>NC_083101.1:16789174-17091839 GCF_949774975.1 Lagenorhynchus albirostris
TCTCCCAGAGAAAAACATTTCAGTAAACTGGGGATGGGGTATTATAAGCCTTTATATCAGAGCTAGACTTTTCCCGTATGATGAGCTGTGTGTCCTTGGGCAAGTCACCTTCCCTCTCTCAGCCTTAGTTTTCCCAACTGCATAGAGAAGAATGAGTCAAACTATCACTAATGTCCCATTCAGACAGATGGCACGGGGCATTTTAAACAAACCTACGACATAACTAGTGGAACTCTGAGTGTACAAAGAGAGATGAGACGCACCATGGTTTTCATCTTTCTCCATCTACCCCAAGGCATAGGGCTTGGATACACAAAATAGGCACTCAGTCAATATCTGGAAGAGAATATTAGATGGAACAAAACACATAGCAACATCAACAACAACTAAAAAAAAGAAAAAGGAAAATGGCCACAGAATAGATGTGCTCAGCAAACATCACAGCTCCATTTGTAATTCACATTTAGATTTTCTATCTCCTGACACAAGCATGCTGCAAAAAAACTATGTCAAGAGCTGGTGACATTCAGTGAAGGCTGTGGTGGACTTTTCCGAGAAAGCTTCTTAGAGGGCAAGTTATATTCCCAGCCAAAAGAAGCTGGCTCTAGATTAAAGGGGAAGATGGCGTTTGAGATGCAGTGAGGATAGCCCAGGGAGGGAGTGACGAGGCAGACATGAACCTTGAGCAACAGCTACACAGCCACGGACCCTCATCCTGACTTCAGAAGCCTCTCTCCAGCTGTAATCCAGATGGGTATCACCTGAAAAATCGCCCTGCTCCTGCGACCAGAAACCCGAGCGGAAGTCTGTGGTTGGTCACATTCTATTTCATAGATTGCTAGACATGGTTCAGCCCAACCTCTTCTTTTCACAGATGCACAGAAAGCAGCCAAGAGCATGTTGTGTTTAGGGAAGCCTCTTCCTATGCCTTGCAGTGTCTCAGGCGCATTCTGTGTGCTTCATAAGTTGTTCAGTATCATGATCTGTTGGCACTCTTCCTTCTACCAGTATTATCAGACATTCTAGTTTAAACCAGGAACAAGGCTGGGCAGACATCTACTCCCAGTGCAACCACCTGAAGAAGCATTACCCTGGAAGCGCAGAGCCAGGAGCTTGGATATTCATGATCTCAAGTGAAACAGTCACCATGAGACCCTCTGAGTTAGTCAATGAAAGGCTGGAAGCCTTAATACTAATTGCTGGCTTATGCATCTCTTCTGCATATGTTTTCCTGATGAACAGAGTTATGATTATTTAATTTGCAATGGACCAGAAGGAACAGATTTTACCATGGCTGATGGTCAGGAACTGAGGGTGTTGAGACTAAGGATTTTTCAAAATGTATCTCAAATAAAAAGAGAGTAATCAGGAGTTTTCCTTTCTTCTTGCCAATATCGTATGTGCTTCCTTCCCTATTGAAGTGGACTAAATTGCTGCATTTCATCACCCTGCTGTCTTTTGGGGTTAAGCTACAGCCCAGAGGTTGTGATGGGAATCCTAGGGGTATGGAGTTTACAAAGACCTCAGAGGTGGACTCATCTGGGAATGGCAAATCTATGGTGTTGCTGTGCTCCCAGCTCCCACGTGTGACAGATCTTGCTAAACTATCAGGCCATTTGTGTCCTGCAGCATCTCCTCAGCACACTCCTCCAGAGGAATCAGGGTAGGCACTTAAGATGCAACCCATTTTTAACCTTTGAACCTGAGACCTTAGGAGGCTGACTTCTCAAGTTGCAGTTAGGATTAGAACTAGAATTCAAATTTTCTGATACCTGAAATCTTTCTCCTTTCTCTCTTTCAACTGTAAGCTGCCTGAGGATGAGCATTATTTCCTCTTTTACCTTGGTATTATTTTTTAAATATTCAGTCAATACATAGGTTGCATTCCTGTCTAGCATGTGACTACCCACAATGGGATCCAGAACAGAAATCCACACTCCATCTTCAGGTTACCACACTCAACCCTCTCTATGCTTGATGCCCTTTCTCAAGTAACTGTCATCGCTAACAATGTCTCCTTCACAACCTGTACCTGAAGCTCTGCTCAGATGCTGTGTTATGCAGGGATTCCAGGTTTGTCTTAACCTAGCACCATCTTTATCCTTAACGGGCATTAACTTTTGCATTCTCTTTTCTTCCTTAACATTTGTTTTGAATCTAAACTAGACTTCTGCTCAGTTATTATGTATCTGCCTATCACTTCTACCAGACTGTGAGCATAAAACTAGAAAACATATTTTACTTCTGTGATGAATAGAGGGTGCCTAGGATGCCATAGGCTTCCAATAAAGCTTAGCTGGATTCAGTGGAGTTCCTAGAATCATCACCATTAAATACAGAATCACAGAACTGAAAGCTGGGATAAACCTTAGAGATCATGTGATCCACAATGGGAAATGTTTTTTTTGTTTTGTTTTTTTTGTTTTTTGCGGTATGTGGGCCTCTCACTATTGCAGCCTCTCCCGTTGCGGAACACAGGCTCCGGACGCGCAGGCTCAGCGGCCATGGCTCACGGGCCCAGCCGCTCCACAGCATGTGGGATCTTCCCGGAATGGGGCACGAACCCGTGTCCCCTGCATCGGCAGGCGGACTCTCAACCACTGCGCCACCAGGGAAGCCCAGGGAAATGGGTTTTATTTTAAAGCTAATCCCAATTCATGGTTAGTGGCTGCCTAGAGTAGCAGGCAAAGTCCAAGTTCCGTAGGAAAGAGTGTTGAGCTGGGTTTGGGATGTCTGCCAAGAGTGAGCAAAGGAGCAGCACAAAGTGTATGCCTCTGCTGCCATCAGGGATCAAGGCCACTCCCTACTATTTAATTTTAAAGCCTGGGTACTGTAGTGGATGATCTGGGGTTTGGACTAGAATGCTGAATTTGAATGCTCTACCGCAAGATGTTTGTATGGTTGTATTCAAATCTCTTACTCTCTCCAAGCTTTAGTTCCATTGTTCATGAGATGAGCTTAGTGGCTCTCCCCCTTCTTGCCTTGCAAGGTTCTTGTGATTGTTGAGGGCATGGCCATGAAAGGAGTTTACAAACCATAAAGCAAGGTACAAATGGGTGATGTTCCCTTAGAGCACTGACCTCAGCGATTATTCCGTAAGTGGAAAGAGAGAATCCAATCCTAAAAAAGATGACTGGGCACTTTGATATTCAAGCATGCTCCTGGTCTGAAGCTATGATTTATTTACCATGTAAGAAATATTCACATCTGGGCATCATACACCCATTAACTTGGGCACGTATCAGGATCAGAGACCATTCAGTCCAGAAAATAAGTGTCTTGTCACGGTCTTACTCATTGGAAAATAATTATGTCACTGGTTATTAACCCAGGGTATTTGTACCAGATGAAAATTTCTGTGTTCTGTGTCTTCCTCTAGTTTCTTTCCCTTTCTTGTTCATGTCCTTTCCATTTCTTGTTCATGGTCTTCTTACCTCTATTTCAAGACATGACTATAGTTCTAACTGGGTTCCTCTCTTTACTATGATCCCGCTGAATCTAGTCTCCACGGAGCTATCAGAATGGTCCTTCAAAAGTACAATAGGTACCCTGTTATTCCTCAGTTCATCAGTCTTCAGTAGCTCCCTACTGCCTTCAAGTAAGGTCCAGAATGCTTGGAATGGCAACAAGCCCGTTACAAAGCGACCTCTGTTTAGTCTTCCAGACTCGCCCCCAGCTATTCTGTACTCATTTAATCCTCTACAAAGAGCCTTCTTGTCACCTTTCTCTTAATGTCCTGCAAATTTCATGGTTCTGGGTGTTAGTTAGAATTGTCCTCTCTGTCTCAAGGTCCATCCTTCCCCGTCTAATTGGTAAAATCCCATTAATTATTTAGGATAAAGTAGGAATGCCAGAGCTATTAGGACTCCATTGTTAAATTCCGCTAGACAGAATTAATCCCTTCTACCTCTGTGCTACTCCCATCACTTTGTATACACTCTACCCTGTTTTCCACTAAGTTTTGACTCCTTATGGGGTCCACTTATCAGTAAATATATCGGATTGTTCACCCTGTATTTTCGTGTTCTGGAAAATTCTTTCAGCATATTTTGAATCATCCCACTGTAGCATAGTCATTTATTCCAATGTTTATCTTGTCTATGAGACCATGATCTTACTAAGATGAGAGACTTCTTAATGTGCAGTCAGTGTCTACACAGCAGACAACCCTTGATTATAAGTTGGGTTAGGCTACTCTCCTATGCAAAACCCTCCAAACTTAAAATTCAGACTCCTCCCCATGGCATCAGGCATCATGCCCCACACAATGGTGGCCCCTTTCTGGTCCCTTAGCCTCCTCTAGTCTCACCTTTGTCTCACACACTGAGCTTTGTGTTATTTCCCAAAGTAAATTCTGTTCCAGCTCAGGCCTTTGCATTTGCTGCTTTGCTGCAACCCCCTGCCCAGAAAGCCGTGCCCCAAACTTTCACAAAACCCAGTAGATGCTGACCCAGCTCCAAAGGAGAGGCTAGATATGAAAGAAAAGGTTAACAGAAATCGAACTCACCCAGGCTCTGGAGAGATGGATGAGTCAGGGGAGAGTATTCTTTAATGACTAGAGATAGACTGGAAAGTGAGGTCACTTACTAGTTTTTGGTCCCAGCCCTTTCTCTGAGTGGCTCAAGGAACCTTAGGTTTCAGCTCTCATTTCAAACACCATCTCCCTGGGAAGGGATCTGCTGAACACCATGTCTAAACCAGCTCCCACTCTAGTCACTTTCCACCTGGTTTATTTTCTGCAGATCACTTACCACTCTCTGAAATTTTCCTATGTATGTTACCTGTTCACAGTCTATGCTTATCTCCTTCCACTAGAATTCAAGCGCCATGAGGGATGACACTGTCCTTGCCTTGTTCATCATTGTGTTCCCAGGGGCCAGAAGAGCACACACAGGGCACTCGATGCATAGGTATTAGTTAAATGAGAAAATGACTTCATCTGGCTGCTCAGTAAATGTCCCTTGAAAAACTAATTAATAATTACTTTTCACATGGCAGCAACTGACTTTTTTTTTTTTCATTTTAAACCTAAATTGTTTTCCGTAATCTAGGGATAAATTATTCCAGTTGTAGGATATCCAGAAAGGGTCCTTGACTCCCTCATGTGGGTCCTATCTCTGTTAATTCATCTTTTTAAGCAGAGAATGAACAGAGCCGGTAATTCAATCCAATCACAGGAATAGTTTCTTAGCAGTTCTGGAGAGTAAATAGATAAACTAACTCTCTTATTGGTGCCAGGATTGAACCTGCAGCCAGAAATAAAGTTCTTACATTTTCCAAAGACTTTCTTTCATTTCCCCCTTTTTCCTCTTCTTACCTGCTTTATCCTAGCCTCCTACCCCACCCAAATGTAAGCCTAGAGAGAGTTTATTTCACTGAATGTTTCACGAGCCAAAACCAGCAACTCATTACCTGAGGACAGCAGGAACAGGGGGGAAGCAGGGCACCAGGTGAGTGTAGGTGGAAAAAGGAGTCATTTAAGAGTACGCAAATCATCCGTCTGGCATGCAACACGACTTCCTGCCGTCTGAGATTTCTCTAGTCCAACTCTACATGCAGGGAGAAGGTTAAAATGGATTAGTTCCTCTTCAAAAGCAGAGAGCAGGAAAACCCAGAGAGAGAAAGTAACTGGCCCAAGGTCACCCAGCACTCCAGGTGGCCAAGTCCAGCTGTGAGACCTGCAACTGTCCCTTCAATCAGCAGGTCTCCCTAAGGCTGTTCTGGCATTTGGCTCCTTGCTTGTAATTTCCATGGCTCTGAAGGGAGGAGGATTATAAAAGAAAAACAAATTTAATAAAAATCAAACTCACCCAGACCCTGAAGGGATGGGCAAACCAAAAGAGGTTGTTTATTAGAGCATGAGATGGCACAGAAAGTGAAAGCACTTATTAGTTACTGGTTTACACTTACCTGAGTCTCCCAGAGCTGCCCAAGGCTCTTGCTGACTTAATTTTAAAGTTCTAAATTCTCTCATGGACCTCTATGAGCCTGGGAGTATCCAAAACGCAGAGCGAAATAATGCTGCAAAGATTGTGGGAACAAAGTCTGTTGCGGAATATGTTAGGCATTATGCTATTTGGATGTGGGAGCTGAACATCTTCCCCCAGCCAAGCCTGGAGGGGGGTCCATGGTCCAGGCCGGGTCAGTTAGAGACACCTTAGCTTCTGTCATCCTGGCCACTGCGACTGGTTCAAAGACAAGCACACGACCCACACCAAGCTAATGAGAACACTCCTGGGACATTTTAGAATTATCTACAAGGATGCTTTCTCCTCTCTGGGATTTTGAACTGTAAGGGCCATACAGGCTTGGAGCTCTGAGGTGAAATCCCAAGGTTCACAAAAGCTCACTGCAGGATGTAGAGATGGGCTTCAACCAGGCTAAAGAAACAACATCGGGGATTTGGGATTCTGAAGGAATACGTAAGTGCTTTCTCTATAGAGCTGTAGATCCTTCCCCACCCGTCTCACACACACACACTCCCAGAAGTGCCCATCTTCCTTGTCAGTGGCAGAGGCGCCTGCTCCACTCTCCTGAGGATGAGGCTCTGACAGTACCTCTCCACGCTTTTCATCCTGCATCCCTTCTGGTCAGTGCCCTTGTCTTCTTGCTGCTGCCTCTGACCTCTTCTCAAAAGTTCTTCTGTCCTCATCACTGCCCCTGACCTTCTACCCCCTCTACGTCTGCTTCTCACATCCCCCAGGAAAGCAGCCTCTTTTCAGGTCCTTTTTTGGGTACTGGCACTGTTGCTTACACCCTGTCCCTGTCTTTAACTGCTTCTCCCACAGAGTGGTAATGCCTTCTCCCCACTCAAGGTGGAGGTCACCAAGCACAGCCCAGAGGGGTCAGGTTAGGCTTCCAGCTGAATGTGACTTACAAGCTGAGCCCTGACAGATGAGTGATAATTGGCCACTGAAGGCTAAGGGGAGTGGCAGAGCGTCCCCGGTGAAGGGGACGGAATGTTGTGAGACCTTGAGCGGGGAGAGCTGTAAGTGTTCCCTCCATCGAGATCGATAGAACATAAATGAGGAGAGGCTGAAGTTCCAAAGAAGCAGTGGACTTTGAGGGTCATGCTGAAGTGGCTGGCTTTTATCTTAAGGGGAATGGGGAGCCGCTGCAGTTCGTGTAGACAGAGCCTTCGGCTGACTCGTCCAGCTCACTTTGGGCTGTCATCTCTGGTCCCCATCCGGCAACCTTCCTCTTCTTTCTTAGCTCCCCTTTTCTGTCACTACCTGTCAACACACCCTGGGTCTTTTTATTATCTCTTGCACCTTTCACTGTCTCTCAGGTCCTACCAAACTAGCTCTGTGTCTCCAAGTCTTATGAATTCTGGTCTAGACTTTTTGATCAATCACCACCTTTCGGAAACTTTTGGAGCCTGACAATCTCTCAGGGTCTTTTCAGAGCCTCTTAGGACAAGTCACAGGCTATCATGACTTTTCATGTCCTATGAGTGACTCTTTTGGCTTCTCAGGGCCTGCCAGGGTCTGTCACACATCTAGGTGTCTTTTGGGGGCTGCACTTACCTCTGAGGTGTCACCACCCTCCATTTTGGACTGTAACCCTTTGGTTGGTAAGTCTGTTTCTGCTCTCAGAGGCTGGTTTGGTGTTCCCTCATCCATGAATCAGTTAGAACTGACTCTCTTCCTCTGTCCGTAGAAGATGGAGCTCCAAGAAATTAGAAAAAGTCATGCATTTCCCAGGACAACCCTCCAGGCACCGAGTGTTTTTTACAACCTACCATAGGGCAGGTTTCATCACCCACTGGGTTAGGTGCATGTCAATCATAACATCTTGGCCAATGAGCTGTTAAGAAATGTGGAGGCTGAACTCCTAGAACAGAACCTGAAAGCTCATTGGGCAGGTGAAAGTTAGCAGGGGTATTTTTCTCGGAGACTTTGCCAAGAGGCAATATGAGGAGATTACTTTGCAGTGGGTCAGGAAGCCACCCTTCACCCAGGGAAATTGAGACCCAGAGGAGTTTCAGTGGGGGCAGTATTTAGTGATACCTTCTGGACACAGATCCAGTGTGGGGAGCCAGGAGCACAGAGATAACCATGAAGTCCTATGGTAGGATTGGGGTGGAGTCAGGGAGCTACAGAAGGGAAGACAGGAAAGACACCCAAACGTTCAGTCAACCGTTGTTTTAAGGTTGCTCTAGAGAGACAGCAGAGATAAGATAGACACAGTCCAGTCTTCACGGGGGTACAACTGCAGGGGGAGATAAACATGCTGAGTGAGGAGACAGAAGACTGAAATGGAATCCTAGGAGAGGCCACGTCTGTTTACTACAATGGAGAGCCACTGACAGTTTAAACAGGGAAGTGACTTTGGAAGGACATTCTGGCTGCATTGTAGAAAATTGATAATAGAGGTCAAGAAGGGAGCCAGGGAAACAGACGGCTGTCGTGGGTGGAGGCTAAAGATGACAGCCCTAAGTGAGGTGGATGCCTTAAACCTCAGCTGTCTGCTGCCCACTTTCTGCAAAGCGTTTTTTCGTATGTTCTGTCTAGTGGGCTGTGGTGAGAGAGTAATTCTGCACTCTTATTTCCTCATGGCTGGAAGTGGAAGTATCCTTAAAAATATTAACAATAATCTGTATTTTTTTAAAGATTGTTTTTTGATATGGACCATTTTTAAAGTCTTTATTGAATTTAATACAATATTGCTTCTGTTTTATGTTTTGTTTTTTTGGCCACGAGGCATGTGGCATCTTAGCTCCCCGACCAGGGATTGAACCCGCACCCCCTGCATTGGAAGGTGAAGTCTTAACCACTGGACCGCCAGGGAAGTCCCCAATAAACTGTATTGATTATATTATTTTATCCTCATGATGACACATAAAGTATATACTTCATTTTCCCCATTTTAAAGATGAGGACACTAAGACATAATGTGTTTCAGTACTTGCCTAGTGTTATACAGCTAGTAATAGCAGTTTTGAGATTTGAAACAGGTCTTCTGACAGTAAGTACCATACTCTTAACACTACAAAAGTAATCTCAACACTGAGAAAGAGATCCTGTTTTTTTTTTATTATTTCCTTTACAAAATTGTTAAAGAATAATACGTATTATTTGATAATATTTTATTTTCTCTTCACATTAGAAGAATACATGTTCTATAACAGAATTTAATAAATTTGCCTGATCATTAAACTCACCTGGGGCACTTGATAAAAATTAGTATTTCCAATTCCCTCTCATGGATATTTTGACTCATTAAGTCTAGGGTGGATCCTATGCTTTTATAATTCATCCCAGGAGAATCCTACAATCAAATAAGTTTGTCAAACATTCTATATAAGATGCTTTTTATTGGCTGTATATGATTTAATCATGTAGATATTTCACAATTTAATTTACAGTTCTCCGCTGGTAGATTGTGTATTTTAATGACATTTTAATACTGAAACAACACTGTGATGATAGAGAAGTGCACGCTTCTGATTATTTGTTTAGGGAACCATGGCATTTAAACCAATCTCTCCAGCTCTGTGATTGAGTTTCACATGCTTGGGAACCTAGCACAAGTGTTTCTCTACTGCAAATAATTCTAAGAATATCGTCATTCGGGGGTGGGATGCAGGCTACAGACTGGGGAAAAAGAGGCACATAAAGCATAAATGTATAAATTTAATTGTTTGACTTTGTCTTAACATTTGTCAATTTACATACATTAAACACCCATTAACATTATACTGGGTGCTTTCCTATGTATCACATTTTATCATCTCTGCAATCCCACAGGAGAATATTATCCTTATTTTACAGATGAGTAAAATAGAGTTTAAAAATGTTAAACCTCCCTAGCTAGTAGTAATATATATATATATATATATATACACACACACACATATACACACATATGTATACATATCTTTGATATGTATATATATATATACACAGTATATACATACTGTATATATACGTACATAAGGCATACTATGGGTCAGTTCTAAGTATGCAACTATTTTATATCATTTAATCTTTAAGACAACAATATCATTAGGTGTGTGTTATTATTATTATGTCAAAGAGAGAGTCACTACTGTTGTCCTTTTTTCTTTCAGATGAGGAAATAAAAGCTCAGAGTGATTGAAGATTTTGTTTACAGTAACCAAACCTAACCTAACCTAACCTGAGAGGCAGTTGTAGTATTAGGACCCAGATATAGCTCATTCCTAGACCATTTCTGTTTTCCAGAACACTAAATGCCTTCAATTCAGCTATCATCAAATTCCTTTTTTTTTTTTTTTTTGGCCGTACCACACTGCTTGAGGAATCCTAGTTCCCTGGCCAGAGATGGAACCCAGCCCCCCTGCAGTGGAAGCCTGGAGTCCTAATCACTGGACCACCAGGGAATTCCCAAATTCTTATTTTTAGTTTTAAAAAATATTCCCCACACCTTCCCTAAAGCTCTCATAAAATTTTTAACTTAAAGAAGTCAAGGAGCCTTCAGCAGGCTTGTATTTCTAAAAAATGAGAGATGCTGAGGCTGAAAAGCCGATGAGAGACGAACAGGTGGCAAAGGAACTGTATGGATTTAATCTTAATTTTAGTAGGAAAATAAATCAGGTTATCTTCATTCCTGCTCTACTGCTCTCAACGGAGTGGTCCGGAGGGAGCATAGAGCGAGCGTAGACTTGGCACCACAGAGGAAGAGATTTAAATCTCAACTTAATACCTGCATAAACTTGAACTGATCATGACCTCTCCCTGAGCTTCCGTTTCTTTATTTGTAAAGCAAGGCAAAATCCAATCAGTGGATGATTGTGATAATTAAATGTGATAATGTGACTAAAAAGGCTAAGCACATTTGAGTTCACAGTGTACTTTTATAATTAGATCGTTCCTTGCCTTCCCCAAAAGCTCCTTCTCAGAGTCCGTCTGCCTTGGCTCTCCCAGGAGACTGCTTTCAAGAAAGCCCACTGGGGTACATGGGACAGTTTCTGAGGAGGGTTCATTAGGCAGAGGAGTAGTTACCAACCCCAGAACAGGAAGACCCCCTTAGTTTTCAGCTCTTATTTTATAGACAGTATTGAAAAAAAATCTGGGCTTGTAACAGGGAGACCAATTCCAGCATTGTGATTTCATCCCTGATACTGACTAAAGGATTCTGGTTAAGTCACTTTGGATACAGATGGTATTGTTCTAAAATGGAGATAATAATAATAATACCTGTATAGTAGGAACATCATGAATACCAAAAGAAATACTGGTTTGCAAGTGCAGTGTTAACACATCTTGATTCTAATCCTGACTCTGCCACTCCATAGTTGTGGCCCAGAACTGTGTCCCTCTGGACCAATGTCTACACCATCACAAATAAGAGACTTGCAACTTACGGTTAAAATCTCTTCTTTCTCTGATATTCTGTGATTCTGTGACTTGACTAAGGTCTTGCCAAAGTCTAGGTTGCCACACACCTAGTCTGAGTGTTTTCACTTTGTATGGTTGTCCCAGCTCACAGGTGTGTGTCTTATGGCCTTGGGGAAAGTCTTGGTCCATAAAAGAGCTGCCTTGTATGGTACCTCCAAACTGCAACCTTTTCTAGATCCCTAGAAATCCCTCATCTGATCTGTATTCTAGGGAATTTACCTACCTGCCCACCCAACTGTGGTATTCCCTTCCTGTGAGGTTTATTGAATTTTAATTTACACTATATTGATAAAACTGATCACTCATGTGTCAAGAGATCTAGTCCCAGCTATTCTGCTGTGTGGTCTATGGCTAGAGCTTTCCCTCAGGAAAAACAAAACAAAACAAAACTCTAAAAGGACATAAGTTAAAAACTCCTAGGCCTACTAGTCAGTCAGATGTAAGAGAAGAATGATTTATCACTGGTGCAAAGCGTAGTTCAAGACCCAGAACCTAGACATTAAGTTTGGGTGACCAGGATCAATGAATAGCAGAATTATTGACTAAATTAAGTTATTCTTGGGAATAGATATCACTGGGACTATAAAATCACACATTTCTAGATTCTTCCATCCTGGAAAACATTAAACTTTACACAGGATCTAAAAGTCAGTGAAGCTTGAGTACTTTTATGTGATATAATAGAAATAATAAGGGTCCACAGTAGCCCCTGAACCCTTATCTCAGGATTCAGGTGCTGGTGTGAATCCTGAGAAGCATTTTCTCTTCCAAAAGAAGCATTAGAACTGAGGTTAAAGCAAACTTGAATAAAATCCACATTGTTATTTTCTTCCCTCTTCAATCTCTGCCTAATCCTGTACTTCGGGCAAGTTCACTAAAATTCCTTTAAAATTTCTCAACACCTAAAAATTTCTGAATACCTAATCTGAACTAACATTTCTCCTGCCCAGGATCTATTCACCTGGATCCACCTATGCCTGAAGTCTAAATCTGGATTTTTTTTTTTTAATCTAAATACATGAGCCATAATATGTCTTATTTTTCCCAGGCCAATTTGAGTTATAATCCTGTCAGTTGCCATTGGAACTACATCTGCCCAATGGAAAAATTATCTGCCTAATTAAAAAATAATATTTGCTCTTTTCACATCATGGGACTGATATAAATATCAGATAAATTAACAGACTTTGATCACTAGCCATAGTTGCGGTGCCAGCTACTATGCTAGGAGATGAGAATGCAGTGATGACTAAGACATAGTCTTTTCCCTAGAGAAGCTCAGTCTAGTTGAAGAGACAAGCATTTACAGAAATAACTACAGCAGAGCATGCCTGACCATAGTGAGAAGGAAGTTATGGGAGGAAATCAGTCAGTTTTCCTAGAGAGGTTAGAAAGCCTCTACAGAAGAGGTGGCATCTGAACTGCATAGTGAAGGCTGGTTAGAAGTTTTCCAAGTAGAGCAATGGCTCTCAATCAGAGACATTTTTAAGCTCCAGTGGGCATTTTCATTTGTCATACTTGGGATATGCCAGGGATGCTGCAAGACATCCTGCAATGCACAAACAGCTCCCACACAAAGAATTATCTGTCCCCAAATGTCATTAGGCATAAGGTTGAAAAACTCTGAAGTAAAGCTATTAAGAAAGAACATCCCAGAACAAGGTGAACATAAAGCCAGGGGTCATGATTAGTTCAGAGTGATGGAAATATCTTGATGCAGAGAAAATAGGTTGAAGGCATATGACAATTTTTGATCTTTGAAAGTGAGGGCTTTGAACATTATCCTATAGGTGTGGGAAGCTATCAGAGTTCATTTAAGGTTGGGATTAGAAAGGCCTCCTGAGTTGAAAATCTTGGAAGAGAAACAGGTCTGAAAGTTTCTTAACTTTGACTTTGAATATGTGGGGCTACCAAAGATTAGAGGAGATAAGGATTCCCACGGGAGACAACCTTAGAGAACTGTGAGGCTAGAAAGATCAATGGGTTATTAACATTACTGCTGAATTTGACCAAAATGATGCTACTGATATTGGTGATGAAGAAAACCATTGGGTTTGGCTTCCCTTCTAAAAGTGTTTATTGGATTCTGAGCCAAGCAGAAGCCCTCTCTGAAAACAGCCTTTTCCATCTCTCCTGTGCCTTTTATTCCCTCTCTTTGGACATTCTGCCAATTCATCTTGGAAGAATTAAATATTTTTATAATGAATCAGATGCTGGTGACAGGTGTCAGACTGATGACTCTGGAGGAGGAAGCTTGAAGCGCTCACGTTCCTCACACTGAGATGACAAAGAGAAGAGTTATGTGTGTTGAAAGATTTATCGTCAAGCTGTCCACAGGCACCTCTTTGGCCTCCAGAGAGTGGTTTAAAATTAGACACAATCTGGAAGCTTTTTAGAGCCAAAAAGAGTGTCATCATGTTGATGTTCTTTGCTCTTGTTACCTTTGGTAGAAGTAAATTGGAGCTCATATTCAAACACAGTCTACGGTTACGCTGAAAGGGTTGCATGTGGCATTCTCCTACCTCTATTCTGTGCCATCTCCACTTTGGAGAGTCTCTGAGCTTTAGAACTAAAAGATACCCTAAAGATCACGTAACTCACCTGTTCCATTTTACAGATGGGGGATGTGAAAACCAGAATCAGATTCATGACTTACCCAGGATTACGCAAGATGTCATAGAATAAACTAGAGAGAACTTCTATTGCTTTCTTCTTTTATGAGTGCTGTCCTACTCCATTTCTTTTTTTTTTCTAGCTTTATTGAGATATAATTGACATAACATTGTATAATTTTAAGGTATAAACATGATGATTTAATACACATATATATTGTGAATTGATTACCACAGATCATCTCACATAACTATCATTTTTTTTGTTGTGACGATGGTGAGAACGTTTCAGATCTACTCTCTCAGCAACTTTCAAATATACAATATTGTATTGTTAGCTATAGTCCCCAGAACTTATCCATCTTATAGCTGGGAGTTTGTACCCTTTGAACATCATCCCCTATTTCCCCATCCCCCAGACCCTGGCAACCACCATTCTTATCTCTGTTTCTATGAATTTGGCATTTTTAGATGGCACGTATAAATGAGATCGTACAGTATTTGTCTTCCTCTGACTTATTTCTCTTAGCATAATGCCCTCCAGGTTTATCCATGTTGTCAAAAATGGAAGGATTTCCTTATTTTTGTTTTTGTTTTGGTTTGTTTTGTGTTTTTGCGGTCCGAGGGCCTCTCACTGTTGTGGCCTCTCCCGTCGCGGAGCACAGGCTCTGGACGCGCAGGCTCAGCGGCCATGGCTCACGGGCCCGGCCGCTCTGCGGCATGTGGGATCTTCCCAGACCGGGGCACTAACCCGTGTCCCCTGCATCGGCAGGCGGACTCTCAACCATTGTGCCACCAGGGAAGCCCTCCTTATTTTTCTATGACTTAATAATATTCCATTTTGTATATACACCACATTTTTTTTATCCATGCATCCCTTAATTGACACTTAGGTTGTTTCCATGTCTTAGCTATTGTGAACAATGCTGCAGTAAACTTGGGGATGCAGATATCTCTTTCCGATAGTGATTTCACTTTTTTAGGGTATATACCCAAATCCACATCTTAAGTGGGTGTCCCCCTAGCCAAGCTAACTCCCCTCCCATCCTATCATCCTGCTCCCCATAGCTATGAATAATAGTAAAATTATTATTAGGAAGTGCCTAATCTGTGCCTGACTATTGACCATGCTAAGCTCTTCACACATACTAACCCTGACTCTGTAACAACCTTAGCAAATAATAATTGTTATAATAATTCTACAGATGAGGAAACTAAGTATCACAAAGCTTAAGATGCCCAAAGATCATACTGCTAATAAATAATCATTCAAAATTTAAACCAATACTTGTATAATTGTGTTATAGCATGCAATCTACCCAGTTCTGCTTCAGAATTTTTCTCTCTGTTCCTTCCAGCCATAACAATTTCTGTGTCCATCAAATGGCTCTTTTCAGGGTGGGGTCAAAAAATCAAGGTAATTGACAAAATTCACACTTTTGTTTAATTTTTAGGGAAGAAATTTTTCCCCTATTTCTGATGATGTTTCCTTTCATGTGAAGAAAGCTCCAATTGCATTTTGCATATGGTTTTTCTCCCCTAGTTTGTTGAGTGTTATTATGAAGAAAGGGTATTGAATTTTGTCAGATATTTTCTTCTGCATCTATTGAGATGATCATGTGGTTTTTCCCCCTTTATTCTAGTAATATGTGTACTAAATTGATTGCTTTTCATATGTTGAACCAACCTTGCACTCCTGGGATTAATCCCACTTGGTTATAGTTTATAATCCTTTTTATATACTGCTGAATTCAGTCACTAGTATTTTGTTGAGAATTTTTGCATCTATATGAATAAGGGATATAGGTCTGTATGAATAAGGGATATAGGTCTGTCTTTGGCTTTGATATCATGGTAATAGTGGTGTCATAAAATGAATTTTTCCTTTTCTTTTTTTTTTTTTTTTGGTTTGTTTGTTTGTTTGTTTGAGAAGGATTGGGGTTAATTCCCATATAAAAGGAAGTGGAGTAAACCATTTGCTGAGTTTGAAAAGAACACCTGGACATAAACAACCTCCCCTTCTCTCTCTTTACTTGTGAGTGATCCACTTTCAGGGAAGGAGGGGCAAGCTCTTCTCAGTTTGCAGTGCCCTAAGTTTCAACAAAAACTTGGCCTAACATACCTGTCACTGGATGCTGGACTCAGCATTAGAAAGATTACTTAATGCAGCACAAACCATTTTCTTAATATTAACTTTATCTATAGCAAAGTTAATATTTTGAACTCGTTTGCCTTAAGTCCAAAACCTGGTCTGGGAAGAAGGACTTTACAAATCTTTCATGTTCTCTTAGAGTTTAACACTATGAAAGCAGAAACCTCTGAATGTGTGTTTCAGAAAAGGATTGAAAATAATCAGAGGTGCCTAAAAGTTATCACAGAAATTAACAGAAAGAGTATGGGATTTGGAACCTAAACACTTGAATGAAGATTAAAAACAAAATATACAACGTAGTGTTTTGTATGTGTAACTACTGTTTTTAACCGCCTCTCTCCCCTATGGGCTAGCTACATAAAATTAGGCAAGGTATTTCATCCTGCTAAGCTTCTGCTTCCATCTCTGAAATTGGGAATCAGAATATTCACTTTCTAAACCACCAGTTTCCTTTGCAACAGGTGCTAGAGCCTGCTCATGCTGGCTCACAAGGCTGATGGTTTACATCTCTGTCAACTCCACTCTCACTTGGTAGACCGAAGTCCGCCACAATGGAAATAATTTTTCCAAGGCATCAGGAAATGTTATGTAAGGGTTTTTTCTACCTGGAGAGCTAGTTGTTAAACATTTTCCCAACATACCTAATCCAACCTTGCTTCCCACTAGTATGTACATGACAGCTGATACAGTCCCTTCTGTCCTCAGCTGGAACTTTCCTGGCTTCGAATTAGCTCTTGTCAGAAGACAGGCAAAGGCAGGAAGAATGCAACCCCACTTAGTTTCCCAAGAAACACAGCTTCTACAACTTAAGATCCCCTCACTGTCTCTTGCCAACTGCAGCTTAGAGAACTGTCACCCACATGAGTTGATATCTTTCAGCTTCTTTGTGGTCCCTTACCAACCAATCCATCTCCTCTAGATATCATTTTAAGGATAACAAACCAGTAATTAGTATGGTAGTTAGTTTACAGAGTGCTCCTGGAGCTTTATTTCATTTAATCTGCACAACTCGCCTATAAGGGACAGGTTTATTGTCCATATTTTTCAGTTGAGGAAACTAAGATTCAGGAGCAAGTGCAACCACCTGTGCATCTGAACCCCTCTCCTCTTCCACAACCTTGAGGTAATCAATCCAAATCTCTATAATTAACCCTTTCCTTTTAGAATCCTTCTCCTTATACTATAAACATGCTCAGGGCTCACATACCCTTTAAAAAAAATCATCTTGCCTGTGGTTACTCTATATTAACCATTCAGTCTCTTTTTTTTCTCCTTTATCAGCCAAACTCTGGGAAGACCAGTGAACACTTGCTATATTCATGTCCTCTTCTCCCCTCCTCTCCTATTCACTAGCCAACCACTCTTCAAAAGGAAGACAGAATAGAGATTGCCTAAGATCATATATTCTCAAGTCACACAGACATGCATTAGGATCTGAGCTCTAACATAGGCTAGCTTTGTGATCTTGAATCAAAAACCTTTCCATAACCTTTAGTTCCTATCTAAAAGTAGAATCATTGCACTTACACCACTAGACAGTTGTGAGGATTCCAAGATGTATGTAGAGTTTTGGCACAAGTCCAGATAGTCAGGAAATGACAGCTGTAACTTTTGCTTGGCATCTATAGCCTCAACTCATCTTCACATTTCACGTATGACCATTTTTCTCTTTAAGCGTCTACTTTAAGTGTCTGTTTATGCTTCCTGAACTTTCCTGCCTCTCTCAAGGTGGTGTTCCCTAGGGTTACATCATTGCTCTACTGCTTATGTTACTACACATTTGTTCTAAGTTATCTCATTGGCCTCCAGGCTGATTTATAGACACTGGCTCCCAAATAGGTGTCTTCTATCAGACCCCTTTCTTTAACTTCAGGATCTTATGTCTTCACTTGGATGACCAAAAGCATCTCAAACTCATTAGGTCCAAAATAAGACTCATCATCATAATTTCTAAACCCACCCCTCGTTTGCTATTTTCTGTTTCAGTTGGTGGCACTACTATTTAACCAGTTATACTGCTATTTACCCAGTTATCCATGCCAGAACTTTATACATGAAACTTGACTTTTCCCCCTGATCCTTCTCGATCACAATTTTTTCCAGCCTGTGTGTTTCTACTGTCTGTCATTGTAGTGAGCAGAATGGTGCCCTGTAAACATCCTAGTTCCTGGAAGCTGTAATGCTACCTTATTTGGAAAAAAGAGGCATTTGCAAATGTGATTAAGTTAAGGATCTTGAGATGAGGAGATCATTCTGGGTTATCCAGGTGGGTCCTAAACACCATAACAAACATCTGTATAAGAGAAGGGCAGAGGAAGATTTAAGACATGCCAAGGAGAAGGTGATGTGAAGGCAGAGGCAGAGTTTGGAGCAATACAGCAGCAAGCCAACAACCCCAAAGAATGCCGCCATCCACCAGAAGCCAGAACAGGCAAGGAATGGATTTCCCCCAAGAAACTCTTTGAAGGAACATGGCCCTACCAGCACCATGATTTCAAACTTCTGTCCTCCAGAACTCTCAGAGTTGCTTTGAGCCACCAAGTTTGTGGTACTTTGTTACAGTGGCCACAGGAACTAAGATAGCCATCTTTTCTTCATCCTCACTTTCATACCTTTGGTTCTCCCCTTTTCTCACTTGGATGACTGTAATAGCCTCTCTGTCTCCCTATTTTCAGTCTAGTCTTCCTCCAAGGTATTCTCCAGTAGATGCAGATTAAGATCATGTCACCCCTCTGCATAAAACATTATAAACACCAATATCTTTAACACTGTTTTTAAGTCTTTCACAATCTGATGTTTCTCCTTCTCTTTGGTACCAGGAACCGGTTTCCTGGAAGACAATTGGTTCAGGCAGTAATGCAGGTGATGGGCAGCGGCAGTTGAAGCTTCACTCACTCGCCCGCTGCTCACCTCCTGCTGTGCAGCCCGGTTCCTAACAGGCTGCGGACCGGTACCAGTCTGCGGCCTGGGGGTTGGGGACTCCTGCTCTAGGCTCACCCAGTTGTCTCTGTTTCTTGCCATCAGGCTTTTCATGCTGTCTGTTCTTTCTGTGTTTATTTCCTTCTCCACCTCTTCTTTGTTACTCTCAACTTAGTACACATTTTAATAAATACATCTTTGTTTAATCTTTATTCCTCATCATGTTGTCAGCTTCTTGAAAGCAGACACCATGCCTCATTTTTCTATCACTTACTTTCCTAATATACCTTACTTATTTTTCTAATTTCCATGTATTTCTAGCACTTGGGTGAAAATAGTAGATTGCTGAAACATAGCTAATACTGAAATGGTCTACTAATCCAACTGAAAAATCCCTGCCCATGGCCATTGTCATGATGACTTTAATGCCATCTTAAAAGGATTGTCCCACTCAGATCCAAGTCTGCTCTCAAGATATTATTTGTGCAAATGGCATGACCACACATGACCCATCACCATCAATCCATCTAGAATTTAACACTACCTCATAAAATAATTAATAAAATTCTACTTCTTCCAGGAAGACTTCTTCAACTGATGAAAATGAAGCGATTCTTTTCCCACATCTAACTTATTTTGAAATCATATCCCTCAACTAGATATTCCTCATTCTGCTTTCTTATTTTTTATGCATATACGCTTGTTATATTTGTGTGTATGTACAGAGACACATGCACACATATATGATATATGATTGTGTATATTTACTTATAAGTGTATATTTATATGAATACAAACAACCATCTACATACATATACAAACAGGTATGTAAACAATATATATACAAGTTTGTATATATATAAACATATATGTGTTCATACTTGGCATGTGGATATTCATCTCACATTACTGAGTGAATGTATAGGAAAAATACTTTGGAAAAGAATAATAATAGATGCAGCTATAAATCACAATTTTAAACCTGAAGGGAATTTAGCAGTCAATGTTTCAATCCCTTTACTTTAAAAATGAAAAAAAAATTGAAACCCAGTGAAGGGAATCTACTTACTTGTTGTTTCCTAGTGAAATAGGAACAAAATTGAGACAAGAACTTTGGTCAGCTGATACCATAGCTTATGTGCTATTTTCTTCTTTCCCCTCAACACTGAAACACAAGATTTAGCTGTGACATTCTCTGAAATGTCTCTCACTCCATTGCTTAAGATTCTAAATGATTCATTAGCTTTCTTGTACGTTTTGGCCAATTCCTAATCTCCATTAATTACCCTTGCCAGTTTCCACATGAAATTTTAGAATCCCATTCTGTAGGGAGTAAGAAATACCTGCTAACCAAGTGCCCAAGTCAAGTTGTTCTCTTTCATGAGTATGACACTAATAAGATTTATAACATGACCAGGGTTTGCAATTGGTGGTGACAACTAGAGAATTGCCCCAATAAATATTTGACATGACTTTGAGAGCAATAAAATATTTTATTTTTGCTCAGTTTTCTCTGGGAAGAGAGGAGAAAGAGCCACTGGAGGGCAGGGTAATGGTACCATAATTCTTCCTAGGGGACATTATGGTTGTTCAACTTGGATAAATTTCTCTTCAGGTATGAAGAGGTGTCAGACTGGGCTATGAGTCACCGTTCTCCACATCAACAGTTTCAGGATCCTTTGGAAACTATCTTGCGAAATGAGTTATGAGTTTTTGGATAAGAAACAATTTCCTAAACTCAGTCATCACAATTTGGATAAAGTTTCTTTTCTGTGATGTATCAATTCCTGACATTTGGTTTGTTTGCCTTTCCCAGTGCTTCGAGGTTTCTTTATTTAATCCCCAGATGCAAGAATGCAAGAGTGTGAAGGAATCTGAATGCATATGCAGGTCTAACTTCAGTCAGTTGACTGCATACTCTTTAATATCCCTACCAAGAAGTCACTGGTCAAATTTCATGTGGATATATCCATAGACTAGGAGCTCACTGACTCATGAGGTAGACCAAGTTAATTCATGATAACTATGACTATGAAAACTCTCTTTCTTATCTGAGCTATACTTCCCATAATGCTTATTTGATTATCCTATTCCTGTCCTCTAGAGCCACGTGGGTTTAAATCAGATCCTTCCTCTATGATAAATCTCAGATATTTGAAGGCAACATTCACGTCTAACCATTCACAGACAGATCCCACTGAAGACCTCCAAAGCTCTCATTATGTGTCTTAAAAGGGGACCAGCATTGGACACTGGTTGACACAGAGAGTCTCGATGCCCATTATCTTGTTTTGTATTCCCCTAGAACCAGACCTTCAGGCAAGGATTCAAGTTCAAGTACTTTATTAGGGAGGTGATCCTCAAAAACATCTGTAAGAGAGTAAGGAAGTGAAACGGAGGCAACGAATAAAGAATGAGTTATCAAGCAAGTTGCCACTGAGGACACCTGTATCTAAATCCTGCTAAGGCCAATGTGGATTATCCTTAGGATAATCCTGGAGGAGAGGGAGCTGGGAGTTGTATCTGCCTTCTCCTGTCAATCATTGTTTGAGGAATATTTGAGGGCTGCTCTTGAGGAATATTCCCTACCACTTCCAACCTACTACTGCATAAGAAGAGGGTGCTCTGGAAGCCAAGGAAAACTATCAAGCAAAGAGATATAGGTTCTGGCAGTTGGAAGTTAGTCATGAAAAAGATATAGGCTGAGGGGATACGGACCGGTATTGACAATTTCTGCTACTCCCATTCAATGTTAGCCTAAAGAAGGGTGACAGCCAACAGTGAAAATACAGCAAAAGGACCATGGGTCGGCACATAGAAGACTTCTATCATCCCTGGCTCTGTTCACCAGATGGAAGACATAAAAATAGAGGAGGGATAAATTTTGTATAAAAAGTGGACCATATACTTCATATACCTCCTCTAACTCCAAATCACCAGAGAAGGCAAAACTATCCTGTCTGTTTCTATTTGGCCTATAAGCCAAGATAGAAAAGAAATGAAAATGAAAAGAAGAATAAAATTTCAAGACATCTGAAAATTACATGAAATTCAAATTTCACTGTGTATAAATATTGTTGGAACACAGCCACGCCCGCACATTTCTGTATTGTCTATGGCTGCTTTCACACTATAACTGCAGAGTTGAGTAGTTGCGACAGAGAACATATGGCCTTGCAAAGCCTAAAATGTTTACCATTTGCCCCTTTACAGAAAAACATTTCTGGCCCCTATGCTAGAGCCTTGGATAGAGCTAGTCTGCACTGGGGAGGTGAGAAGACAAAATCTTAAAGGGAGTTTTAGATTAGCATTAAAGTAACCAGGCTAAGAATTCAGTAGTACAGCTAGAGTGCTCTAATATATGAAAATGGCTCAGAAGCAAAGGAGCAAGACCAAAAGATGTTGTTAATGAAACTTACATAGAGTATAGTTGAGGTAAGTGTTGAAAGATTTAAAACCATTTCATGTTTAAACTCTAGAGAGTGTGTATTCCCATACATACATCTTGGTTATACATGTTTACATTCTTTTGATGTCTCCTCACACTTAAAAGGGAGCTGTATGACCTCACAGCACTTTCAAGACTGTGCTCATCTGGTTCCTGTCTACAGCTCTGGCCAGATCATCTTTCACCCTTTGCATTGCTCCCCAGAACTCATACCCCTTCATCTCCACTCCACTTGCTCTCCCTCAGAAATACCAGCTCCTTCCCTCCGCAGGACTCTGTTCTTGTTCCTCCCTGCCTGCCACCCTTCTCCCCCAGCTCTGTGAATAGCTGATTTGTCCTTCTGTTTCAGGTCTCAGCCTAGATGTCACTTGCTCAGGGAAGCCACCTAAACTGGCTTTATCCCATGATCCATTTTTTTTTCTTCAGAACATTGATTTCTACCTAAAGTTACATGCATATTTATCTGATTACAGTTCCCTGAATACATAAAATAGACCGTGAGTTTCAGGAGGACAGGGGCTTTGTCTCTTCTGTTCATCACTGTATCCCCTGCTTTTTAAAAGTTGCATGTTATTCCTTCTCTTAATTTTGCTGTGACCCTAAAACTGCTCTTAAAAAAAATAAAGCCATAAAAAAGATAAATGACCATTTAAAGCAAAAATAGTAATGTATTTTGGGGTTCATAATTAGAAATAAAATGTATGAGAAAAAAAGAACAAAGGTCAGGAAAGAGAGACATGAAAACATACTAATATAAGCTTTTTATACTATATGCAAAGTGATATAATGTCATTTGAAAATAGACTGTGATAAGTTATAGTATAAACCCTAAAGCATCCATTAAAATAACACAGCATAGAGCCTTATCTAATAAACCAACAAAAGAGATAAGAAAAAATCATGAAAAATACTAACCCAAAGGAAATCAGAAAAGAGGAAACAGGATACAGATCAAGCGAATATGAAGCAAATAGCAAGTAGCAGCCTTAAACCAAATCATATTAATAATTACATTAAATATAAGTTGTCTCAATATTCCATTTAAAAGGCAGAGATTGTCAGAATGGATAAAATTACAGGACCCAGTTGTATACTGTCTACCAGAAATATGCTTTAAGTATAAAGACACAAATAGGTTACAAGTAAAAGGATGAGAGAAGATATACCATACTAATCAAACAAAAGCTGGAGTGGCTAAAATAATATCAGAGTACCATCAAAGAGACTATTTACTTTCAAGAGAGGAAAGAAGAAATATTCATTCCCTTGTGTAAGGAAGGAAGAGACTATTTACTTTCAAGAGAGGAAAGAAGAAATATTCATTCCCTTGTGTAAGCCTGAAATAAAAGTATTACAAAGAAAAAGTTGCATGTATTAGACACAATAAATATTCATTGAATAAATGAATATGTGGCTTTTAAAAAGTCAGAAATGATAGCAAAATCATAGACTTTTCAAAGACATTGTCATTTGGTAAAGTGGTGTTGGACCAACAGACCTGGGCATGAATCCTAGTTTTGCTGTTTAAATTAGTATGTAATAACCCTAGGCAAGATCCTTAATCTGTTTGAATCCATTTCCTTATTTCTAATTTGGGATAACAGTTCCTACCTATGTGAGAGGTTATTAGCATTAATGGGATAATGATGCTTGCAAAGTTGCTGGGTACACAGTAGGGCTAAATAAAGGGTAGCAATCCTGCCTCTGCTACTATCATTACAATTAGGCTGAAGTTGGAAAAGGTGTCCTAGAGGATAGATAACCTTGGCCTACAACCTGACATCACAAACAAAGACATAGAGGTCCAAGAGGGGAAGGGATTTAATCACAGCTTCAATGCAAGCTTGGCTGCAGAGCCAGGACTGGGGTCCAGGTCAACAGTCTCCAGGTTCTTTATCCTTTCTACTTTACCAGCCTGCCTCTGTCTTAACACCAGACTTTGATTGTGGGCATTCTCCAGAGATCTTGGAAGTTGAATGGAATGTCATGTGTAAAAAATTCCTTTGCTAACCAAATAACGTTTGTGTGAAACATTTTTGCAGCAAACCCAGAGATGGTGTCTCTCATTCCCCCAGCAGCCTGCACCTCAAGCAGAGTTCAGCAGGGCAGAGTGCAATATTCTGATTTTTCTAGCACTTTTTTATATACCCATTTCGAGCCTTTCCATGTCCTGGGACTTTAATGCTCACTCTGAATAAAGTAGAAAGATGACTAAGCCATCCTGGCCCTGCACCCCTCCAACTTGAGTATCTCACGAGAATGAGTCCTCTGAAGTCTCTGGGGCAAACCAAATTCTGCCGAGAAAAACACTCCGTGACAGCAAGGATTACTCTGCATTAAATAATAATTGGCCTAGAGTTGAGAGTTGACTGTACTTCTGTGTGGCAGAGAATTAGCCTAAGAAGTGAGGGGAAAATATGATAGAGCAAAAGCCCATATGCTAGAGGAAGCAGTGGGCTGGGAATTCAGACACGAGCTTTAGTACTGAGGCTGCCAAGAGAGCTCTGAGTGGTTTTGGGGAGTTCCTGAAACCACTGTGGATGCCAGTTTTCTTGTCTATAACAGGAGGAGGTTGGAATAGATTGTCTCCTTCTTTTCCCAGTCTATCTTGCTAACATCATTCTTTAGATAGGGAAGGGGAGATGAGAGAAAGCAGGCAGGCATAAAAGGCGAAGGGTCACATACAAGAAGAGCAAAGAGAGGGGCAGAAAACCAAAATAGAAGGAAGATGGGGATGAAATTAAGACTGAGTCAGGTAGGGGGAGGCTGGATGGATTTTGCAGATCACTCTTGGAGATGAATACACTAGAGGCTTAGGAACAAGGCAGCAGAGAAGATTGGCTTGCATGCTTGAAGAGTCTCCATGAGAAATTGTGTTAATGAGATTTGCACATGGTTTGCCCCTTCCTCATGCCTTCTGCCACCTGGTAGATTATCATCCAGACTGGAGTGATTCCGATCTCATCTTATTTTCTTCCCAGAGAGAGGCAAGGGCATTGAGACCATCTGGTCTGGTGTTCCCCTGTGGATTACACCTCACCTAGGGGCCTGCTGTGGGAAGAATGGAGCCATGTCCCCTCAATTTCTTTCCTCTTGAAAAAAAGAGTCCTAAAAATCCAGAGTCCCACATGTACTAGCCTCTTGTCCCCAGTCAATAGCACCACCTCCACCCCACCACAAAGCACACAGCTGGCAACAATACTGTTTCCATGGTGATAATGAATGGCAACAGGCAGTAATCAAGAAGGGTCGCTGGAGTCATAAGTCATTACAGATTGCATTTAAAGGGACACAGCTACCTTTAAAATGATGAATGACTTCTTCATAGCCTCCCCCTGCTCCGGTCTCCCAGAAACAAAGGTTTGCTAGACATTTGTTTCTCATGTTTAACTTCTTTGTATTTCTTTCCATTTGGACAGTGGAATCAGATGGGACAGTTTTTTCATTAGGATATCCTAAGCACAGCTGCTCACACGCTAGGGTTTATGGCATTTGGGAAGGCAGCCTGGCCAAAAATGAAGTCCTTCCTCTATCCCTGGAAGAACCTGAAATTTCTATATGACAGATTCATCTGTCTGGTTCTTTAAAGACACTGGAGTTCCAAGTGTCTCATTGAAAGTCAAATAGTCCTAGGAATCTGACATCCACTAACAATTAAGCTGCATTTCAGAATAGATATAGTAGAAACTCACCTTGAATTTGGACTCAACACATGGGCTTGAGTTCCAGCCATGTCCTCAAAATGGTGACCTGGGGCAAAGCCCTTAAACTTTTTGAACACCTATGACTTCATCTTTAAATTAGAGATAATAATGCTTAGCTTGGAGGGTTGTTATGAGGATCAAATTAGCTAATATATTTGGAAACAATACAAACCATGTAATACTTTCTTAACGTAAAATACTTTTTAAACATATTTTAAAATACCAAGTTTAGGAGAGACTGTAGTAGTCACCTAGTTAAAAAAAAAAAATCCTGCTTTAGATAAGGCTGTAAAGAGGAGGTATTTTACTGGGTGACTTTAAAGAAATCACTTGTCTTTTCTGAATGATTTGTTTCGTAATCTGTAAAATGGGGATGGTAACTTCTGCCCTGTCTGATGGCTAGGTTGCAGTGAACGTCAAATGAAATAGCCCACATGTAGGTGTTCCATAGGTAGGTGCTCCACCGTATTACCCAAATGTAAGCTATAGTCACTTAGAAAGCATCTTGTAAAGACAAGATCAGGTTAATAGTCACATTCAAGTTTTTTTTTTCTTGCTGCAAACCTCCCATTTCAGACCTAAAGTAGTGTCTCATTAAAGTCCAATCCTCCATGAGGTTAAAAGTAAATTCCTCGCTTCACCCTGTACTTTACACTTGTATCTTTACTGTGCCGTCTCGGTCTTTGAAGCTAAATGTTCTCTAATGGTCTTATTGACAACCTGAGACCAAATAAACATATTAATATGGAACAGACATTCACTCGATCTGAAGAGCAAGGGAATTGGTCCAAAACAGTTTTTGCATAACAGGTATTCCTCCTGGCAAAACATACAATTATTTCTGAGATCTCTTTGCAAACTAAGATTTAAACTAAATTGCATGCCATTAATATTTCTCTCTGACTGTTGGCCTCAGCTTTTTAATAAAGTAACAGCTGAGGCAGGGTGCAATTTAGATACACCATGATCCGTCTTCTATATTAAGAGATATTAATGATAATATTAGTGATTAATTATGCATGTCACCTCACCGACGTCCTAATACAAGTGCAAATCAGCCACAGCAACCTAAGAAAGTGAAGGTGTGTGTCTGTGGCCCTCTTGGTATCTTTACTGCATAAATCTTATCATTAAATCCTCCTTTGAAATTATCTCACATTCAGTGGCTTATTGCAAAAACAAAAACACTTTTCACTGCCTTGCCTCTGGAACTTTAGAAATTTATATTTTATCTGAAAATAACATCACTAAAGGTTTTATCACACAGTTTCTTATATCGCTATAGAAACTTAATTATGATTTCTTTATTTCATCAAACTCTTCAGGTTAAAAGCGACATATGAATCTAAATCACTATTATAATTGTTAGTATTATCATCATTGTTCTCATTCAATTTCTGTTACTGGAATTAATTTGGTCTCATATATCAATGATATAAAGTGTAATTCCAGAGATTATTTTTATGTATTTTTGCATTTACATATCAAACATCTCTATTCCTACCTCTGAGAGAGAGATGAGCCTATTTATCACATGTACTTTGTCTAGGAGGTGCCCTAGAGAAAATGCAACATTCCTCTCCTTTCCCAAACCGGCTGCCTCACGTGTGCATTGCCCAGTGTTCTCCTGAGGGTTCCCCTATACCCAGATGTCCAGTGCAGCTCAATGTCTTTATCATTCATGCCCATTTCCTTCTGTGGAGCAAATCATGTGTAAGAAGGGCACATCGTTCTTGAACTTCTCCTCTTGCTTTCTCACACTCCATCCTGCTTTCTCCCAACTTCCCATCTGTTAACCAGCAATCGCACCTACTGTTTCTGTTTCCAGCCTTGTTCTGATTACCTCAGGTGTAAAGCAAGTTTTCTCAGTCCTGGCATATTGACATTTTGGGCTGAATGATTCTGTGTGGTGTGTGGGATGTAGGATGTTGTAGGATGTCAAGCAGTATCCTCAGCCTCTACCCACTACATGCCAATAACATTCCCCCTTCCCAGTCCTGACAACCAAAAATGTCCCCTGGAGAGCACAGTCACTTGAGATCCACCAGTAGGAAGGGAGGTTAGAACCAAAAGGTTGACGATCCTGGCTACCAAGAAAAACTAGAAAACCCTGCTTAGTAAACAATATAGGATAATCAAGCATGGATTAGAATTTGAGTCATTTCAAAAAAATAACTTGCTTGGAAAACAAAGTAATGTGGAAAAAGTTTAGAAGAACTCAGTTAAGAGAAGCTGCAACAACCTGGGACAGAGAAGATTAGGTTCAGAACTATGGCAAGGGTAGTAAGAACAGATATAGAAAGAAGAGGTTTTGATGTGAGAAATATTTTAACAATGAAAGCGGTAGGAATTAGTGGATAATCAGATATGGGGATAAAGGGATGGAGAAGAGTTGAGATAACCTCAAGCTATCTCCTTGGAAGAGGGAATAATTGCAATGCTGTAATCAAACATGGATTTATAGTCCACATTTATTAATGGTATCCAGGAAACATGACATTTCATTTCCTACAGAGTGAACAGCTAGAGAACCAACTGTGTATCCTATTTATCTTTATATCTTTGTATCTATTCAATATCTAGAATTAAAGAATGCAAGTAATTGTCTTTTATTGAAAGCCAAGCAATGTGCTAGCACCTATATGAGGTACATTACCTATAATCCATAGAGCAACCTTTGAAAGATCAAGATTTTATCCCCACTTTACAGCTGAGAAAACTGAGAAGTGAGGAAACTTGTCCAAAGTAACAACAACAGATTAGTGATAGAGCCAGGTCTCAAATCTCACTCTGTCTGTTTTCAAAGGCAATGTTCTGTCCTTTGTGCCAACCTGCCTCTTTTTGTTTAACATTTTAAAAAAATAATTAATTAATTAATTTTTGGCTGTGTTGGGTCTTCGTTGCTGTGCACAGACTTTCTCTGGTTGCGGCGAGAGCGGGGGCTACTCTTCATTGTGGTGCGCGGGCTTCTCATCGTGGTGGCTTCTTTTGTTGTGGAGCACAAACTCTAGGCGCGCGGGCTTCAGTAGTTGTGGCGCGCGGGCTAAGTAGTTGTGGCTCTCGGGCTCTAGAGCGCAGGCTCGGTAGTTGTGGCGCACGGGCTTGGTTGCTCCACGGCATGTGGGATCTTCCCGGACCAGGGCTCGAACCCATGTCCCCTGCGTTGGCAGGCGAATTCTTAACCACCGCAGCACCAGGGAAGTCCCCAGCTGTCTCTTAATTAGAAGTTTTCCCTGGTTGCATTTATCACCTCACCCCTCAGCCAGATGACTCCCCCAGCCCCACCCCCATTCTGGAATGAAAAAGCTGAGCCAGGGCACAAAGGGTTTGGGGTGCTCCCCTCTGCCTCCCCCTCCTCTTCCTCTTTCTCTTCCTTCTCTTATTCCTCCTCCTCTTCCTCCCCATTCCCTGGATTTAGGAATTTCTGTCTCTTACACAAAGGGATACTTTTCCCCTCTCTGGAACACAGGGCAACAGCTTAGCAACTGCCTGCAGGCATTGGGAAATTGGACTGTTCTTACAAGGCCAGAATATTTGGGCTGAATGTCAGTGCATCTAAAACATGATCGATTAAAGTACCTTTCCCCACCACATGTGAGTTAAATGATTAGGTGCAAAATTGCTCAAAGCAAAACTGGAATATTTGATCAAAGCCAGAATGTTAGAAAAATGGCTGCAGTTGGTTTTTCTGACTCCAAGTCTGGTTGGTTTTCCATTTCTCCCAGCTGAAAGCTCAGCACATCTATCTGTTTAGGAGCCTCCCAGAAAAGGTGGGATTGCATAAGCACTGAGAGATCTTTGTCATCCTGTGTTTCATCCAGAACTGTAAGTAAACATGATCTGTTTGCATTGTGAATGATCCCCTGAAAGGAAGAGTGGGGTGGAGGCTGGACGATGTCAGTCATGTCTGAATGACAGAGAGGTCTGTGCCTCTGGGCACTACTCAATATACCAAGCATGATGCTGCTGCCATGGTGGGATATCAGTCAGCAGTGGTCAAGGCTTTTAGTAGTAGTCAAAGCTTTCTAATGTTGAGAATAAAGATAATTATGGTGACAGTGATAAAAATGAGATGACTACAGTGATGGTGGGATATGAGCATATAACAGATGGTCCTCTGGCTAGGCAATTTATATGCACATGAGCAGTAGGCAAGCAAAAAACCAATTATGACTTTCTTAACAAAAGCTGGACTGGAGTCTTCAGTAGCGTTTCTAACTCATTCCCCTTGAAGCTTTATTTAAGGTTAGGATCTTGGCCTTGCAATGTCATTAAAATTAAATCAACATGACATCCATCAGTGTCATAGAATTAAAAAAGGAGCAAGACAGACAAGAGAGAATACGTTTTCCCATTTTTCCACGTCTCTAGTGTTAAAGCGACCTAAACTGTGCAGCCTATATCCAGAGCTCCAAAACAAGCTACAGAGAACAGAGTAGAAATTCCTCACCTCCTACTCAAGGAGGAAGTCTTGGTTCTTACAACTAGGTAAACACAGGTTAGTGGAAATGAATGGCATATAAGTACAGGAAGGGGGAAAAAAAATAGGTCAGTGTCTGTTTCTTTTCTTTAAGGTATGAAGACCCTGCTCACTAATGAAATGTGGTCCTGATTTTTAACAAATGACGGTGAACTAGTAAAAGTTGTAGGCAGTGAGACTGAAAATTATTCTACTCTATGAACAAAATGGGTCAAAAATCACCCTCTTCACTCTAACCTGAGATAGAAACATTCTTGCTCTTTGACAATAATGAGGAACCAGTGCTCATGACATCTGACATTGCAAAATAGTTTCTAGCCACCACCTTGACTCCCAGAGGTATTACTTAGCCACGAAAAAGGACAAGAGAAAGCTCTGTTTCAAACAGGGATTTTCCAAGAGCTACCTTCCAAAAAGACTAAAGAATTTCCCCAAATTTGTGGTAAGGCTGCCTTCTAGCTTCACCAATCAGTGATGACAGCAGCCCAAATAAGATATATTATCTGTGTGAGTAAATGACACAGATTACAACTATCCTAGACACTGGTCACATCACCCAAGCATCCTATCATCTCCCTTCCCCCCACCCCTGTCATGTTCTATTTAAAGATGGAACCAGGGAAGTATGCAGCCTACCCTAATTGCTCAGAGGTGACAATACTCAGTAGGAAAGGAAAGAGAGTGTATATTAAAGACCGGGCATACAAAATGTAAAGATAATAAAGTCTGTGTTCTGTGCTCCTGGATTTGCCTTTCTTCTACCCCTCCTAACCTGTGGCAGAACCTATGAGTAATGAATCCATCAGAGCTTCCTGACTTAGATTGACCTGGCTCCACCTCCACCATTTCCTGGCTAAATGTCCTTGGGCAAGTCACTTAAGTTCCTGGAGCTACAGTTTGCTCCTGGGTAAGATAAACATAATGGAATTTACTCCCCTGACTGGTTATTAGCATAAAGTAAGATAACATGTAAAGTATTTGCTTCCAGCTGTGACCTTAAATAAATCATTTTCCTTCACTGCACCTTGGTTCTTCATCTATATAATGGAGGCAACCACCTAAAAATAAAAAGAGCTACCATTTATGTTCATGTTATATGTTAAACATCGTATCAAACTCACTCCTCAGGACACATACCAGTCAATATATGTCAATGGCTGATTATATAATCATCTATTTAAATGGCTATTGTTCCAGTACCATCCTTTAAAGGTTTTAACTCGTAAGACCTGAAGTGAGATCTGGTGATTTTCTAATTTTAGCAAGTGCCATCTGTGATTTTTATTACTAGGCAAAGCTATGAAAACCCATGGGCTGTTGCAAAGATTAAATGAGATGCTTAGTAAAATGTCTGACACATAGTACGTGTTCATTGAGTGTTTTGTCTCTACCTCCACTTATAAAAATCTATTTTTCAAGTTTTATTAAAGTATAAAGTACACATAGAAAAGTGCACAGCTCATAAGTGTGCAGAAAGTGAGGATGCTGTGTAACGACCCAGATCAAGACCAGAATGTCACCAGCCTCCTCGAAGTAGCATCAGGCCCATTCCAGTCACTGTTGCCCCAAGAATAAATACTCTTCTGAGTTCCAGCACTATAGATGTTGCCTGTTTTTGAACTTTATATAAATGAAATTATATAGTGTATACTCTCTTTTATGTCTGGCTTCTTTGGCCTAAAATTGTGTTTATGAGAGTCATCTATGTTGTTGAGTGTAACTGTAGTCCCTTCATTCTTGCTGTTGTATAGTATTCCGTTGTGAATTTAGTCATGCTTTTTTAATTCTATTATATGGACATTTAGTTTCTTTCATCTCTTAGGCAATCAGAGATAACTATCTCATACACATGTAATTTGGTAAACGTGTAGACATTTCTGTTGGGTATACATCTAGGAGTAGAATTCTTGGGCCTTAACATTGGCATATATTCAACATCAGTATATTCTACCAAATAGTTTTCCAAAGTGGTTGTACTGACTCTGTACATCCATCAGCAATACCTGGAGTTCCCATTGTTCTGCAACTTTGTCAACATTTAATACTATCGGTCTTTTACATTTTGGCCATTTTGGTGGATGTCCAGTGGTATTCCATTTTGGTTTTAATTTTCATTTCCTTGATGAGTAGTGATGTTGAACATCTTCTCCTATGCTCATTGGCCATTTAAAATTTTTTTCTCTTGTGAATTACCTGTCATCGTTCTCATATTAACACCCCAATTCTTAAAACTTACGTGCAGTCGATCCTCATTATTTATGGACTCAATTTCTAAATTCTCCTACTTTCTAAAACTCATCTGTAACCCCAGGTCAATACTCACATGCTTTTGTGGTCATTCACAGACATGTGCAGAGTAGTGAAAAATTGTATTCTGACATGCACGTTCCCAGCTGAGATCAAACAGGGTGATGCCCTGCCTTCTTTTTCTTTTTTTTTTTTTTAATTTTAGAACGATTTTTTTTTCTAATTTTTATCGGAGTAGAGTTGATTTACAATGTTGTGTTAGCTTCAGGTGTACAACAGAGTAAATCAGTAGTACATATACATATATCCACTCTTTTTTATACTCTTTTTCCCTTCTTAATTCAGTTTCATCCTATAAAGTGTCCTTTTTGTAGTACATTTGCTGCCATGTTTGTTGCATTTTTGTGCTTTTGTTGATGATTTCACTGTTTGAAACGATACCTAAGCATAGTGTTAAAATGCTGTCTAGGGTACCTAAGCTCAAGAAGGCTCTAATGTACCTTACTTAGAAAATAGATGTGTTAAATCAGCTTTGTTCAGGCATGAGTTATAGGGCTGTTGTCTGTAAGTTCAATGTTAATGAATTGACAGTGAATATTAAATAAGGTGTCTTTAAAGGGAATACACATAAACCAAGTTTATATACTGATTGGTTGATGAAAATGTGATCAGAGGCTCACAGCAACCCTACGGATATCTCCCTTAGGAGCAGTGGTTCAGTATTCACCGGGTCAGCGTTTGCAGTGATTTTATGGAACATGACTACTATGAATAGTGAGGATTAACTGTATGTGGCATCCGTTTCCTCAGAGCAACCTGTGGGCTTGTTAGGATGGGCATAAAGTCCCTATCTGACAGACGAGGAAAGTGACGAGCAAGGAGGCACCATATCTTATCCAGCGCTGCACGACTAGCTAATTCAAGTTCCGGCCTCGTATCCAGGTGCCTGGACTCCCTGCCATGTATCTTGTCCATGGATTGACCTTCGTGGTAGGCTCTCTCCAGCTCTGTTTTGTGGACACCACAACAGGCATCTCCAGATCAGATGCACATTGGAACTTATTTCCTTATCAGTTTTGCTTGTTGAATCCAAAGGTTCTCTTAGAAACTTCTTTCTAAAAGAATGGGCCACAGTTCTGGTGGTTTGTAATTGATGACATAAATAGCAGCTAAACAAGCTAATGCTGGACTGGAGGTAAGCTCTTAGTACAAGCCCCGTCATTTATAAGTCATACAGCCATAAATAACTTGTTTACTTTGAGCCTATTTCCTCAGCTATAAAATAGGCATAATAGTTCCTGCCTTCCTTTCCTCAGAAAAATGTCCAGTTTCTCAAATTCAATGAGTATGGGCCAGACGCTGTGCTAAATACATGGGGAGATACAAAAGAAAGTAAACACAACTGCTTCCCTTGGGAAACTGGCAACTTATTAAAGAGGATAGAGAACGTGTTTAAATGACTATCATAAATGGTATCAAATACTAAAGAAAGTAAGCAGTTTTTGAAAGAGATGAGGGAACTGCTTCTTCTATTTAGCAGGTATCAGGAGTAACCTCAAAAGAGGAGAGGCAAAGTGTGGACTATGTGTAGAAGCAGCAATACTAACAAGGATAGCTGGCATTTACTGAAGGTTTGTTACGTGCTTGGCCATTCGTATGCATCGTAGTATGTCCATCCAGCAGAACACATTATGGTAGATTCATATGATGGGATGCCACACAGCAGGGTTTCTCAATCTTGGCACTATTGATACTTGGAGCTGGGCACTTCCTTGTAGGGCACTGCACTGTGCATCGTAGGAAGCTTAGCAGCCTCCCTGGCATCTACCCACTAGATGCCAGTAGCACCTCTGCCCAGCTGTGAAACCAAAATTATCTCCATTCATTGCCAGATGTCCTCTGGGGGTGGGTGGGCAGAGTCGCCCAGGTTGAGAACCAATGCTACCTAGTAACCCATGTGGTGAGCTAGAAAAAGGTATGGTTCTGTGAGTTAGACAGACTTGTTATTCAAATGCTCTGTCCCCTGGGCAATTCTGGGATTTCTCTGGTCCTGTTTTCTCAGCGGTAGAATGCAGGCAGTAATGAGAACAGTTATGATAAGTGAATTAAATAAGATGTGTAAAGGGCTTCCTGTGGCACAGACAGGTGTTGGAGAAACAGTAGGAATTATTTTTATATGTAGCCCTACAATAACCTAAGAGTTAAGAATTACTTCTATCTCCATTTTCCAGAAAATCAAACTGGGCACAGAGAGGTTGAATAATTTGCTGAGGGTTACTTTGCTATCAAGCCTGCCTGGATTGCTTTCACCAATAATGATGTTCCAATAGATCAGGGTGGGGCTGTCGAGGGTGTGGGTGTAGGGTATAAATCAATCCAGAAGGGTAAGGCATTGTATGGGGTGGGGGGCAATAACCATTGTGAGAATCCAGTGAGATATTTTAGGTACAAGCAGGGAGAGAGATTCTCATTATTTTCACTGGAGAGAGAACTCAGGCCAGGTGGAGAGTGAAGAAGAAAAAGAATGGAGGAGAGTGTATTTAAACTGAAAATCCAAACCAAAGGTATAATTTTGTCAACTCTCATTATAAACACTTAATCATTTACAAAATAACTCTTAAAAACATACCTAGAGATTTGATGAGTCACACCTTGAATTTTTAAGTGTCAGATTCCATGCCGTCAAGAAGGGATAACTGTTACTATCACATTTTATTAATTCTGAGATGCTAAGCGAGTAGCAGATGGAAGAAAAAGAATCATTTCATTAAAGGTGGCCACAAGCAGAGCAAAGGGGAGGTTTGCTTTTAGGCAACAATGGGGAGTTCCTGGGCTCTCGTCATGGCCCTGCTGGCTGCAAGCTCTGTGACCATGGGCATGTCACCTCTCCTAACCACACCCTCTGAACCTCAGTGTCCTTTGTGTGCAAAATAGAAGGAGGGAATTGCACAAACGTGATCAGGTCCCTTTCTGTTCCGACATGCCATCAATTGAGTTCGCCCCACATTCTCCAGCTCGGTGGCAGCCTCTCTGACTGTCTGCTTTTAAAGAGACCCCATGTTGCAGCCCTGGCTTGATAGTGCACTGATCTTTTCAGAAGGAAATACAGCCCACGACATACTGCACACACCAATCCAGCCCACTGATGAGTCTTGCTCCTTCTCTGATGAGAAACCAAGCTTGTGTCCTGCCTTTTACCTTTCCATCCCCCTACATCCCACTCAGCTAAGAACTGTTTGGTTCCCAGAGCCAAGGTGGGCAGCTACTAATTGTGGGGGTGAGTTTTCTCTCACCATCTGTATCTCACCACCTTGCAATTATAAAAGTTTTCTCTCAGACAGGCTTAAAGCCCTTAGGCATCCCTTGCATTTTAGGACAAAGAAGGAGCACAGAAGCATACAGACTTCTTTACAGGTGAGGAAGCTAAGGGCCAAGGAAAAGGAATACCACAAACAACGGAGTTGGTACTGGGGCCCTGGGTCTCCCAACGCAACCTGGTTTTGATTAGTCCTCTTCTGAACAACCATGCGTTAGATGACTTACTTGGGCCTTATTTCTTTTGCTGAGATGGGAAACAGAGAGACTTCAAGTTTAAAATGTTTTTAATGGAAGAAGAAGAACAACAACAACAAAAATAAATGAAAATTAGTGATTAGCTCGTGATGGGGGATGAGGCATGCTTGTTCAGTGCTAACTGACATAAAACCCTACCTTTGACAACAAGTACTTAGGATGCTGCCTGCCGGATTGTAGTTTTTCATTAAGCATCTGAATCAACAGTTATGACCAGAATATGTTCTGATCCAGGCTTTCAGGCTGGGAAAACACTGACCTCAGTTTGGGTCTGGAGCTCCACAAAAGCAGGAATATTGGCTGTTTTTGTTCCCCGGTATATGCCAAGTGCCTCGCACAGAGCCTGACACAGCCGGTACTCAGTCTATCCTTGTACAAGGGTTTTCTGGTTCATGCACAGCTTGGTTGGGTGAACATATGATAGGAAACACAAACCGTTCAACTTGCAACCAGCAAACCTGACTTCTACTCTAAATATGTTGCTACTTACTTCTCCCTTGGACAAGGCATATTTTCTCAAGAAAGCTCAGTTTTCTCAAAATAGGAATAAATTATTACCAATTTCAGAGAGTTGCAAGGATTCAACATATTAATGGATGATAAAAACCTTCAAGTTAACAGATGATAAAATGTAAATGTGAGGTATCCAGACTACATGAAACAGATTTTCTTAACCTGGGGATTGGCTTCAGGGAAATCTCTCAGCCTCTGTGATTATGTGTAAAATTTTATAGGTTTACTTATTTTTCCAACAAATGGGTCTTTCAGCTGTCATGCAAGTCTCAGAGACATTCACAATACCCAAAATTGAAGGACTACCCATAGAAAGCAATAGTGGTTATTAAAACTTATCCGGCACATCCTGGTTGCTGTGCAAACTCTCCGAGCTCCTGGCTCCTCATCCAGATGAGTCACTACTCCTTGTCCCCTTACCTGGGCTCCCAAGCTCCCCACTTATAGCTTTGCTTCCATAACTGCCTGTCTTCTTAAACAGTGCCCACTAGTAGTCCCTCAACTTGCTCAGTCTCCCTCTCTGGTCTGCTTCCATTCCCGATATCTGGTCTGAACCTCAGATGGCCTTAAGCCTCTGCTTCATCCCTATCTTTAACTCCTTTTGTAAAGTTTCTGCTGCCTTGCTCTGATTCTAGAGGCCCACAACCATAGTTGCCATCTATCTGAGTAGCTGCCTGTTTTAATTCAGCATCATCTTTCTTCCCTTCCCTGTCTCCCCTCACCCTTACCTTCAACAAAGACTTTGGGTACCTACCATATACTGTGCCATACACTATTAAGGAGTTGATTAATGTGTTCATCCAACAGTGATCATCTGAGAGCTTATTATATGTCAGCAATGAAGAATAAATCCTATTTTTTCTCATAGAATTTACGTATCAGTATTGGGGACAGAAAGATGCATAAGATCTGGTTGTAGCCTTCACGGTGGACACAGAATGTCTCAGGTCTTGGCAGCATTGATTTCTAGACTAAGATTTTCAGCCTTTGCTTTGCAGACAATGGGGAGTCGTTGAAATTTTTAAGCAGGAAAATAACATGTTTAAAGTGATATTTTAGGATGTTCAATCTGGTGACATCTACAGGGTAGACTAGAAGTGGCAGAGCCTGGAGTCAGGATGTCTATAACTGTAATTGTCAAGGAGAAAAGCAATTAAGGTTTAGGCTAGCCTGGTGACTTTGGAAATAGAGAGGAAGTGGAGAGCTACTGAAGGCGTTATGAAGCATCAGTATGATGGCATGCAGAACAATAGAAGAATGAACAAAAGACAATTCCAGCCTCTTAACCAACAAGCAGCAGAACTCCTCTCCCATCTCCTCTGCTCTCCTGCCTGTTTTCCCCACCCCCAGGTAGTTCTATGGCTTTTAATATCTCCTTGGCATATATTTTAAGCTTCAACTGCCCTGTCTCCATCCATCGCCCACACTGTCATTAGGGGACTTATCTGAAGAGGCTGAACAGTCATGGAGGAAATTGCAGGCTTGGACTGCTCAGGTGTCACTCAGAAAAGACTGTCTCAAAGGTCATCCCCTCCTCTCCTGGTGTCTAATGACCCCTTCATTTCCCTCCATTCCCCTTCCCCAGGTGTAGTTCAATGATTCCATGGGGAAAAGAGAAAAGAATCAACAGGATGATAGCTCTGTTTGGTCTGCTGCCTCACCAGGGCCAGCAAGAATCTGAAGAAAAAGTGGCAAGGACACCCAGGGAGAGCCAGCCAGCAGGAGGAGAGAGGAGGGGGGAGGGAGGCACCATCCTCTGACATCAGAGTCTTATGAGCAGCTGAATGCATCTGGTAATTACCAGTGAGCAATGGGATGCCCAACCCTCCAGAAAGGCCAGGCTCTGGGAGAGTTTATAGCAATGCTTGAGGCTTCCTTTTTGATCCCTCCTTACTTCTCCATGTGTGATTCTCCCAAAGGACCCTCCACCCCACCCAGCAATACCTGAGCCTTTCCTGTCCAGGGCAGAAAATATATTAACTTCAGATTCCACATTTGAGGTGTCTTGGCTAAGTCATGGGTACCTAGGCAGTTTCAGAGTTGTGCAGTTTCCTCCCTTCCCCGACACCCAACTTCTCAATAAACCAGCACTTGTAAAATAGATTGTCTTTATCCACCTTTGCTAGAAACGGCCGGATCTAGCAGTTTATCCATAAGAAGAGTATTCCTGACACAGTGGCCTCTCTTCTCTCTACTTCCCATACTTCAGACTCCCCCAAGGACTGCTCACCAATGACCTTCAGTCACTTTTGGGGGGTTCTGGAGACCAGCCCTTGCCTGTTTCAGCCCCAGGAGTCTCCTGTTTACCATATCCTGAACAGAAAGATTGGAATTTTAACAAATGGGCAGATCACAAAAAAATACGTTACAATTCTTCATGAATCTTTATTGTTACTCTCTGCCTGGAACATTTTGCTATCTGGTTCCTGGTCTAGGAATGTGTTAGAAGTAAGGAAGGCAGCCAGGCAACAGTGTCAAAGCATGATCCCCTCAGTAATGTGGTCACTTTTAAAGCCACTCCACCTGTAAAGTGCTTTCCTATGCATCATCTGATTCAGACTTCACAGTAACCCTACCCAGGCTCAATCCCTTACTCCTACTATGCAGATGAGTGACAAAAGCCTGGGGGAAGTCATAGGGTTGCTCCATGGAATTGGTACAACTGTGACTCTCAACCAAAGCTTCTCTCTAACTCTTAATGCTTTTCCCATTCAAAAATTCCTTAGGGAAGTGGTGGGTGAGGAAGGGACAACTTTCCTGACCTGATCATTTTTCCTAGTGCTCATTCTAAACAGTCCACCTCTCTGCCTCCAGTGTATCTGGAGATCATGACAGACAGACAGACACACACACACATTGGTAAATAAGGGAGAATAAAGATCAGTACTCTGTTGTACAGTTAAGCCTGTGCCTATTATGAAAGTAAGGAGGAGAGGAAGAGGAATCTCATATTACCTACCTTCCATGTGTCAGGTACTGTTCTTTCTTTTTTTTTTTTTAAGTTATTTATTTTTGTCTGTGTTGAGTCTTTGTTGCTGCACGTGGGCTTTCTCTAGTTGCGGTGAACAGGGGCTACTCTTCATTGCAGTGCATGGGCTTCTCATTGCGGTGGCTTCTCTTGTTAGGGAGCATGGGCTCCAGGCGTGCAAGCTTCAGTAGTTGTGGCTCATGGGCTCTAGAGCGCAGTCTCAGTAGTTGTGGCGCACAGGCTTAGTTGCTCCATGGCATGTGGGATCTTCCCGGACCAGGGCTCGAACCCGTGTCCCCTGCATTGGCAGGCGGATTCTTAACCACTGTGCCACGAGGGAAGTCCCAGGTACTGTTCTTGATGTGTGATCTCATGTAACTGCCTGTATTAGTCAGGGTTCTCTAGAGAGCAGAACCAATGGCAGACAGATAGATGCCAGATAGGTAGATAGATAGGTAGATAGATAGATAGATAGATAGATAGATAGATAGATAGATAGATAGAGATTATTTATTAGAAGTCCCATGATCTGCCACCTGCAAGCTGGAGAACCAGGAAAGCTACTGGCATTATTCAATCTCAGTCTGAAGTAAAGTTCTGAGAATCAGAGCAGCTGATGATTTAGGTCCTCCCAGTCCAAGTCTGAAGGCCTGAGAACTAGGAGCACGGATGTCCCTCGGCAGAAGAGGGAAGTCCGAGCTCAGGCAAAGAGAGCAAACTTACCCTTCCTCTGCATTTCTGTTCTCTTCAGGCCCTCAATGGATTGAGTGTCGCCCACCCACATTGGTGAGGGTGGCCTCCTTTATGCACTCCATCAATTCAAATGCTACTCTTCCTGAACACCCTCACAGACACACCCAGAAATAATGTTTTACCAAGTATCTCAGCCTTCCTTAGCCCAGTCAACTGACACATAAAAGTGACTATCACACCTCCACAATGTTCCTTAGATTCACAGTCATTCACTCCACAAATGTCAATAATTGGTTGCCAGAGTTGCACAAAGTACTAACAGACAATTATAAAACAGTGTCCTAAGTGCCGTGCACTCAGGGAGTAGGTATGTACCCAGAGCAGGCACCCAAGAGCAAGGCTTGAATCATTTTATTATGCCACTTCACCTATAAAGGCACTGATGCTCAGAGAGGTAAATTTTATGTGTACTGATATGGAACAATCTCCCAGATACTTTGTTCAGTCAGGGGTAAGATAGTGTGCCTAATATATTACTATTAGTGTGGGGGGAAATTTTTATTTATGTATATTCTTGTATATACATCTTTGGAAGAAAATACAAAATATTATTAACTGAGAATGCATTCAAGGAGGATCCTGGTAGCTAGAGAGAAAGGGAGATTTAGGTTTTACTGTATAGCCCTTTGTAGTATTAGAATGTTTTTGTCTGTGTATATGTATTATTTGAAAATAAAAACATAAAGCATGCCCACATTGATGATTGATTGAAATGAGGTTCAAACCCAAGTCTCAACACAGCTCAATAATTATTTGTTGAAATAAGTATTACTGGAAATATAATATGGAGGAGCTTAGACTAGACCACAGAATAATCAGGAAGGCATGTGGGCTTGACCCTGGGGGTTCCTCCTGGGTACAAAAACCTTCTCTGTGTAGGCCTTCCTTGAGTTACAAAGGGCAGATTCAAACAGTTCCTAATTAGGGAAGTAAGGGAATGCAGAACCGAAGAAAAAAGCAGTCAATAAATTATAGTGCAGCTATAAAGCAGAGACCTAGCTCCCCTCCAGTGGATATACATAACAATCTGATACTTATATTCCAGTTCTTCTACAGGAACTAAGGACCCCCCACCCAGGTGGAGAATAGTAACTCCAAGCTAGGCACAGAATTCCTAGAATACCACCTGTTACCTCACCACCAACCAATCAGAAGAAGACACTCACCCTGCAGCCCTCACCCCAGATTTTGCCTTTAAAAACTCTTCCCTGAAAGCCATCAGAGGATTTGGGTCTTTTGGGCATGAGCCCCCCATACTCCTTGCTTGGCCCTTGCAATAAACCTTTCTCTGCTCCAAACTCCAACATTTTGGTTTGTTTGACTTCACTGTGTGTTGGGCACATGAACTTGGGTTGACAACAGACTGTGGGTTCAAATGGACAAGGGTACAGAGGTGCGAATGACACTGGCGTGTTCTGGAAAACTGGTCTTGCTAAGGCAACTGGCATGTGACGGGCATCCAGGGCAGCGAGGCTGGGTGGAGAGAAGGGGTCAGATTGCGGAGGTGCCTGAAGCCTGTGCTCCCTCTTTGGACAGGACTCTGGCTGTCACCAGGAGAATGTTATGTTTGGGAGCCACTTTTCTAAATGTGAGCATTATTAGCAATTGTGTCAAATTGCCTTTTCCTAAAGGTCTCCCCGTGGCTGCCAGAGCTTTAATGCTAATTGGACAGATTGTCTTTGGATTTGAAACACAAACTGTGATTAATGAAACAACTGTTAACGAGTTTGGCCTGAGGTGGTTTCTCTACCTTTGCTTCTCCTGCTGATACAGATTTGACAAGGTCCTGTAGTGCATTTTTTGGCCACTGTGCCTGGCATGGGGAAATTGGCAGCCCGGTCTGAGAAGGATGGAAATTTTGACCTGGATGCCACCTTCAAAATCTGTCCCTCTACTTCTCTCATTTTATGGATGAGAAAATCGAGTGTCAGAAAGGGAGAGAGTCTTGTCTAAGGCAACCCAGGGAGTGGGTGAGAGCCAGGCTACAATGTAGCACCAAGGTTTTATTCTGAAAAGATGTTTAACTCCTTTTTTCTCTTTCCTCTGCCTTTTCCAGTTTCTTTTCCTTGACTCCCTCAGTCATTTTAATGACCAGACTTGCATGTCACAGTTGTGCTATGTCACAGATGCATTGTTTTTCCTCCATCTTCCTTAGCATAGGTCTTATTTACTCATCACTGGTGGAGGTTGGTTTGGTGATATAGAGATACAGACTTCAGAGTCATGGGAAACAGAATCTGTAGCTCACATCTACTGTCTATAAGCTATGTGATCTCAGGCAGTATCCTCAAATCTAAAACTAGCAAAATGATACTTACCTTATAGGATATTGCAAGAATTAGGTATGTGATGTATGTAAAGTATTCAGCATGAGCCTTGGTGATAGTGTGGGCTCACTACCTAGTAGTCATTTTTCTTACCTACTTTCACCTGCTTGCAGACTCTAGTTTTGCTCTCCACCCTTTAGAAGCTGTCACAATGCATCATATAAGATTTGTGTTGGTCTGTGATTTTTGGTTCAGGCATACTGGCAGTCTGAACAAATGCACACTGCCCCCCTTTTGTCTGTAATACCTAGAAATGCACAATTATTTTTAACAGGAAATAAAGACAAAACTAACTCAATAGAGAAAATAAGCTAAAATTAAAAGTATATTCCTAAATTCCAGAAACAAACAGTCATAAGTACTCTAAGGGAATGCCAAAGAGAACTTAAGTAATATTTGGTCCAAACATTTGCTCTTTGGGATAAAGGCTATAGTTTTAACACCTTTGCAGGGGTAGAAAGTATAGCTTTGGTCCTATTTCTCCCTATAGATTTATCAATGTATTTGAAATTTCTTATTAAGAAGATACAGGGGGGGACCTTCAAGATGGCAGAGGAGTAAGATGTGGAGATCACCTTCCTCCCCACAAATACATCAAAAATACATCGACAACACATGGAACAATTCTGACAGAACACCTACTGAATGCTGGGAGAAGACCTCAGACTTCCCAAAAGGCAAGAAACTCCCCATGTACCTGTGTGGGGCAAAAGAGAAAATAGAGACAAAAGAATAGGGATGGGACCTGCACCTCTGGGAGGGAGCTGTGAAGGAGGAAATGTTTCCACACACTGGGAAGCCCCTTCACTGGTGGAGATGGAGGGTGGGCCGGGGGGAAGCTTCGGAGCCACGGAGGAGAGTACAGCAATAGGGGTGCAGAGGGCAAAGCGGAGAGATTCCCGCACAGAGGATCGGTGCCGACCAGCACTCACCAGCCTGAAAGGCTTGTCTGCTCACCCACCAGGGCAGGTAGGGGCTGGGAGCTGAGGCTCCTGCTTCGGAGGTCAGATGCTAGGGACAGGACTGGGGTTGGCTACGTGAAAACAGCCTCAAGGGGCTAGTGTGCCACAGCTAGAAGGGAGGGATTCCAGGAAAAAGTCTGGACCTGCCTAAGAGGCAAGAGACCATTGTTTCGTGGTACGTGAGGAGAGGGGATTCAGAGCACTGCCTAAATGAGCTCCAGAGACGTGTGAGCCGCAGCTATCAGCAGAGACACCAGAGACGGGCGGGAGACGCTAAGGGTACTGCTGCCACCACCAAGAAGCCTGTGTGCGAGCACAGGTCACTAACCACACCTCCCCTCCTGGGAGCCTGTGCAGCCCGCCACTGCCAGGGTCCCGGGATCCAGGGACATCTTCCCCGGGAGAACACATGTTGCGTCTCAGGCTGCTGCAATGTCACGCTGGCCTCTGTCACCGCCCTGCATTCTGTGCCCCTCCCTCCCCTGGCCTCAGTGAGTCAGAGCCCCCTAATCAGCTGCTACTTTAACCCCATCCTGTCTGGGTGGGGAACAGCAGCCCTTAGGTGACCTACATATGGAGGCAGGGCCAAATCCAAAGCTGAACCCCTGGGAGCTGTGCGAACAAAGAAGAGAAAGGGAAATCTCTCCCAGCAGCCTCAGGAGCAGCAGATTAAATCTCCACAATCAACTTGATGTACCCTGCATCTTTGGAATACCTGAATAGACAACGAATCATCCCAAAATTGAGGTTCTGGAATTTGGGAGGAACTGTAGACTTGCGGTTTGCTTTCTGCATCTAGTTTGTTTCCAGTTTTATGTTTATCTTAGTTTAGTATTTAGAGCTTATTATCACTGGTAGATTTGTTTATTGATTTGGTTGCTCTCTTCCTTTATATATATATATATATATATATATATATATATATATATATATTTCCTTTTTCTCTTTTTATGAGTGTGTATGTGTATGCTTGTTTGTGTGATTTTGTCTGTATAGCTTTGCTTTCAACATTTGTCCTAGGGTTCTGTCTGTCCGTTTTTTTGTTTGTTTGTTTGTTTGTTTTTTTTTTTTAGTATAGACTTTAGGGCTTCCTATCATTGGTGGATTTGTTCTTTGGTTTGGTCACTCTCTTCGTTCTTTTTTCTTACTTTTTAAATATTTTTTAAATAATATTTTGGTTATTTTTTATTTTAATTATTTTATTTTATTTTTTTCTTCCTTTTGTTTTCTCCCTTTTCTCATGAGCCGTGTGGCTGACAGGGTCTTAGTGTTCTGGCCAGGTGTCAGGACTGAGCCTCTGAGGTGGGAGAGCTGAGTTCAGGACATTGGTCCACCAGAGACCTCCTGGCCCAATGTAATATCAAATAGTGAAAGCTCTCCCAGAGATCTCAATCTCAACGCTAAGGCTCAGCTCCACTCAACGACCAGCAAACTACAATGCTGGAAACCCTATGCCAAACAGCTAGCAAGACAAGAACACAGCCCCATCCATTAGCAAAGAGGCTGCCTAAAATCATAATAAGTTCACAGACACCCCAAAACACACCACCAGATGCAGTCATGCCCACCAGAAAGACAAAATCCAGCCTCATCCACCAGAACAAAGGCACCAGTCCCCTCCACCAGGAAGCCTACACAACCCACTGAACCAAATTACCCACTGGGGGCAGACACCAAAAACATTGGGAATTATGGACCTGCAGCCTATGAAAAGGAGACCCCAAACACGGTAAGTTAAGCAAAATGAGAAGACAGAGAAATATGCAGCAGATGAAGGAGCAAGGTAAAAATCCACCAGACCAAACAAATGAAGAGAAAATAGGCAGTCTACCTGAAAAAGAATGCAGAATAATGATAGTAAAGATGATCCAAACTCTTGGAAATAGAATAGAGAAAATACAAGAAATGTCTAACAAGGACCTAGCAAAACTAAAGAGCAAACAAACAATGATGAACAACACAATAGATGAAATTAAAAATTCTCTAGAAGGAGTCAATAGCAGAATAACTGAGGCAGAAGAACGGATAAGTGACCTGGAAGATAAACTAGTGGAAATAACTACCGCAGAGCAGAATAAAGAAAAAAGAATGAAAATAATTGAGGACAGTCTCAGAGACCTCTGGGACAACATTAAACACACCAACATTCGAATTATAGGGGTCCAAGAAGAAGAAGAGAAAAATAAAAGGGACTGAGAAAATATATGAAGAGATTATAGTTGAATATTTCCCTAATATGGGAAAGGAAACAGTCAATCAAGTCCAGGAAGCACAGAGAATCCCATACAGGATAAATCCAAAGAGAAACACACCAAGACACATATCAAATTATCAAAAATTAAACACAAAGAAAAAATATTAAAAGCAGCAAGGGAAAAGCGACAAATAACATACAAGGGAATACCCATAAGGTTAACAGCTGATCTTTCGGCCAAAACTCTGCAAACCAGAAGGGAGTGGCAGGACATATTTAAAGTGATGGAAGGGAAAAACCTACAACCAAGTTTACTCTACTCAGCAAGGATCTCATTCAGATTCGACAGAGAAATTAAAACCTTTACAGTCAAGCAAAACCTAAGAGAATTCAGCACCACCGAATCAGTTTTACAACAAATGCTAGAGGAACTTCTTTAGGCAGGAAATACAAGAGAAGGAAAAGACCTACAATACCAAACCAAAAACAATTAAGAAAATGGTAATAGGAACATACATATCAATGACTACCTTAAATGTAAATGGACTAAATGCCCTAACCAAAAGACATAGACTGGCTGAAAGGATACAAAAACAAGACCCGTATATGTGCTGTCTACGAGAGACCCACTTCAGACCTAGGGGCACATACAGACTGAAAGTGAGGGGATGGAAAAAGATATTCCATGCAAATGGAAATCAAAAGAAAGCTGGAGTAGCAATTCTCATATCAGACAAAATAGACTTTAAAATAAAGACTATTACAAGAAACAAAGAAGAAAACTACAGAATGATTAAGGAATCAATCCAAGAAGAAAATATAAAAATTGTAAATATTTATGGACCCAACACAGGAGCACCTCAATACATAAGGCAAATGCTAACAGCCATAAAAGGGGAAATCAACAGTTACACAATAATAGTAGGGGACTTTAACACCCCACTTTCTTCAATGGACAGAGCATCCAAAATGGAAATAAATAAGGAAACACAAGCTTTAAATGAAACATTAAACAAGATGGACTTAATTGATATTTATAGGACATTCCATCCAAAAACAACAGAATACACTTTCTTCTCAAGTACTCATGGAACATTCTCCCGGATGGATCATATCTTGGGTCACAAATCAAGCCTCAGTAAATTTAAGAAAATTGAAATCGTATCAAGTATATTTTCCGACCACAATGCTATAAAACTAGATATCAATTACAGGAAAAAAATCTTTAAAAAATACAAACACATGGAGGCTAAACAATAACCAAGAAATCACTGAAGAAATCAAAGAGGAAATCAAAAAACACCTAGAAACAAATGACAATGAAAATGCAACAACCCAAAACCTACGGGATGCAGCAAAAGCAGTTCTAAGAGGGAAGTTTATGGCAATAATATCCTACCTCTAGAAACAAGAAACATCTCCAATTAAGAACCTGACCTTACACCTAAAGCAGTTAGAGAAAGAAGAACAAAATACCCAAAGTTAGCGAAGGAAAGAAATCATAAAGATCAGAGCAGAAATAAATGAAAAAGAAATGAAGGAAACGATAACAAAGATCATTAAAACTAAAATCTGGTTCTTTGAGAAGATAAACAAAATTGATAAAACATTTAGCCAGATTCATCAAGAAAAAAAGGGAGAAAACTCAATTCAATAGAATTAGAAATGAACAAGGAGAAGTAAAAACTGACACTGCATAAATACAAAGGATCATGAGAGATTACTACCAGCAACTATATGGCAATAAAATGGACAACCTGGAAGAAATGGACAAATTCTTAGAAAAGCACAACCTTCCAAGGCTGAACCAGGAAGAAATAGAAAATATGAACAGACCAATCACAAGCACTGAAATTGAGACTGTGACTAAAAATCTTCCAGCAAATAAAAGCCCAGGACCAGTTGGATTCACAGGCAAATTCTATCAAACATTTAGACAAGCACTAACACATATCCTTCTCAAACTCTTCCAAAATATAGCAGAGGGAGGAATGCTCCCAAACTCATTCTACAAGGCCACCATCTCCCTGAAACCAACCGGACAAAGAGGTCACAAAAAAAGAAAACTACAGGCCAATATCACTGATGAACATAGATGCAAAAATCTTCAATAAAATAGTAGCAAACAGAATCCAACAGCACATTAAAAGGATCATACCCCATGATCAAGTGGAGTTTATCGCAGGAATGCAAGGATTCTACAATAAATGCAAAGCAATCCATGTGATAAACCATATTAACAAACTGAAGGAGGAAAACCATATGATCATCTCAATAGATGCAGAAAAAGCTTTCAACAAAATTCAACACCCATTTGTGATAAAAACCCTCCAGAAAGTAGCCATAGAGGGAACTTACCTCAACATAATAAAAGCCATATATCACAAACCCACAGCCAATGTCATTCTCAATTGTGAAAAACTGAAACCATTTCCACTAAGATCAGGAACAAGACAAGGCTGCCCACTCTCACCATTATTATTCAACATAGTTTTGGAATTTTTAGCCACAGCAGTCAGAGAAGTAAAAGAAATAAAAGGAATACAAATTGGAAAAGAAGAAGTAAAACTGTCACTGTTTGCAGATGACATGATACTATACATAGAGAATCCTAAAGATGCTAGCACAGAACTACTAGAGCTAATCAATGAACTTGGTAAAGTAGCAGGATACAAAACTAATGCACAGAAATCTCTTGCATTCCTATTCAGTAATGATGAAAAATCTGAAAGAGAAATTAATGAAATACTCTTATTTACCATTGCAACAAAAAAGAATAAAATACCTAGGAATAAACCTACCTAGGAGACAAAACACCTGTATGCAAAACTATAAGACACTGATGAAAGAAATTAAAGATGATACAAACAGATGGAGAGATATACCATGTTCTTGGATTGGAAGAATCAACATTGTTAAGATGATTATACTATCCAAAGCAATCTACAGATTCAGTGCAATCCCTATCAGACTACCAAAGGCATTTTTCACAGAACTAGAACAAAAATTTCACAATTTGTATGGAAACACAAAAGAGCCCAAATAGCCAAAGCAATCTTGAGAAAGAAAAATGGAGCTGGAGGAATCAGGTTCCCTGACTTCAGACTATACTACAAAGCTATAGTAATCAAAAAATTTGGTACTGGCACAAAGACAGAAATATAGATCAGTGGAACAGGATAGAAAGCCCAGAGATAAGCCCACGCACATATGGTCACCCTATTTTTTTTTTTTTTTTTTTTTTGCGGTACGCAGTCCTCTCACTGTTGTGGCGTCTCCCGTTGTGGAGCACAGGCTCCAGACGCGCAGGCTCAGCGGCCATGGCTCACGGGCCCAGCTGCTCTGCGGTATGTGGGATCTTCCCGGACCAGGAAACGAACCCGCATCCCCTGCATTGGCAGGCATACTCTCAACCACTGTGCCACCAGGGAAGCCCTAACACTTGATATTTTATCAAAGTCATTGAGGCTCTGTTATTTTTCGATCAACTGCTAAACCCATTTTTTTTTTTAATTTCAGGTAGCAAGTTTTAACTTTTACTTTTCAGTTTTAGAATATTCATTTTGTTCATTGTTACAGTTTTAATATTTTCCTGAAATTCCACAACTTTTCACTAATTATATTAAAGTTTTCCTGAAAATTGTTTATCATATTTCTCTTTTTTTTTAACATTTTTATTGGGGTATAATTGCTTTACAATGGTGTGTTAGTTTCTGCTTTATAACAAAGTGAATCAGTTATACATATACATATGTTCCCATGTCTCTTCCCTCTTGCATCTTCCTCCCTCCCACCCTCCCTATCCCACCCCTCCAGGCGGTCACAAAGCGCCAAGCTGATATCCCTGTGCTATGCGGCTGCTTCCCACTAGCTATCTACCTTACGTTTGGTAGTGTATATATGTCCATGCCTCTCTCTCGCTTTGTCACAGCTCACCCTTCCCCCTCCCCATAGCCTCAAGTCTGTTCTTCAGTAGGTCTGTGTCTTTATTCCTGTCTTACCCCTAGGTTCTTCATGACATTTTTTTTTTCTTAAATTCCATATATATGTGTTAGAATACGGTATTTGTCTTTCTCTTTCTGACTTACTTCACTCTGTATGACAGACTCTAGGTCTCTCCACCTCATTACAAATAGCTCAATTTCATTTATTTTTATAGCTGAGTAATATTCCATTGTATATATGTGCCACATCTTCTTTATCCATTCATCCGATGATAGGCACTTAGGTTGTTTCCTTCTCCGGGCTATTGTAAATAGAGCTGCAGTGAACATTTTGGTACATGACTCTTTTTGAATTATGGTTTTCTCAGGGTATATGCCCAGTAGTGGGATTGCTGGGTCATATGGTAGTTCTATTTGTAGTTTTTTAAGGAACCTCCATACTGTTCTCCACAGTGGCTGTACCAATTCACATTCCCACCAGCAGTGCAGGAGTGTTCCCTTTTCTCCACACCCTCTCCAGCATTTATTGTTTCTAGATTTTTTGATGATGGCCATTCTGACTGGTGTGAGATGATATCTCATTGTAGTTTTGATTTGTATTTCCCTAATGATTAATGATGTTGAGCATATTTCTCTTTTTTTAAAGTCCTTGTCTGCTAATTTCAATATTTGATTGTCCGTGTTTCTATTGAATGATTTTTCTTTTGACTACAGATCATATTGTTATATTTAATATATGTCTAATAATTACAGGTATACCTCATTTTATTGTGCTTTGCTTTATGCTTTGCAGTTACCGTGTTTTGCCACAATATTGAAGATTTGTGGCAACCCTGCTATCAAGCAAGTCTATTAGTGCCTTTTTTTCCTACAGCATTTGCTCACTTCGTATCTCTGTGTCACATTTTGGTAATTCTCACAATATTTCAAGCTTTTCCATTATTATTATATTTATTATAGTAATATGTGATCTTTGATGCTGCTATTGCAAAAAGATTATGACTCACCAAAGGCTTAGAAGATGGTTAGCATTTTTTCAGCAATAAAGTATTTTTTTATTAAGGTATGTGCATTTTTTAACAAAATGATATTGCACACTTAATAGACTACAGTATAGTATAAACGTAACTTTTATATGCACTGGGAAACCAAAAAGTTTGTGTGACTTGCTTTATTGTGACACATGCTTTATTTCAGTGGTCTGGAACTAAACCCACAGTATCTCCAAGGTATACCTGTCTTTTATTGTAAACTAGATATTGTGAATAATAAACAGTGAAGATTCTAGATTCTGTTATCTTCCTCTGTATAGTGTTGAGTTTTGTTCTGGCAGACAGTTAAATTACTAGCAGATCAACTGGATCTTAGAGGTTTAGATTCCGGTCTTGGAAAGGTGACCTATTCCAGTTTTTTTCTGAGTTCTAAAACAAATTCCTTAATCTGAGACCTGTTATTTTCTTCTGTGTCATCCTTCTAATATAAGCCCAAGGTGTTTACCAATTCCCTCTTATGTAACTTGACCTAAACCCAAAACTCTGCCTTCCATGAGGTAGGGAGCTGCTGAAACCTCTGATCAGAAATCTAAGGATTCCAGGTGCTGTTTTGCCTGTGGACCACTTATATTTTCATGCCTCTGGCATGCATGTCAGGAGTCAGCCAAGGATTCGAGGGAAGCTAATAATCAGATTTTAGAATTAATTTTCTGTGGCTCCCCCGCTTCTAGCATTTCCCCCTTTTAATTCCCAGTTGCTCTGGCAATCCCAAACTCTGTCTGATTTTTTTAGGCAAATAAGACTGTACATTCTGTTTGATCTCCAAGGCATGTGATTGGAAATGGTCTGTTTCACTTCCATGCCGACTTATATAAGCTTCTGAGTTATTTCCTTCTTTTTGCTGGATGTAAATGATGATGTTGGTGAGACTCAAAGAATGGCAGAGTTTCAAGATAGAAAAAAACTGAATTATCATATGAAGTTGAGCCACCTATGACCTTGGATTGTTATGTTAGTGAGAAGTAAACATTGATTGGATTAAAAACTAAAATTTTTGAATCTATCAGTTACTATAACAGAACCTACCTTGGTAGTAATACCTTACAATAGGTTAATAAGTATGTGCCTGTATATTTATATACATTTACTTATATACACGTGAATTCTTCCTAATGTTTTTACTCACAAATTTATTGCTAAACTCATATTAAATAATATATATAAAGAAGAGCTCTATGTTCCAGTTTTGCTCAAAACTTAATTATAACAGTAAGTGCAAAGGCACATGTTTTGTTTTGTTCTCTTTTAGGAACATCATTGTGTGCCTTCTGATGACTCAATTCTCCCTCCACTTTTCTTTGATCAAACTGCCAAGGACTATTTGTCCCTATAGCTTGTCATGAGGTCAGTTGGCTCTCAAATGCATCATTTATTCTGAAGTCTTTAGCAGTACAGTTTTCTCATTAGCCTGCAACATTCAAGATAGTGTGACACTCCCCTTCACTGAATCATTTTCATGATGTCAAATTAAATTCTTAATTTATCAACTAAGTCAATAAATTAATTTCATAGTCCATGAAAATATCTTTTGAATACAACCCATTGCTGAGAAAGAGTAATTTTGTCATAATAAATGTTAAAGGATTAATGAATACAGTGGCAGATGCAGAGCAAATATTGTCATTGTGACATTAGGATGTGAAAGCTACATGCTGTCAAACTTGCTTACCAACACATTAAAAGTTAAATGCTGCCACTTGGCATCATAATCTAGCATTGACATAATTATGAAAAACAAATAGAAATACAGGTTTTGAAATTAGATGGTAGTCTTGATTGTAACATTGTAATTTAGAAACATCTAAGGAATGCAAAATTATTTTTAAGTCATTATCAAAATGATAATTAGCATGAGGACCCAAAGACAAAAATATTCTCTGTGACTTTGTTTATAATATTAAATAATTAAAAACAAGGTAAATGTCCATCATATTAAGAACACTACCTCTGGAGTTAAGCTTTCTGAGTTCTAATGCTTCCTAGATGTGTGATCTTGGGCAAGTTGCTTAAAATTGTTTCTGTTCTGTAAATAATAATGGCAATTGTGCTGAATAATATCTGTTCATATTTACACTCTCCCTGCTCTTCTAGGTTCTTCCCTGTATTACAAGGCCTAGAAGATTAGAAACTACATTTCCTCTACATCCTTACCAGTAGTATTCCAATGTAGTTTCCACCAATGTAAAGCACTTCTGCAAGATGATACGGTAAAAGAAGGGAAGGGTCATTCTTCTTTTGATAGCCTCAGTGGTGGCAGCAGACTAAGATTGACCCCTACAGTGATGCTGGTAGCAGCAGACAAGGGAACTTCCCTTCCATGGAATTGGTGGCCATAGCAGGCTCTTGTAGCAGCTGTGCAATGGCCAACTCTTGCCATAGTAGCAGCTGATGACCTAGTGAGGCATCTTAGGACAGTAGTGGCTTCTCACAGTTCTTTATGTCTGGATAACACTGCCCTTTGAGGGGGAGGGGGGGTGCGGTTCTGGTCCTTGTAACTATTAAATAGCTCAAATTTCTATATTTATATGTTTGATGTCTCTTTGCCTGAAATACCTAAACTGGTTTCTGCTTTCTTAATTCCATATTGACTGATAAGGTTATTGTATCAACATAATAGAGCTGCCATGAGGATTTACATAATATGTGTAAAAGTGCATAGAATATGTCCTGAAGCATAGAGTCATTCATTAAATGGTAGGTTGTGCTGTTGGCAAAGTCATTATACACTTGAGGATGTGTCTCATGCTCTTGTTTCTCCATATATCAAGTTATTTATGGTTATCTCCTAGATATTGAAAATGTTATGGTATGGAGATGGCAGATTCTTCTGGATTTGTTGAAAAAGTGAGGGGTTCTGTTTGTTTGTTTTAATAGAAGATAACATGGTTGGGTGCAGAATGCAAAGTTCAGTTCTTTTAGCCGTAGCTAGCTTATTTAAACTCTGCTCCGTGCATAAGTGATTAAGCTGTCAGACAGAGATTTGGGAAGAATTTATAAACAGAATTTGGGCTGTCCATCTCTGGCTCTGTCCTTTCTAAGATCTGCCCCTCACTTTCCAGCAAATATGATTGCTCCAAACTCTAACTTCTGTTTTTGAAGCCAGAAAGGCTGTGTGCCTTCTATCAGAGTTTTAACTGCTCTGCATGGAGCAGACTATGGACTGCCCTCATGCTGAGATAAGCTATGAAAAGGAAGACCTCATTTTTCCTCCAAGTGTCAAGTCCCCTCCAGGATACACCTACTTCTGCTCCCTCTCCATTGCCTTGAAGTAGCTGCTTTTTAATATTTTGTCCATTACTTATTGTTATCCATGGGAGGACCAGTTTGATAGAGGTTTATTTGCCCATTAGTTGAAACAGCTGTTGTTTATGTACACTATTAATATTTTATTGGTATAAATATATATGCATATTTTATTTATCTACTGTTGCATAATCAACTACCCCAAAACTTAGTGGTTTAAAATAATAACATATTATTTTCCTCATCATTTTGTTGGCTGACCTGGCTCAACTGGATGGGTCTTTTGTTCCATGTGGCCTTGGATGGGTCGCTCACTCAGCTGAATTCAGCTACCAATGGTCTAGGCCAGAAGTTCCACGAATTCATTCACATATCTGGAACCTCAACATTCTTCGACATGGCCTTTTCATGTGGCTAGCTTGGGTTTCCTCATGAAATAGTGATCTCAGGATAGTTGGCTTTCTTACATGACAGCTGACTTTGTGGAGGAAAGACTCAGAAGCTTTCAGACTTCTTAAGGCCAGGGGTCAGAAGCCCTAAAATGTCACCTCTGCTGCATTCTATTGGTCAATACAGGTCACAATCCCAGATACAGGGAGAGGGGAAATAGACTTTACTTCTTGATAAGAATGGTACCATGAGCATGCAAGAAAGGGAAGGATGTATGACAGCTATTTTTGCTAACTGTACACACACACATACTCACATACATAACATTCTGGCAGACTAAAAGAAGAGGGAGCTATGAGAGGCTGAGTCTTCAATTTTAGCTGCTGTGTTTTATATCTTAAGTGTAAGGCAAAATAACAATCTAAATATTTGTTAATTCTAAGCAGCTGAGTAGAGGATTGTTTGCAGTATTATTCTGCTGTGCTTTTGTTTGTTGGATTTGTTTTGTTTATTTAAAACTCTTCCAAATAAAAGGCGCATAGGCTTCTTGAACCCCCGAGGCTTTGTCTGTGGGGTTGAACAGACTCCTATTGATTGGCACAGATCCATAGGTCTCTAGACACCTTCCTACTCTAACAGATAGTAATTCTACCTATAAGGAGGGAAAGGACTGGATGACCTTTCAAAGCCCATCTAAGCTCTGTGGTTCCTTGCTCTTTCTGCTGTGCCTGGGATCATTTCATTCCCAACATTGCCCCTTAATCACTCTCCTAGTCATTCTGCTCCAAAGCAGTTTTCTTTATCATGATGTTTTCATACCCTGAACTTTACTCATTACTCTCCTTCCCACCTCATTACCAGAAAGTGCTGCTTGAGTTTTGCTCACTTAAAAATAATCTACCATTATAACTGTAGAAATTACCCAACCAACAGGCATCTACCTCCTTCAGCATCCATCAAGCTGAAGAGAGTGATTAGAGAAATTGCAGTGACCAGGACACTCTCCACTGGGGTCACACTGGTGATTTTCATCCTCTAGTCCTACAGAGGAATACCTTCAAGTGGACCCATCTTGAAATGAAAGGCAAAGAGTTCTGAGAAGCTTTGCTGACTTAGAGAAAATTCATTTGTTAACCAAACTTTGTGACCACATAGAAATAATAACCTAATATAGGAGAAATCCTACAAAATAAGTGCAAAACATAGGGGTCTAAGGTGTTCACTCAGCCTTATTTGTAAGAATAGAATATTAGGAAAAAACCTAACAGTACTTGTCTGTGGAATAAAGTCATAAATCCTAGTACTTGCAAAAAACCTAACAGTACTTGTCTGTGGAATAAAGTCATAAATCCTAGTACTTGCAAACAGAGGATTAGAGCTTAGCCATTTTAAAAATTGAGGTAAAATCATGTGCCCTGACAGGGAAAAGTGCTCATAATATTTTAAATTAAGCCCAAAATTTGCAGAACAGTGTTTTAGAGTTTTATGATATGATCCTATTTCTCATGAAATAATATTTTTAGATGAGTGTATGTATTGTTATAAATACAAGAAAGAAAACAAAGAATAATAACTTTCCTATATTGAAAGCCTCCTATATGCCACACCCTGTGTATGTAGTTTGCACATACCAAATTATTTCATCATTCTTCACAACATAAGGCTGGTTTTATCATCACCGCTGTACACATGTGGAAACTAAAGCTCAGAAAAGTTAAGGAACTAGTCCCTGGTCCTCTAGCTAGGAAGTAACCAAATGTGTATATGCTTCTTGGTTTGCCTAACACAAGTGCCTGCATACTTAACCAGTTCACAGTATCACTCAACTTCTCACTTTTCAATTTCTCTCACTATCAAAATGATAGTACTCCCTGTCTTTACCCACACTCTGCTCTCCTCCTCTAATATTTTTGTCAGATCTCATTTTACCCTGATTAAAAGTTTTTGGGGGGCATCCTAACATATGGTAACATTTGGCTGAGGAATCTTAAACGTGCCTTTTAATAGCTAAAACATACATATAGTTCAAAATACAAAATAATGTATTACCCCATTCACCAGCAACCCAGTTCTCTACATGAAAGGTGACCAATGTTCCCTGTTTTCTGCATGCATTTAAGTATCTATAATAATACTTTAGCTATGAGGAAGTTGTGGGGGGCACTTTGAATTATAGCAGAGTTCTCATCAGGGACTATGGAGGTCAGACAGAAGTGACACAATGTTTTTCAAGTGCTGAAAGAATAAATAATAAAAAAGTAATACCTAAAGCAACCACTAAAAAAATAAACATACTCAAAAACACCATAGCTAAATCAAAATGGAATTCTAAAATGTTCAAGTTACCCACAGGAAGGTAGAAAAAATGAAAGAGAATACAAAACAGAGGTAAATAGAAAACAAACAAAAAAGCAAGTGGAGGACTTAAACCCTCATTTATCAATCATTATATTCATTTTAAATGATCTAAACACTCCAATTAAAAGACGGAGATTGACAGACTGGATTTTTAAATGGGTATTATCTGTGTGCTGTCTACAAGAAACTCACTTCAAATACAATGATACAGGTAGGTTAAAAGTAAAATGATGGAAAAATATACATTATGCAAACATTAATCAAGAGAATTCAGGAAAAGCTATATTAATAACAGATAAATAGACTTCAGAGCAAAGAAAATTACCCCAAACAGAGACAGATCTTATAATGATAGAAGGATCAATCTACCAAGAAGACATATCAACCCTAAATGTATGTGCATCAAACAACAGAATTGTAAAATATATGAAGAAAAATTGATGGAACTTAAAGGATAAATCCACAAATCCACAACTGTAGTTGGTGACTGCAACACTTATTTCTTAGCAATTGATAGAAAACCAGACCAAAAAAAAAAAAAAAAGCAAGGATATAGAATAATTCAACAATACCATCAAAAAGAGTATCTAATTGAAACTTATAGAACACTACACCCAACACCAGAATACACATTTTTTTTTCAAATACCCATGATAATTATACCAAAGTAGACCACACTCTCAGATGTAAAATAAATCTCAACAAATTTAAATGAATTGATATGAAATAGAATGCATTCTCTGCACAAGAAAATAAAACTAAAAATCATACCAGAAAGATAATAAGACTATCTTAAAACATTTGAAAGCTAAACAACACACTTCTAAATAATGCATTGTCCATGTTGTTCTTATACTAGCAATGAATACATGAACATCAAAATAAAAAATACCATACCATTCACAATCACTAAAACACCCCAGATACTTAGGGTCAAATCTAACAAAACATGTATAAGATTTGTATGCTGATAACTATAAAACAGTAATGAATGAAATCAAAGAAAATATAACTAAGTCACCACGTTCAGGGATTGGGAGACTCAGTGTAGTTAAGATGTCAGTTTTCTCGAAATTGACATATAAGTTTACCATAATTTCTATCAAAGTCTCAGCAAGATTTTTTGTATATATAGACAAGATTATTTTGAAGTATATCTGAAAAGGGAAAAGAATAAATAAAATAATTTTGAAAAAAGAAGAATAAACTGAAGGAATCACACTACCTGATTTCAAGATTTGCTGTATAGCCAGTCATCACAGATGTGTAATGTTGGTGGAAAAATAGACACATTGATCAATGAAAAAAAATAAAGAACTTAGAACTGAATTCACACAAGTATGGCCAATTGATTTTTGACAAAGGTGTAAACGCAATTCAAGGGAGAAAGGATAGCCTTTTCTACAAATGGTGCTGAAGTTATTGGACATCCACAGGGAGGAAAAAAAAAAAGAACAAGAACCTCCACCTAAACCACACATTTTATATAAAGTTAACTCAAAATAGATCAGACTTAGATGTAAAATATAAAACTATATATCTTTTGGAAAAAACATAGGAGAACATCTTTGAGGTCTGAGCCTAAGCAGTGTTCTTATACAAATGTGTAGGCATCTAAGAAAAGAGCTTTGGAATTCATGGAACACCTAATGCTAAGTGAAAAGTTCTTTAGCTAGATTCCAAAAGTACTACCCATAAAAAGAAAAGGACAAAATAATAATAAATTTATCAATTGGTCTTCATCAGAATTTAAGACTTTTTTCTGCAAAAGACCTTGTTAAAGGCTGAAAAGAGAAGCTACAGACTGAATGAAAATATTTGCAAGCCACACATTCAACAAAGGACTAGTATCTAGAATATATAAAGAACTCTCATAACTCAACAGAGAAAAAAAATCCATTCAGAAAATGGGCAAAAGTCATGAACAGATCTTTTACCAAATACAATACTCAGGTGACGAATAACCACATGAAAACATTTCAACGTCACTAGCCATAAGAGAACTACAAATCAAAACCAGCCTGTAATATCTCTACGTGTCTACAAGAATGACTAAAATGAAAAATAGTGACATCAAGTGCTGGTAGGGATGTGAAGAAACTGAGTCACTCATACATTGCTGGTGAGAATGTAACATGGTACTATCACTCTGGAACATATTTTGACAGTTTCTTTAAAAAACTAAATATGTAGCTACGAAAAGACTCAGCAGTTGAATTGCTGGACATTTATTCCAGACAAGTAAAAATGTATGATCACACAAAAATCTGTACACAAAAGTTCATGGCAACTTTAGTCATAATAGCTCCAGAATGGAAACAATCCAGTTACCAATCAATGAGTGAATGATTAAGCATACTATAGTACATGAAGAAAAATATATGCAACTTAAATACAGCTCAGTAAGAAAAAGGAATAAATGATTGATACACAAATTTCTTGATAAATCTCTAGATAACTATGCTGAGTGAAAAATCCCATCCCTAAAGGCGGTATACTCTATGACTCCATTTTATACCTTTCTTGTAAAGAAAAAAATATAGAAATGGAGGACAGATTGGTGGTTACCACGGGCTAGAAATAGAAGGAGGGGGAATGGAAGTGAATATTGCTCTAAAAGACGCCATTAGAGTCCCTTTTGCTGATGGAAATGTTCTGTGTCTTGACTGTATTAATGTCAATCTCATGTTTGTGATATTGTACTATAGTTTTGTAATGTGTTATCATTGGAGGAAACTAGATAAAGTATACCTGGAATCTTTCTGCATTATTTCTTACAACAATATGTGAATCTACAATTACTTCAAAATAAAAGTTTAATTAAAAATATTGTTGGGCTTCCCTGGTGGCGCAGTGGTTGAGAGTCCGCCTGCCGATGCAGAAAACACGGGTTCGTGCCCCGGTCCGGGAAGATCCCACATGCCGTGGAGCGGCTGGGCCCGTGAGCCATGGCCGCTGAGCCTGCGCGTCCAAAGACTGTGCTCCGCAATGGGAGAGGCCACAACAGTGAGAGGCCCGCGTACCAAAAAAAAAATATATATATATATAGTTTTACTATCCAAGAACATGGTCTGTCTTTATACTTGTTCAAGTCTTCAAGAACATTTTACAGTTTTCCTTTATATAGATCTTGGCCATTTTATTATTTATTGCTATTTTTTTTATTTATTTTATTTTATTTATTTATTTTTGGGTGCATTGGGTCTTCGTTGCTGTGCGTGGGCTTTCTCCAGTTGCGGTGAGCGGGGGCCACTCCTCATTGCAGTGCATGGGCTTCTCATTGCGGTGGCCACTCCTGTTGTGGAGCATGGGCTCTAAGTGCACAGGCTTCTGTAGTTGTGGTGTGTGGGCTCAGTAGTTGTGGCTCACAGGCTCTAGAGCACAGGCTCAGTAGTTGTGGTGCACAGGCTTAGTTGCTCCACGACATGTGGGCTCCTCCCAGACAGGGATCGAACCCATGTCCCCTGCATTGGCAGGTGGATTCTTAACCACTGCACCACCAGGGAAGTCCCTATTGCTATTTTAAATTGAATCTTTTCTTCTATTTTATTTTCTGTTTTAACTGTGTGTTATTTGTATTGTGAAAGTTATTGATTTCAGTATATTAATATTGTTCCCATCCACTTTATTGAATTATCTGATTATTTGTAAAAGTTTTCACTTTATTCTCTTAGGTTTTCCAAGTATACCATCATATTATCTACAGTAGTGATACTTTTACATATTCATTCCCAATGTTTATATCTGTGATTCTTTCTTTTGTCCCACAGAACTGTCTAGCACCTTCAGCAAAAAAAAAAAAAAAAAAAAAAATTAACTAATAGCTGTGGGTTTTGTTGTCATTGTTATTTCTGTTGATGGTGGGTTCTTTGTTTCTGACTTTAATGGAAGTGTTTTTAGAGTTTAGTGTTTCTCTCCACTAAGCAGGATATTTATCATATTAAGGAAATACCCATCTTTGAAAAATATTGCTAAATATGATCACATATTCTGTCTTTTAAAGGCCTCTAATGAAGCACACTGTGCTTCAGAAAAATAGAAAAAAATAATGCAAGCCATAAATGCAAGATGCATATATGTTTAATTTTTCTAGTAGCCACTTTTAAATAGTAAAAATAAACAAGTGAAATTATTTTTTTTTCATTTTTTTGGAGTATAGTTGATTTACAATGTTGTGTTAGTTTCAGGTGTGCAGCAAAGTGAATCAGTTATACATATATCCACTCTTTTTTTAGATTCTTTTCCCATATAGGCCATTACAGAGCATTAAGTAGAGTTCTCTGTGCTGTACAGTAGGTTCTCATTATTAGTTATCTATTTTATATATAGTAGTGTGTTTAAGTCAATCCCAATCTCCCAATTTATCCCTCTCCCCAAAATTAATAGTAGTTTAATTTAAATCAATATATCAAAAAATACTATCATTTTAACATGGATTCAATATAATAATTAGATATTGTATATTCTTTCCCAAGACTAAGTCTTTGAAATTTGATGTATATTTTACAGTTTCAGTACATCTTAATTAGGACTTGCCACAGTTCAAATACTCAATAGTCTGGGTTTGGTTCCTGTCCTCTGCGTTTCCATCATAACTTGTTTCCATCATTCTTCCACTAGACTGTGTTCTTCTTGAGATAAGGGACTCTTGCTTCCCACATCCCTAACACATAGCACAGTATACATAGTAGGTACTCAGCAAATACTTTGTAGCACAATGAAGAGGTGTTATGGCATGAGATACAAGCCTTCATGCAGAGCAGAGGAAAAACAATGTCTGGTGTATCTTATGAATGAGAAAGAGAAAACTCTGAACACAAAAATGTAGGATAGAAGACTTGGATAGAAGTGGATGGATTATCAGAAAAGAAAGTAACCTGTTAGACCCACATTAAAACATGTAAATCATGACATCTCAGTACCTAGGTTGCAGTATTAGAGGAAGAGGAGGAAGTGGCAGAATGCATATGTGTCTGTCCATGTCTTGTTGGAGAAGGGAGATGATGAGATCTGCAGCTTTCAGCTTCAATGCCCTGGGCCACTTTAAATTTAAATGTTTTTGTTGTTGTTGTTCCCTTGGTTGGAGTAATGGTGTGAAAAAATATCATCTACCAATCACCATGCTAAAGCTTTAGAGTACCTTGCCCCATTGGAGTGACCCTTTCTCAAGAAAGATCACTGTCTGTCGAAACCTGGAAATCATGTTACTAAGGTATTTCAGTGCTAAAAGTCTCTCTCCGTCTCTGGACTTACATTTTTATATTTCTCACTTTCTAAGACATGTTTCATAGCTCCCAGCCCATCCTGTCACCTCTCTAATGGAAGAAAGACGCATTAGCTTTCAAACACTGACAGCTAGCATGACCCTTGTGATACGTATCCTTGGAAAATTACTGAATAATAACCACAGTAACAATAGTAATGGATACCATGGACCACATACGTACTATGTGTCAGGCACTGAGCTGAGTACTGTATCCACATCATCTCATTTAAATGTCACAAATTTTACAAATAAGTAATGGGCCCAAGGAGACATAGCTCATAATTAACTGCACTGGGACTTGTTCCTAATATATCTAACTTCAAAACCCATGAATTCATACCTTATATGTTATTGCATACAATGTATCAAACAATATATAATACTATTCCTGAAAATCTCAGTTATCTATCTTTGCTTTTGGCCAACGCCAGAACATTTGGATTGCACTCCAATTCACTCCTCTTCAGGAAGAACTTCATCTCCATCACGTTGGCCTTTGGGTTAGACTGAGGAGAAATGCTTCGGTGTGTCTGCTACTTTCTTTCCCATGAGAAGAGAGGCAAAATGACTGACTCAGACCCGTTCACATACGGAGACCACAGCAACTCACAGTCAGATATCTTCTGTGTAAGGGTCAATTAAGATGTGTACTTGACAGGGAACTCTGCTCAATATTCTGTAATAACCTAAATGGGAAAAGAATGTGAAAAAGAACAGATACATGTATGTGTATAACTGAATCACTTTGCTGTACACCTGAAACTAACACAACATTGTTTATCAACTATAATCCAATATAAAATTTTTAAAAAATTAATTAAAAAATTTAAAAAGATATGTGCTTAATAGTAAACCAAGGAAATAAAGCACAGATGGAGGAATTTGGTCACAGTGACTGAAGGCACTTTGACAGCTGCTGTACTGATTACATCACCAGACACTTAGCTTTCAGTTAAGATTGTATCTTGATAACCCTTGAAGAGTAATATAAAGCATTTGTCTTTGTGATAGAGTCTTTAAAGGCTTTAACACACATAGGTTAGAAATATTGGCAGAACTTAGATTAGTGGTCCAGTCAGCCCTTTGTATCCACCGGTTCCACATCTGTGGATTCGACCAACTGTAGATCAAAAATATTTTTTAAACAATTCCGGAAAATTCCAAAAAGCAAAGGTTAAATTTTCCACCCACCAGCAACTATTTACACAGCATTACCACTGCATTTACAACTATTTACATAGAATTTACATTGTATTAGGTATTATAAGTAATGTAGGGATGATTTAAAGTATCCAGGAGGATGTGTGTACATTATACGCAAATACTACACTATTTTATGTATGGAACTTGAGTATCCACAGGAGATGGGAATAGGGTGGGGGGGATCCTGGAACCAATCCTGTATACTGAGGGACCACTGTACTCAGCTTTGACTACACATTAGAATTCCAGGTTGCATATCCAGAGACCAGTTTCATCAGAATCACTGGGGGTGAGATCCAGGCATCAGCGTTTATTATAGTCCCCTTGGAAGATGCCAGCGTTCAATCAATAAGATTATCAAAATATATGTTTCTCTTACCTTATCTTACTTACCATATGTAAAGTACACTTCTACTGCTTTATTGTCAGTGTCTAAATTATTTGCATTGCAGAAAGAAAATGTAGTCTGTTCAGTACCAATTTTTAAAAAATATTTGATAATTTATTTATGACCATATATGTCACAAAAGCATATGTGTAGATAGTTATATATGCATACTTGGTACATTTTAGAAAAATTATGTTACCAATTTTTGCATATAACATATTTATACATATGAACAAATACACACATACATATGACAAACCTTGCTAATTTTGTTAACTATTTTTGTCTATTTAATCTATTGATTTCTGATAAAGATGTTTTAAAAACTCCCACTAATGATAGGACGTTTGATAATTTTGCAAAAAAATGATATCAATTTTGCTTTTATATTTTGAGGATCTGTTGTTAAGTGCATCAGTATTCTTTAAATTATGTTTGCTTAGTAACTTTTTAAAATTTACTCTTAAGTAATATATTTCTTCATCTCTAGTAATGCTTCTTTGCTTTGGATTTCATTTTGCTGGTATGTTGCCTCATATGTTTCATTGCATTAGTATTTGCTTAATATATCATTTACTTTACTTTTCAAACTTATTGTGTGATTTTTGTTTCAAGTGATTCTCTTTTAAGGAACATTATAGCTGTAGTTTTGAAAATCCATTCTGATAATATATCTTACAATGGCAAATTTTATTCATACACATTAATAGTGATTATAGATATATTTAGACTTGTTTCTACCTTCTTTTTTTCTTTCCCTTTTTTCGATTCTGCTAGGATTGATATATTTTCCTTATTTATTATTCTCCTCTGATCTTTCAGGAATGTATTTTTTTCACATACATAGATACGGTCAACCCTCGAAATCCTGGGGTTCCACATTTGCAAATACAACCAACCTCAAACTGAAAATATTTGGTAAAAAAATTCTAGAAAGTTCCAAAAAGCAACACTTGAATTTGCTACATGCTGTCAAGTGTTTATATACCATTTACATTGTATTTACAACTACTTACATAGCATTTACTTTGTACTAGGTGCAATCTAGAATTTATTTAAGGTATTCGGGGGGATGTGCATAGGTTAAATGCAAATACTATACCATTTATAAGGGATTGAACATCTGTGGATTTTGGATTTCACAGGGGCACTGGAACCAGTCCCATGCAGATACCAAGGGATGACTGTAATTATAAATTTTTAACCATGACTAAGATTATTCAAAATTTTAAATGTTTTCCTGAACATAGCAAATATCTTAGAACACATTATTTACTGCTGAACTCCAGCCCGTCATGGTAATTATTGTTCAGACTTTGAATTACATTTTTTACACAAACATAATTATTATTAATTTTACATTTAAAGTTAATTAAATGTACTGGTATTTTTTTCAATTCTGTACTCACAGAAATTTTCCCATTATTTTGTTTTTTTTTAACTTTTAACAATGTTTCTTATATCCCACATCTTTATTTGGGGTTACCATTTCCTTATTAATAAAAGACATCCTGCATTTTTTCTTCTTGAAAGAACCTAAGAGTGTTAACCTCACTTAATCTTTGCATTCTAAAAAAATGCTTTGTCTTTCCTTCAAACTTGACTAAAAGTTTAGCTAGGTCTAAAACCCTGAGTTAATACATGCTTTCCTTCAATACAGTGATATATTACCCTTTGATCTTAGGGCACCATTATTGTCAAAATGAGAAAGAAAATATCTTATCAGTCTAAATACTATGATTCTGTGGTCACTTTGACATTTATCTCTGGTAATTTTTAAGACTGTATTTTTGCCTTAGTTCTTCTACCATTTCATTCAATGAGTACGTATTTACTTGGTATGATTTATTCTTCTCTGTGGATCTTTGACCTGTGGACTTGTATTTCATCAGTTCTGTAAAAGGCCAGTAATTACCTCTTCAAATATTTCTCCTCCTTTTTCCTTCATTCAGTCTTCTGGAACTTTTACAGGGTCTAAGTTGGAGCTTCTCAAGATATCCTTGATATCTCTCTTTTTCTCTTTTTATTTTATTTTATGTTTTTCAAGGGGAACTGTATTTATTTATTTTTAAAACATCTTTATTGGGGTATAATTTCTTTACAATGGAGTGTTAGTTTCTGCTTTATAACAAAGTGAATCAGCTGTACATATACATATATCCCCATATATCCTCCCTCTTGCATCTCACTCCCACCCTCCCTATCCCACCCCTCTAGGTGGTCACAAGTACGGAGCTGATCTCCCTGTGCTAGGCAGCTGCTTCCCACTAGCTGTTTTACATTTGGTAGTGTATATATGTCAATACTACTCTTTCACTTTGTTCCAGCTTACCCTTTCCTGTCACCATGTCCACAAGTCTATTCTCTACCTCTGCGTCTTTATTCCAGTCCTGCCCCTAGGTTCATCAGACCCATTTTATTTTTTTTTAGATTCCATATATGTGTGTTCACACATGGTATTTGTTTTTCTCTTTCTGACTTACTTCACTCTGTATGACAGAAACTAGGTCCATCCACCTCACTACAAATAACTCAATTTTGTTTCCTTTTATGGCTGAGTAATATTCCACTGTGTATATTTGCCACATCCTCTTCATCCATTCATCAGTTGATGGACACTTAGGTTGCTTCCCTGTCCTGGATAGTGTAGATAGTGCTGCAATGAACATTGTGGTACATGACTCTTTTTGAATTATGGTTTTCTCAGGGTATATGCCCAGTAGTGGGATTTCTGGGTCATGTGGTAGTTCTATTTTTAGTTTTCTAAGGAACCTCCATACTGTTCTCCATAGTGGCTGTAATCAATTTACATTCCCACCAACAGTACAGGAGGGTTCCCTTTTCTCCACGCTCTCTCCAGCATTTATTGTTTGTAGATTTTTTGATGATGGCCATTCTGACCTGTTTGAGGTGATACCTCATTGTGGTATTGGTTTGCATTTCTCTAATGATTAGTGATGTTGAGCATTCTTTCACGTGTTTGTTGGAAATCTGTATATCTTCTTTGGAGGAACGTCTATTTAGGTCTTCTGTCCATTTTTGGATCAGGTTGTTTGTTTTTTTGATATTGAGCTGCATGAGCTGCTTCTATATTTTAGAGATGAGTCCTTTGTCAGTTGCTTCATTGACTAATATTTTCTCCCATTCTGAGGGTTGTCTTTTCGTATTGTTTATGGTTTCCTTTGCTGTGCAAAAGCTTTTAAGTTTCATTTGTTTATTTTTGGTTTTGTTTCCATTTCTCTAGGAGGTGGGTCAAAAAGGATCTTGCTGTGATTTATGTCATAGAGTGTTCTGCCTATGTTTTCCTCTAAGAGTTTTATAGTGTCTGGCCTTACATTTAGGTCTTTAATCCATTTTGAGTTTATTTTTGTGTATGGTGTTAGGGAGTGTTCCAATTTCATTCTTTTACATGTAGCTGTCCAGTTTTCCCAGCACCACTTATTGAAGAGACTGTCTTTTCTCCATTGTATATCTTTGCCTCCTTTGTCATAGATTAGTTGACCATATGTGCGTGGGTTTATCTCTGGGCTTTCTGTCCTGTTCCATTGATCTGTATTTCTGTTTTTGTGCCAGTACCATACTGTCTTGATTACTGTAGCTTTTTAGTTGATTCTTTGTTGGAGAATTCTGGGTGAGGTTCTTAATAATTCCACTCCAAATCACCATTTTTATTGTTTATTAACTAGCATTTATTCCATTCTTTATATTTTTGATTTAAATGTATCCATTTTCAAAATTTCTAACTGGTTATTTTTTACGTCCACACTCTCCAATTTCATTTTTTTTTTTTTGCTTGTTTCCTAATTCCCAGTGTGATTCAAGTTTTCTTTTTTATTCCTGTGATTAACCTACATATTCTTATTATGAACCTTTGTCAAACATTTTGCAGAATTTATTTAATTCATGGTGTATTCATGTTTTGATGCTTGGTTTTGCTGGCTAATTTTCTCAGTATTAACTTTCCTCATATGTGAAAGTGTGTGTGTGTGCTTTTTTTTTTGTGGTATGTGGGCCTCTCACTGTTGTGGCCTCTCCCATTGCGGAGCACAGGCTCTGGACACGCAGGCTCAGCGGCCATGGCTCACAGGCCCAGCCACTCCGCGGCATGTGGGATCTTCCCAGACCGGGGCATGAACCCACGTCCCCTGCATCGGCAGGCGGACTCTCAACCACTGCACCACCAGGGAAGCCCCGGTGTGTGCATTTTAATGTTTGTTTTTCTCCCTATTCTTCTTCTCACCCCTTCTTGTATCATCCACATATTTATATATAAATATGATTTGAGAGGCTACTATGCAACAGTCCTTATGTAGCTCTGGGGGATATCTAGGCTACAAAACACACAAAAATCACTCCTTGCATGGAGCCTGCATTCCAATGGAAGGAAATAGACGATAGACATAACGCATGTATAAATCATATAGCATGTTAATGATCTCATAATTGACTGCACCTGTTCCTCCAGGGCTCCCAGTCCAGAGTGTTGGTTAGGGGCTCCTGCTGTACTGTGCTATAGAGCATGATTATTTAGAGTGAAGACCACAATGGTGATGACTCACAAACTGTAACCTGTCCATGATGAGAAAAGTATAAATTTTAGAGAAAGGCCCTGGAAAATTTTATATCCATTTGACAAAGCAATTTTATTTCTGTCAAATGTAGCACAACAAAATTTGATCTTGTATTTGTACGTCTACATTTTATTTCATTTTTCAATTTAGTTTAATTGTATTTTACTAAAAAACAACAACTCTGTGTTGAAATAGGGAGAAGAAAACAACCAACAACTGTTCTTTGGGCACAGAGTCTAAGAAGCATAGGTGTAGAAGTTCTTCCAGGTGGAAATTAGCTGGTGGGGCTTGGCTAACCTCTTGATAGAAAGGCTGTGGGCTGTGTCTGTGTCCTCCCTCCTCCCTAAGTGTGCAGCCTTGTGGAAATCACAGCCTATAGTGGCAATTGGAAGCTTATGTTTTTCATCTTCTCTGTGTGAGGCAGGCATCTTTGCCCCAAATGTAAGCAATCAATCTGCCATGGAACATTTTGGTTCCAGTTATCTGGTGGTCATAGAAGGGATTCTCAGAATATATCTAACCCTCCCACTGGACATAAATACAAGGTTCTTTTCATTCGGAGACTTCTGCTTTGTTGAAACTGACCCCTGAAAGAAACAGTAAAAGGAGTACCCGACTGACTGCCAAAATTCCTAATTTCAGACGTTTGCTTGGCCGCTGAATTAATGGTGAACTTAACAACTATTCTCTTTCACTGTTTACCCTTTATAATTTTTACGATGAGTCTGAGGATTATTTTCATAAAGAAGGAAAGAAAACGTATTCAGAAATGTGCAGTGACTTGCCTGAGGCAAGCTATTCAGACAAACCCAGGTGTGTCCCAAAGTCCATATGTGCTGTCTTATAGAATGCTTAAAATGGATGGAGACCTCTCTTTGGGAAGGTCAAGGGTGGTAAAACTCAAACACTGCTATGAAATACTAGCATTCTTTTCATCGCAGGGATCTGGAATCCTGTCCCCGTTGGAGACACCCCGCACCCTGCCTGTGGCTGCTGTAGTTTTGCTTGCAGACCCTTGGGTGTGACAGCAAACAGACTGCTAAACTCTTCCCCCGTTGTCAGAGCTTAGAAGCTGTGACTGACGGGCACTAGACAAGGTAGGGGAGAGCACATGGCCTTGACAACAGACAATGTGTGTTTACCCAGATGTGGCTTTGGAAGCTGCTGGGGAAGGGATTTGATTCACCTGGATGCAGATCCGTACAATCGTGATTTGCTCAATATCTCCCCTCTCCTCCACACCCCTCTCCTTTACTGCCTTTTGTCTTTTGCAAATCCTGACGCCAACATCTAGCTACATTCTCTCTTGAATACAGGTCAAATTTCATTTCAAAGAGATTACAATGAAAAAGCAGAATTATGTAGAATAAAGTTCTGTACTTTGGTATATGACTCCTAGGAACAAAGCTTTCTTAATCTAGTTACAACAAAATTTGAGCTCTTGTACAAACACTTTTCTTGAATATAACATTCATTCTTAAAGTAGTATTTCCTTATGTATGCATCTCTCATGGAAGATTAAAATGCATGTCCAAGGCTTATTTTGTTTGATCTTTACAAGAGCGGTTATTAAAATATCAAAATTATTCCTATTTCACAGATTAAGAAATTGAGATTCAAAGAGGTAAATCAACCAAGACTCCACAGCCCTTAAATTGCAGGAACTGGGGATTTTGGATTCTAAATATGCTCTCTCCTGTGTAATATTCAATTCTGAATATAGCTCTATGAGAACGATTTTTCCAGGAAACTAAGAGTAATAGCTAAGGGATTTGTATGTTTTGCATCCTGCCATCAAGGAGCAAATGCCAAGCGAGTCACTAAGTATGTACTAGTATGAGTAATATCGTTAATATCTTTTATTTCCTTTCCATCTCAGATATCCCAAATAACAAAACCAAATTGGGAATGAAAATATTCACATTAGGAGGGGAAAAGGGAACGGGGATGGTGTCTTTTCTCCCATTTTGGGTTGAAATATTGGGATTTCAGTGTAAACAGGGGAATCATCTCTTTTCGACCTCCAGGTCTAGGAATACAATGTTTTTACTAGTCCAGTGAGGGCAGAATCATGGAAACGAATAGCTATAGAGTTGGACAGAAGTAGCCCTACCACTTACTATACCTAGAACATGTTGCTTAAATGCTCTGCACTACAGCTTTCTTATTTATGTAAAGATAGTGGTCATAATGATATATATATACTAGGCTGTGCAGATTGGGTGAAGTATGTCCAAGCAAAACTCGTTTTAAACTGTAAAGAGTTGTTCAAATATGAGTTCTTATTTTGTCCATTTTGTACTTTTTCAAGCAGCATAAATTCTATTCTAAGAATGGGTTAACTTATGGAGGTCCCAAACTGTGGACACGTGTGGCAATAGCAATTGCAATTAAACATAGTGTGACTTTGGGGAAATCATGTAACCTTTTTATTGTCCCTGTGCTCTCCATAGAACAACCAAACAACATCGTCGTTACTCTCACCTTGAGATGAGCAAGGTTATATATAATTAGGACTATATAATCACACATTTATGATCCTGTGTGTGTGTGTCTGTGCAGTCTCCTTTTGCAAATGCAATGTAAATTCCTTGAAGTCAGGAACCATATTTCTTCTAGTCTGTAACTTTTACAGCATTGGGGAATGGAAATACAATTACTGACTATCAGAGCAGGAAGAGACTTTAGCCTCATTTAGTCTAACTCTCCTCATTTTATAGGTAAAGGACTAGGAACCCAGTGTACAGAAAATAGATGATTTGCCTACCATCACCCAGCAGAGGTTGGAATTAAACCAGATGTTTTGATTTCAACTCCTTGTTTTTCCATTGTACCTTACAGTAATATTTGATATATAATTTTCAAATGAATAGGAATAACTAAAAGACATTGAGTGTAGCATCTCACATAGTAGAAAGCAACTTCAGTGACCGAAGAAATTTTAATAAATTCTATACTCAAGTACTTTGGTTTTTTATGCTAATATAAGAATATCCAAAGCATAGTAGGTTGTTTTTTTTTTGCAAAGTTCTTTGAGAAAAGACTTTTTTAAAGGACAACGGCTATTAGAATATAATAAACAGCAAGTAAACATGAACAGTTAAGTGAACAAAGAATAGAGAATGGTGTCTTAGGATTTCAACCTCAAATCTGATTACCTGTCTTACTTAGCCTTTTATAACCTATGTAACCTTAGATAAAACTTTTCAGTCTTTGCAGCATGGTTCCTCTTCCTAGGCTGGACATAGGATGACCTGCTCAACCTACCTCAAGAGGCAGCCAGGAAGATCAAATTTTTTGGAACCACAGAACATGGGTTGACTCATGAATGACTCATTTTAAGCACCAGCTGTTCTTCTTTCATTTGGGGAACAGTACTCTCCTTTTTGGGGGGTGGGGTGGGGGAACTACATTTCCCCTCACCCCATCAATATAATTACCATTGGAGCTCCCATATTCTGATATAAACCTGACCCTCCAGCTAAAATCAACAGCTTGAGAGGTACACACCTCACTCAAGCTGAACCAGAATTCTCTCCACTAAGATTTTGGCTTTGGAACTGAGAGTCAGCTAAGAGTTACTGTGGCTAAAACGCTGTTGAGATCCCTCATCTCTCTCCAGTATTTCCTTTGTTCACTAGCTGCCAGCCACAACCTTCAGGTATTCCAAATTGTGCTCCCATCTGTTGGCTTTTCCACTTGTTTCTTCTTCCAACTATGTCCTGCCCTCAGATATTTGCAGAGCTGACACCCATTCGTCATTCGTGCGTCAACTCCAAGGTCACCACTTCAAAGATCTCCTCTAATCACTTCACTAAAGCAGCATCACTTGTCTTTCTATATCACATGACTCTGTTTTATCTTCTTCATAGCTCATGTCAGTAGCTAAAACTATCTTATTTGCTTATGTGTTTATCGTCTGATTTCCCTGTAAGAACATAGACTCCTGAAGGGCAATTTTGTCTTATTCACCCCTGCCTCCACAGCCCTCAGAATAATGCCTAATATGTACCCATTAATTTATAAGTTGGTAGGAAGTCTCTATGTTCATAATGATCTTTAAAGTAAGCAGCACTGTCCTCCTTTTATAGTGGAAGGAACAGAAACCCCAAGGACATAGTCATTTGTTCAAGACCCCACAGTTATGAAAGGAGTGGTCATCTCCCACCTGGTCAAGATGGTTTCTCTAGAATCCATCTAGTGGAAGCTCACTGATTTTATATTAATAAGACTGTATTTGGGCGGGGAGGGGGGAAGGCAGGGTGGTTAGTTGGGTAAAGGTGTGAAAGATCTGAGCAGGTATCACATGCCAGTCAATGCATTTAGAACCATTAGACATCACAGATAAACGCTACCATATAACCACAATGTCCTTTTCTCCTGGTGTCCAGTCTTGTTTTTGGAGCAGTTTCTGCTTATAAGTCCGGGGCTGAAACATTCTGGAAAGCCCTAGGTATCACTACCTTGTAGCTACCAACCTTCTAACACTGATACTGCTTCCTCATCAGTAGGCCGGGATAAGCATTAGTAATAAGGGAGAGGAGAGTAGAAGCCTCCTTCTGCTTTCAGCTTTTCTGCCAGGCACCAGTGGGCTTTGTTTTACCAGTGAAATACATTTCTTAACGTGTCCATGAAAGAAAGCCAATAGTTGGCAGAGCAAGAGTGACCCCTACACAGGCTTCTTCCTGTGGGGATTGAAAATAAGATTCTGTTTGTTTGATTTTCCACAAGGTCAGACCTAGCTGAGATTGGCAGAGGTAACCATTCCCACCTTTACTCTGCTGCCAGATCAGGAGAGAAGCTGAGCTCTGGCCCGTTTTTCACATTGAATGAACCTCACTCGAGACAGGTAGAAGAATGAATCCAAGGTCACACAAAGGCTCATATGTGACTAGCAGTCTGAAATATTTGACTTAATGCTTGACACTTTGAATTATTAACTCATTTAATATGGGCAGCAATCCTGCAAAGGAGACATCGCTACCTAAAAGGAAGTTGAAACCAAGAGAGGTTAAATGACCAGTCCAAGATCACATAGCTGGGAAATCACATAGAATTTGGGCTTATAAATAGTGGACTATTTCTGTACTCCCATTTGGGTCAAACCATCCAACCACTGTTTCAGAAAAGAGGTCTCCCTTGTGATCATCCCACCTTTATATACCGTCACAGGAGAACGTTCTCATTTTACACACCTTTATGAGAGTCACCACCCAAAACTGGGCTCTACAAAGATCCCTGCATTTCCATGGCAACTGCCACTTCTGTCCTCAATCCTCGTTCCCCATTTCATATTATTCACCTCAAAGCAATTTTACCGACAGGTGTGATTCCAGGTTACAACAGAGAAGTAGCGATGGCAAAAACCAGTCAGCAGCAGATCCAGGTCCAGGAGGCTCAGCTGTCCCCCAAAAGCCCAGAAGCCACCATCAGGACCATTTTGGCTTAGGGGAAATGGCTCAGAAACGGATGATTCTCCAACAGTCCTCCCCTTCAGGGTAAATGGAATTCTCCCCACCTGTGCACCTCGTGATCCGAGATGGGTAGTTTAACCTCGGCAAGCTTCAGTTTGTCCTCTAATGGTGAAATAATAATAGCAATACCTATATCATAAGGCTACCAAACAGATTAAATACTTCAATGCATATGAAGTGTCTAGGGCAGTGCTTGGTATTTAGTAAATGCTCAACAAATTATAGTTCCTCGCAGCTCCATTTTCTCTCAATTACTGTTTTTTGGGGGGGCCTGGAACAGGCTAACCCCTATGCATATTGACAGACTGACTTTCTGAGTCTTCTTTTTTCCCCTTGAAGGCTGATTTTAGCATTCATTTTAATTTTCCTAGATAGACACGTGTGACTTTTTTGTCTGATTGCCTATATCCTCTGGAGTTTACTGTGCCCCTCTAGAAATGGCATGGGACAATGTAGCTCACCTATTTCCATCACCCATAAGAACAACCCTCTCCCAGGCAGAGCTGCTGGGCTTCAGCCAGATGGTCATTCCCTAAAACCCAGGCCAGCAGATGTCCCTGGACTAATTTATCCTTAGGAGACCCCTGTACACAAGGACATGTATGCTTGGCGTATCTTGCAGAAAAGAATCCAATGTATCTATTTCTGTATTTCAGCATCTGGCTCAAGCCTGAGACAAAGAGAGTGCTCAGGATGCGTTTGCCAAGAGAATTTCTGTGTAAATCCCTACATGGCTAGAGCCCCTTAATAACAACAAAGAGCAGTATCAGCTTAATGAGTATTATAGCTAGACCCTGTGCTGAGCACTTTACAGACATAACCTTAGGAGATTCACAGAGCAAACCTATAAAAATATACTACTGGGGGCTTCCCTGGTGGCGCAGTTGTTGAGAGTCCACCTGCCGATGCAGGGGACGCGGGTTCGTGCCCCAGTCCGGGAAGATCCCACATGCCGCGGAGCGGCTGGGCCCGTGAGCCATGACCGCTGAGCCTGCGCGTCCGGAGCCTGTGCTCCGCAACAGGAGAAGCCACAACAGTGAGAGGCCCGCGTACCGCAAAAAAAAAATATATATATATATATATATGTATATATATATATATACTATTGTTACCCCCATTTTAACATATTAGAAGACTCAAACTCAGATAGGTAAGAGTAACAGAGCCAAGATTAAACCCAGGCTATCAGACTCCAGAGACTGTGATTTCAAGGAAACTGCAGTGATTATATCTCTTTCCTGCATTCACTTAATGCCATAGCTCTCCCACTATTCTGGCTGCAACACATGGGAAGCTAGCCCCTCCAGTGATGGGGAGCTCAGTACTTCACAAGGCAGTGTAGCTTTAGTCTTGGATCATGCTAACGGCCAGAAAGTTCTCCCTCATACTGAGTTCAATTATTTCTTGGAGTTCCTTCCCTCTATCAATTCTGGCTCTGCCCTCTAGAGGAACACAGAAACAAGGTCTCATGTCTTTCCCATATGTTAGCCCTTGTGCTATAAATAAATTAGTCTCCTGCTTATTCCAACTCAGAAAGATGGAGCTAAAGCAGGGGAGGGGAAGGTATGTTAAAAACTAGTCAGTTTTTCAAAAATCTATGATAATGATACTAGCTAACACTTATTAAGCACTTGATATTTCTTTTGAAACACGTTTTTCCCTCCATTCCTGGGTGCATGCCTCTAAGTTTGCAAACAAAGAAAATTTCCCCATTGCTGTTAAAATAGCCATCATCAGACTTGTGAACCACACCATCTATGGGTGACTACCTAGTAAATCCTGCATCTGTATTCCATGCAGGTAAATGACAAGGCTGGGGATGATGTAATGGATTGTGACTCTGTTGCATTGATTTCTTTCCTACTAAAATTGTATTGTGCCGGAGTGAATGCGAACTGAAATTTTTAGCGTTAAGAGTGGGCTCTGACATACTGGGAAGAGAGAGGGCTTGGAAAAATTAGAAGAATTATCAGTTGAAGCCCCTTCTTGGAGACTGGCCCTAGACTTCCCTTTAGCTCTAGGACTGATAATAGTGTTGAGTGGGGACAAAAGAGGAACAAATAATGGGTGTGAGTCAGGTAAAGTAGAACCATGCACGCCCTAGAGACTTTGTCCTCAGTGTCTGTAGCACATCCTCTTGGTGCCCTACCCATAGCTCCTTGGTCCCTGTCAGAGGTCATCTGGAAGTTCAGTGGACAATTCCTGTACACACCATCAGTTCCTGCCTCTAGCACCTGTGTGTCTCTCCCTAAAGCCTTTCTCTAGCTTCAGGAATGGGACCAACCCACATGTAGTGCAAGGGGTTAAGGACCCCAGGAGCAAACGTAACCAACAAGGGATGTGGTTTGGTGGTTAGATAAGCCTCCTGGCTTCTCAGGGGGACAGCTGTGAGGTGTGTTCCACAGTCTCTGAAAGGGCTGAGTGTCAGTTGACACGGATTGAGTGTCAGTTGTCCCCTCGATAACGTATTCCCTACGGTCTTTCCCTTTTTCCTGGCTCATTTTCTCCCTCCCTCCCTTTGTTTCCTGGGATTACCTCTCTGGTTGACTATTTGCATTCAAATCCTTGTCCCAGTATCTATCTGTGGAGAAACCCAACCTAAAAGTGTTCCTGCCAAGAGTTACATGGTGACTGTAACCTCCTTTGTAGGGCTGTTGGGGGAAATAGCATTGGCAAGGTTTTGGCACAGAGCCTGGCCTGTGAGTTCTAGGCAAAACAACAGCAACAGCAACAACCAAAACCATGCAGAGCATCCTCCACTTTATCCATCGCATCATCCTTGTTCTCATTTTCCTTTTCTTCCTGCTGCTGTTTCTCTTCCCCACTCTCTGAGGGTGAATGAGAATTTTACCCGAGAAACAAATTTTACTAGTCATCAAGCAGGATGCTTAAAAACATTAACTCAAGACAAATCAAAAGTGGGGGACACTAAAGTAAGTTTGAATTTGGGAACAAATTTTCATAACCTTGATTAAGACAAAGGGCTACCATACCTGGGGCTCACTTTTACTGGGTACTGGCTCTACCTGAATATGAGTGGATTACACTGAGCAACATTTATAAGTGGCAGATGAGCCATAGTGATACTCTATAAACTATGTATGATCTACAAAGGCAGAAATAGACATGTTTAAAGAGTAGCCAAAAACAAGAATCCTTGGGCTTCCCTGGTGGCGCAGTGGTTGTGAGTCCGCCTGCTGATGCAGGGGACACGGGTTCGTGCCCTGGTCTGGGAAGATCCCACATGCCGCGGAGCGACTGGGCCCGTGAGCCATGGCCGCTGAGCCTGCTCGTCCGGAGCCTGTGCTCCGCAACGGGAGAGGCCACAACAGTGAGAGGCCCATTTACGGCAAAGAAAAAAAAAAAAAAAAGAATCCTTTTATCAGATTTGGGGCTCTTGGGCAAGGGTCAACAAATATGGCTCAACACCTGTTTTTGTGAACAAAGTTACCAGAACACAGCCATGATCCTTTGTTTCTGTATCATCTATGGCTGCTTTGGTGCTACAGGCAGAGTTGCAACAGAGATCAGAGTCCACAAAGCCTAAGATATTTATTATCTGGCGCTTCACAGAATAAGTTTACTGACTCCTGGTCAAGGAGTCTGGACACTGGTCAAGGTCAAGGACACTGCTTTGATTTTTTTTTTTAATGTAAAAAGTACCAGGAAAGCATAACTAGGAAAATTATTTTAATATATTTTTTGTAATTCCGCACCATGACTAGTATATGCTGTCCCATAATTTCCCAGTCATATTTTTCTTTCCTTTGCTTTTTGGTCCAGAGAACACTTTAGTGGGCAATAGATCAGGCCATCCAAAAATAAAAATAAAACCAGCCTTTCTTTTTTGAATTATAAAATAGATATGAAACTTTAGGTTGGAAATGGCAAGATTTAACCAGGCAATATTGTTGACCAATGGGTAGCCACCACACCCACACCTCCATCCTAATGGGAAAATAAAATCTATTCCAAGAATTGTCCAGGCCTTAGCAGCTCTATATATAACAAACATGAAACATGATACTTTTAAAAACAACCCAAATTATACATAATGCATGCTCATATTCTTAAACTGATCTGTTAGAGATGCTAAAAAAAGATTGCATATATTTCAATTTTCCCAAAATGTCTCTTTCTCCAACACCAACTATTTTTTCTCCCTTTCAGAGCTCCAGAAATTCTGGAGACCTTCCTAAAATAAAACTAAAAAAAAAAAAAATTTTTTTTAACAAAATTTAAAAAAAATAACCCAGGTCTGAACATATTATTCCACTGTCTGAAAACCTTTAAAAATTATATTTTTCCCAGATTAATTTCAAAGACTTTGATATCGTATGTCACTTAAATTTTCAATTTTGTACCCTGATAGCAACATCTGCACAGTGTCACTTTGCATACGCAATGCCATACTCTTTCACTGCCATTCTCCTGACCATGTATTCTTTCATCCCCAGGCTTTTGTTCACATTGTTGTCTGCTTAGAACAACCCCCTTTCCCTATATTAATCTTTTTTAATGTCCTCCTTTATAACTCCTGTCATCCAGATATCACTTACCCCTGGAGGCCTTCCTGAGTTCTCTTAGTCAGCATTAATTTCTACTCCATCCTTCTGCATCTCAGATAATAGTCCTGCCATCTACCCAGTTGCTTAAGCCTGAAATCTGGAATCATTCTTGTCTTCCCCTCCTCCACCTCTCATAGACAATCTGCATCCCAGCTTTGTCCATCCAGTCCTCAACATACATATTGAATCTGTCATGCCTGCTTCAAGCTGCTGTCATCTCAGTGCTGGACAACTGTTTATCTGTCCCTCGCATATCAATTCTTGTTTGCCTCCAATCCATTCTCCACTCTAGTAGACTAATCCTTTTAAAAAATACAGATTGGATCATATCACTCCTCTGCTTAAACTTTCTGGTGGCCTCCCTTTACATTTGGAATGAAATTCAGATATCTTAAGGAGGCCTGCAAAGTAATTCATGATCTGGCCCCTAAGATCCCACTCCAACCATTCTCCAACTCATTCTAATCCTGTGCTAAATGCCAGCCAACATCAGAAACTTTGTGATTTTCTTCCCTACATCTGAAATACTCTTTTCCTCACTCCTTGCTTGTCCAAATTCTTTGTTCATAGCAAACAAAAAAATTAATTCATTTGAGATGATTTTCATATCTCCTAAGACCAAATCAGGGCATCCTCCATAACCTTGCTTCATAGCACTTGGTTTTCTTCACGTGCAAGAAACTTGAAGCTAGACTTACTGCAACTTGCCATTATATATTTATTCATAAGTAACTTTAGAATATTTGCCTTTCCTGCTAGTCTGTAGTCTGTAAATTTATGAACCATGTTATCTTGTTCAACACTCTATTCCCAGTGCATCTGTGTTTAGTACACAACAGTCCCTTGTTAAATATTTGCTCAAAGGAAAGATGAACAAATGAATAATTGAATGAATGAATGAATTATATATCATACTGAACATATATCACAGAGTTGAACTCCAGTTATTGCATTTACAGCAGCTTATCTGATAGCAAATTTGTTTATGTGCAGTCCTGTTTCCCTTTCTGAATTGTAAGAGCTTATGGGCAGTTAGCATCAATTATTCAGCATGGAATGTTCCCACTGATCCTGGAAGCTGGGCCTTCCATGAATATAAGTTCATAGGAATCAACTGCCTTACTCATTTGACTATAATGTAATCTCCTTGAGGATATAAGCTTAATATATACAGTTTTTAATCTCTAGTACCTGGCACACAGTAGATGCTGAATAGATGCATGCAAAAAAAAAAAATAGATGCATGCATGCATATATATTTATCAGAAAATCAGCAAGTCAGCCCTCCACCAATGGGTTCAGGAATACAGAAGCAAGAACAGACTTTTGGCCTTTTTCCTATTGATTTTCCCCTTTTAGCATTGCTGGATCACTTTCCTCCAGGTTCATTTCAGTTCATTAAGTGTGTGTTAGAGTCTACGCTGTGTAGTCACTGAGGTAGGCCTGGAGGTCAGAATACTAGTAGGACCCAGCCCCTGATTTAAGGAGTTCATATACTGAGAAGGTAGAGAGGAACATGAGCATTTTAAGATAATGTAGGTGTTATAGAGGCTGACGCATATGCCATTTACAGGGTCAGTGCGCTGAGCTCTACTTGCAGTGAGTATTGGCTGGTAAGGTTCACACCTCCTGTTGAGAGAATGACACTTGGCTGCCCGAAGCCACCCACCTCCACTAGTGAGCAGCTCACAGCCAAATGGACACTAAGGACAGACAATGCTGTGGTGTGGTTTTTGCTCTAGAATCCTGTCCTGTGGATCAGGCCAAGGCTAGGCTGTGCCTCAGACCACATCTGTGCTTGGCTCTTTCCCCTTCTTTACCCTACTTTAGTACTCTCCCTGTGTAAATTGCATGGACCCAAATCCCTAACTCAGGCTCTGCTTCTGGAGAACACCTCCTAAGCCATTGTACAGTAGGTGCTTTGATAGAGTGAGTGCATGGAGCTTTGAGAGCACAGGGGAGAGGTATCACACGTGGTCTAGAGACAAAGGGCCTGAGAGGGCTTCCTGGGAGAAGGCATCCTGAGCTGAATCTTTCTATAGACATGAAATATTTTAAATCTATAGAAATGTATCAGACTAATACAACATTATAAAACACATACTCCCCACCTGGAAGTAACTAGTACCAACATTGTTTCATAGATGCTTCAAAACCTATACAGAATTAGAGATTACCAATATAGTAGAAAACTTCTTTGTGGGACTTTTCAATTCTATGCTCTTTTTTTTTAAAAAAATCTCTAGAAACAACACCTAGCCTGGCAATGATGTTAGAACTTCACAATTATATTTATGTATTTGTACATATCCATGAGCAATACATATCATGATATCATTGCTATAGGAGGTACATATGTTAGAATCATACCTAAACTTTGACAACTTTCTCTTTCATCCTGAATGTTATATTTTTGTGATCTACCCATCCAGATCTAGACATTCATTTGCATTGCTGGGTAGCATTCCTTATCTTGCCTTCTTTTTGCCTCCTTTCCTGCCTTCTATTAATTGAAAAATTTTGTCTTTATTTCCTCTTTTTAAATTGAAAACTATACATTCTACTTGGCTTAATTTAAAGATTGATCTTCAATTTTAAACATGCATGCTGTATTTAATAAGTTTAAAATTGATCATTTCTGTTTTCTACGTGAATATTGTGAAGCACATACGACCCTTTAACTGTGTTTTCCATGTATTGACAAATATTTTATTTCCACCGTTTTAAAACCCCTCCATTATTTGCGTATGTGTACACACAGCTATATATGTAAATATTTGAGGTTTGTGTTTATTTAGTGCTAACAGTATGCTTAATACTGTTTACTCAACTTTGCTTCCTGCATCTTATACCTTCCATTCAGATTCAGCTTCCTTTTTCACTTCCGTTCAACCTTTAGTAGTCCTTTTGGAGAGGCCAGTAAGCAGACAAACCACTTCAGTCTTTTTTCTGTCTGAAAATGTCTTCATTTTGGTATAAAATATATTGGGTATAGATTTGTTTTTATTTGTCTTAACTAGGATCCTCTATGTTGATTTGATCTGTTTTCAAAACTGGATGAATATTTACTATACGATTCCTCTTATATGAGGTATATAAAGTAGTCAAATTCATAGAAACAGAAAGTAGAATGGTTGTTACCAGGAGCTGGGAGGGAGGGAAATGAGGATTTGTTGTTTAACAAATATAATTAAGATTTATAGGACGAAAAACTTCTGGAGATCTGTTTCACAGCAATGTGAATATATTAATACTTAGCACTACTGAACCGTACACTTAAAATGGCTAAGATTGTAAATTTTATGTTACGAGTTTTTTACTACAATAAAAAAAAAAATGGAAAAAATTAGCCTATTTTTCTGTGAACATCACTTGCCTCTAGATTTACATTTTCTCTATTAAATGCATGTTGGATATTCACAGTTTTTAGAGATCTAATGTTACCCTTCTTCTTACATCTGTGAACTGCATTTTTTTGCAGTTTGAGGTAATTTCCTCAAAGCTATATTCCAGTTCATGAATTCTCTTCTCTTCTAGTCTACTGTATCATCCATCCATTGTGTTTTTAATATCTACAAATACATTAATTTCTAAACTTATTTTTTTTAAATCCACCTATTATTTGTTCCATATTCTATTGTTCTTGACTTACATGTACTACTTTCATTTATCTCCTCTGACCACTTTAAATACGCTTTAAAATCTCTTTCAGATTGTCTAGTGTTCAGGTTCATTCAGTGTAAATTCTTCCATTTGCTTCATATGTAGACTCTCCTTCGTTGTGGCTTGTTGCCTTGTGTGGTACACAATTTTTACTAGGAAGTTGTCTCAGTAGGGGTGTGTATAGTGGGAGCCGCTTCTGTATTGTCTTATAGAAGCAAACTGATGCGTTAGTTTGAGATTCTTTTTTTATATATAAATTAGTTTTTCATTTGGAGTCTTAACACTGCAGAGATTATGTGAATTTAAAGTCTACAAGTATATTTGGCTTTGGCCAAGGATTCTGACTTCCCACAGGGATCTGATTTCCACTTATAGCCCTGGGAGGGGAGGGCTAGTGGTAAAATCCCTATATTATACATAGGGCATTTTTTAAGGCTTGTGAATTTTTTCAGGGTTTCAGTTCACCCAGGAGAGCAGAGCCCATACTCATTTATATGACCTCTCCCTACCCCTGTGAGTTAGGGATCAGTCTGTATTCATAGCTCCAACTCCAGGCATTGTGGATTTCCCTCTCTATGCTTTAAGACTAGATGTGTATTGTTTACTTATTATTATATAATATCTAACATTTTTATGTTTGTAGTGTGGGAGATACGATGAATCTTTCCAGACATGCCCAAGCCTCCATTTACTGGATCTGAGCTAAGTTTTCAAACATGAGTGAGACAGTCAGGCAAAAAGAAGAAGGAAGGGTATGTCAAGGAGAGAAAATAGCATAAAGAAAGAAGTGGGAAAAAGCATCATGGGCTCCATCTTGGTGACTTAGCGTAGGTAGAACCTGGGGCTCTTGGCTGCCTCTATCCAGGCTGCTCTGAGAGCCAACAGTTACTAGAAGGAGAGAATACACAGTGGCAGGCATGAGGACCAGGCGAATCTGGACTCAGAGATGATATGTCTGCCATGAAACTAGGGATATGGAGGTGCGGGCAAGTAAGTCACTGTGAAAAAAAAGCCAAGTCAGAACATAGAATAAACGAGTCTGATGTGATCAACTCTCAAATTATCCTGGGCTTAGGGCAGGCTCACCTGGACCTTTCTGAGCACAGCAGCACCTGGCCTGAGCAAAGCACATACTTCACATGTGAGTGTGAAATGTACATGTGCATGTGCATCACTCCAAAGGGAATTCAAAGTTGGAAATAATCTTTCCAGCAGAACATGCTACTTCTCCAGTGTCCTCATGCCTGGCCTTTCATGGAGGATGTGGGTGGTATAAAAACTTGGCTCCCAAACGTGTGAGGAACTTGGTGCCAGGGAGGGAGCAGTTTGAATCTGAAGTACCTGGAAGATCTGGAGAAGGAAAGAGGGGACATATGTTGGAGAAACACACTATTCTTGCTACTCAGGGAACCTGCTCCTGGAAGAAGGCAGTGTGGGCCTTGCAACTCACCAGGAAAGAGAAAGCCACTTTGTGAGGAGAGTTTAAGGCAGTGGGTTTCATCTTAGCTCCTCAGAACCCCAGGGTTTTGCAGAAGGACCTCAGGGGTTCTCTTGGAGTAAGAGCAAGGCTGAGCTAGAACATCCTCCCAATTCTACTTCCAACACAGTTGCTTCTGCTTTTAACTGGGATGGTGGCTCAGAGAGAAACAGGAAGCTTTTTTATAGCTTTTTTTAAATCCTTTTTTAAAGTTGAGATCAAATTCACATAACATAAAATTCATCATTTTAACCATTTTAAACTGTACATTTCAGTGTCTTTTAGTATATCCACAATGCTGTACCACTGTTATCATTATTTAATGACAGAACATTTTCATCACCCCAAAACAAAACCTATTTTCATTAAAGTCACTCACCACTTCCTATCCTCCCCTTCCTCCAGCCCTTGGAAACCACTAATACTTCTGTCTCTATGGAGTTGCCTATTCTGGGCATTTCATATAAGTGGACTCCTATAATGCATGTCTTTTGTAACTAGTTTCTTTCACTTAGCATCATGTTTTCAAGGTGTAACATGTATCAGTACTTCATTCCTTTCCATGGCTGAATAATATTACACACATACACCACATTTTGTTTATCCATTTATCACTTGATGGGCACTTGCCTTGTGTTCACTTTTTGGCTGTTATGAATAATGCCACCATAAACATTCAAGTGCAAGTTTTTGTTTGAACATAAATTTTTAATTATCTTGAGTTGGTAGGGTTTTAAATGAAAATAGTTCCACAGCTTTTCCCTGTGTGCCCCAAAGATGCTTTGTACCACTAACTCCAGGAAATGGCGTAATTAATGTGTCTTAAATGGGAGTGTGAATACTTCTGGGGGTTTGTGATGTGGTACCAGTGGATACACAAAGCCAAAGGACAACCATGGTGCATTTTATGAAGTAAAATTATTTTAAAGATTGGGGGAAGACAGAAGGAAAATAAAGTTTTATATTAAAACAGACAGATATCCAATATTTCATTTGTGGTTTAACACCTTGGAAATCAGAATGCCTTTTACAATCAATGCTATGTCACAGTTTAATCTACAGTGTTTTTTCTTTCTTTCTTAGTGATAAAACAATGATGTGTTTCATAATAAATGCATCTTATATTTTATGGATTATAGTAATATGGAGTATAATCTACAATTCACATAAAATTTTAAAGATAAAATGGGAGATTTGGGGCTGTTTCAAGCTAGCTGCAGTTTCTGCAGGGTTCCCTGACCACCCCATCGTCCCCTGGGGCTATGGCACACAGTGGTTCAGGCTGTGCCCGGAACATTAGGGTGCCACGAAGCCTCACGGAGATGGCTTTGCATGGCCCACTCCAGGGTGCTTATCTACCGTCTCCTTCTCTCTGGCTTTGACTTGTCTTCCACCTTCACCACAGGCTCCCAGGATTCATAGCCCTCTCCCTAACACTCTACTTCAGTGTCGGATAATCCCCCCTTTTCTTATCTCCCCTCAGTGTAGCTGAGACAGGCTGACATTTTCAAGAAGCACTCTAGAAAAAAGCCAAAGGAAAAAAAAATAAATAAATAAAAGAAGGAAATAAAAGCAGTACAGAAATTGTCTAATTTTCCATGATTGCATTTCTGATAACTACCATCCTATAAGAGTAAAAAAGAATGTTAGTGAGACCCCTCAATTTCAGCAGAAGTTAATGACTCTTAGGAAGCCTTGTCTCATGTTCCGACTCAGTCCAGGATCACCTCTAGCTGACATTCACTCACAAAGTTAGAGCATTGGCTTGATGATTTCTCAGATTCCTCCACTGCTGACATCCTACAGCTTGGTTCTTTTGAAAAAGTTCTGGCCCAAGCGAAGTGCCACATCTTTGTCCATAAAATGGCTTGGAAATCACTTGAATAGCTAGGAAAGTAAAACTCTTGCCAAAATCAGAGAGAAGAAAAGAAAACAGAGCTCACTGGGTTAACGCATGAAAATTAGCTCTGCATTTTCAAAGCACTGCAGTCACCGAGAAGGAGTTAGTTCAGAGGTGAGTGGTGTAAGTGAACAAAGTGTTGCTAACAACCATTCAGGTTACTTTTATTTTATTGCACAACAGTCTCTAAGAAAAAAAAATAATTTCAAAATTAATGAACAGATTTTCCCAAATCCTAGAAAAATTACACAACAACAAAACCCAAAAAAACTTATCTTTGAATCTAACCCGGAGAACTCAATGTTCCAGTGACTGGGTGAGTAGTTCTGAAATCAGGAGGAGGAATCCACGGTGCCTAATAACCCCCCGCCCCCATGAAATGCTTTCTGGTCTTTGGATTTAAACTTATGATAAGGGTGTGAAGACTTCTCCTTGAGAGCTGATTAGTTTCGACATCTGAGAGTGGTCCCAAGTACTGTATTTTGTCTTGTGAGAGAAGCACATTTAGCAGGAGGAAAGAAGCATTGCATCATTGCATTCCTTCTGGATAACAGACTAAAATAAAGCCAAAGACAGGTTGAGGCATGTTACCAAAAAATCAATCAAAGTTGTGAGTGCAGTCAAAACCATGTCTGTGGGAAAGGTTGAAGGAAGTGGGATTATATAAGCTAGAGAAGAGAATACTTATGATTTGGGGGTAGGGACAGAAAAACAATCTACAAACACATGAAGATATATTATGTAAAAGCAAGATTGGGCTCATCCTTTGACATCAAGAAGACCGCTATTTGTACTATATGAAGTGCACTGTACAATTTTCTAATAGTTAAATCGGTCCAAGATATTACGGTGTGCTTTGGGGAGATCTGAGTTCTTCAAGAAAGGAGGTATGCAAGAAATTAGGTATTCAAGCACCATCAGTTGTAAGAGCTCCCTAATTGAATTGTAATAGTTAAGTGATAGAAGCTCATTTTGAACATCCCTTTAAACCTGAAGTTCTAATGACCACCAACCTATGACAGGGGAATGGAGATTCTCAGCTGTCCCACAAGGAAGGAAAAATATAGACTCTGACAGCCTTTGGGGTGCTTGATTCAAGTTGAGATGTAACATAGCAAGATTTCCCAGAACAACGACGACAAAAGCCCAGCCTGTCTCACTTTGGCAATGTCTTAGTCATATAAATTAGGGATCATGTGTCACCCCTTTTCAGCAGGTTTACACCTCCCTCCTGACTCTGCAGGTTGCAGCCAGCCCTCTGAAAACTTACTGTTCCCCACATACCACTTGGGAGAAAACTGCGGACCAAGATATAAAAAATGTTCAGACCAGCTGAGCTCTTGCATGGTGCACTGCGATTTGAGCAAAAATGTTCTCTTTCAAGACGGATGACCCTCTTGCCAGCAATTGCTTGGATCAAGTGTTCATTCTGGGCTTGTTACCAGCTCAGAGCATGGAAATCTTGCAGGTAATTTCTACCCGCCGTCCAGTCTGTTGCTTGCCCACCCTCACACCAGCTCACATTTGGTCCTTCCCAAGATAGATGCAACATTATACACACCACTTTATGATCCCTAACACAGCAGGTGCAGTTAGGTACATCCAATACCATACTAATAAGAGTTCTAATGAAGAACCAAAATAACGTACCTGTCACAGAAGTTATATCACCCCCTAGGAAAATTAAAATGGAAAATCATTCCACACATGGTCTGTTTTATCTTTGTCTCCACCTCGTTCCCTCTGCCTGCCCCAAAGCGTCTCTTTGTTATGTGTGTTAGTTCTTACAGAGTGCTTTCAGCAGGCCTGGGTTTGGTTGCTAAATCACCTGGCCATTTGCTGTGTCACTGGTGGGATGTGCACTGAGCCAGGAAATAGAAGAGCTGGGTAGGAGTTCCAGCATCCCCTCTGCTTCTCTGTCCAGCAGGAACCTTCATTTTAAGAATCTATCCCAGGACAAACTTAAATGATGCTTCCATGAGGTTAACAGATGCAGATTTACCCAGAATGATCTGCAGTGCTGGCTACTACAGATTCAGAAATAAAGAGCAAGCTCCTGCCTTAAAAATATTGATAGTCTGGTATAGGGGTTAGCAATCTTTTCATGAAAAGGGTTAGATAGTAATTAGTTTAGGCTTCACAGACCAAAAAGTCTCTGATGCAATTGTTTAACTCTGCTGTTGTAGCTTAAGAACAGTCCTAGACAATATGTAAACAAATGACCACAACTGTGTTTCAATAAATATTTATAAAAACAGGTGGTGGGCCAGATTTGCCCTTTAAGATGTCATTTGCAGGCCCCTTACCTAGTTGGAGAAACAACCAGGTGATCCTACCATTGCAGTGTTCAAGAGTGAGTGACATGGGGACTTCCCTGGTGGTCCAGTGGTAGAGAATCCACCTTCCAATGCAGGGAATGCAGGTTCGATCCCTGGTCAGGGAACTAAGATCCTAGTTCCCTGCAGTGCAACTAAACCCATGCACCACAATTACTGAGCTTGCACACCTCAACTAGAGAGGCTGCGTGCCGCAAACTATAGAGCCCATATGCTCTGGAACCCGCACGCCACAACTACAGAGCCCATGCGCCCTGGAGCCTGTGTGCCACAACTAAGATCCAATGCAGCCAAAAATAAATAAATAAATAAATCTTTAGGGGAAAAGAAAAAAAGAGCAAGTGATATGACAAGAGCAAAGCAGCGGAAGGTAGTTAGGGAAGGCTTCCTAGAAGAAGTGAGGTTTGAGTCATAAAGTGAACGATTAGGAGCTGTTTGATCACTTGCCTGCCTCTCCTTCCTCTTTAACTACCATCTTCCCAGGTGGACTGCTTATCTGTGATTAGATTCTGTTATATATATATATATATATTTTTAATATCTTTATTGGAGTATAATTGCTTTACAATGGTGTGTTAGTTTCTGCTTTATAACAATGTGAATCAGCTATACATATACATATATCCACATATCTCCTCCCTCTTGCATCTCCCTCCCTCCCACCCTACCTATCCCTCCCCTCTAGGTGGTCACAAAGCACCGAGCTGATCTCCCTGTGCTATACGGCTGCTTCCCACTAGCTATCTATTTCACATTTGGTAGTATATATATGTCCGTGCCACTCTCTCACTTCGTCCCAGCTTATCTTTCCCCCTCCCCGTGTCCTCAAGTCCATTCTCTACGTCTGCATCTTTATTCCTGTCCTGCCCCTAGGTTCTTCAGAACCTTTTTTTTTTTTTTTTGGTTCCATATATATGTGTTAGCATATGGTATTTGTTTTTCTCTTTCTGACTTACTTCACTCTTTTGACGTCTCTGATAGCTGTAACTGCATCTTCGCCATCTCTGTATCTCCAACGTCAAGCTTAGTGCCCGTACGTAACCAGGGCTTCATGAATGCTTATTGGATTAAAAGATATTTAACTTTTACTTGTGTTGACCAGTCTCCCCTCTGCATTTTGGAAGGGGGCATTCCTGCTTCTCTCTGTGCTACAGCCTGGGGAGGACTTTGTAACAAGGCAAGGGAGTCCATATAGCCTACTGGCAAGGGAGTCCATATAGCTTACTGGCTACTAGTTCATATTCTAAAGGCAGACTGCCTTTGGTATCATGCTCTGCCATTCACTAGCTAAGGTGACCTTAGATGTGTCACTTAACCTTTCTGTGCCTCAGTTTCCTCTTCTGTTAGAACAGAATATTGATATGACTTACCCCATGTGATTGTTGCAAGGATTATTTGAGTTTATAAGAGTACAGTATTTAGAAGGGTTCCTGGCACAGAGCAACTATTCATTAAATGCTGGCTATTGTTAACATTACAAAGCTAAGCATAGTCTGTTTGTAATAACCTTGCACCTCCATGGTGGGAGGGGGAAAGAGGGACTGCCCCTATGTGCTGACATTCACTTGGAAATTCTAACCAACTTCCTGGCTCCAGCCTTATTTGTTTGTTTGTGTTAATCTCTCTGCCCTCAGCTGCTGCACAAGGAGAGGAGTTGATTGGCAGCTTAACTGTTTAAAATCAATATAAGAAGCACTTGGGGATTAAAGCAGTTTAAGCAAGGTACTGGCTGGGGTTGGGAGCTAAAACTGCTCTTGAAGGAAACAAGCAAAGGAGATGAAGGAAGTGGGTCACAAATGAAACGGGGTGAAACTGTGTGAGTGGAGGTGAGACTACAACAATAGAGCAGCATGACTTCTTCATCAGAGAGAGATCTTCCCTTTTTATAAAAAATAGAATAAAATAGAATCCAAAGCGCTAATCCCAAAATTGCCCCGCCTAGTACTGATAGTTCTGCTGCTTTAAATACACCTGTCTCTACCCTCTGCTCCCTGCCGCTGTACTCCCCCACCCCCACACGTGTACTCACTTTCCCCTTTTTTTAAATGTCACCCTTTTTTTGTTCTTTTTATTTACTTTTATTTATTTATTTTTGGCTTCATTGGGTCTTCGTTGCTGTGCACAGGCTTTCTGTAGTTGCGGCGAGCGGGGGCTATTCTTTGTTATGGTGTACGGGCTTCTCATTGCAGTGGCTTCTCTTGTGGAGCACGGGCTCTAGGCACGCTGGCTTCAGTAGTTGTGGCACGTGGGCTCAGTAGTTGTGGCTCGCGGGCTCTAGAGCACAGGCTCAGTAGTTGTGGTGCATGGGTTTAGTTGCTCCGCGGCATGTGGGATCTTCCCGGACCAGGGCTCGAACCCGTGTCCCCTGCATTGGCAGGCGGATTCTTAACCACTGCGCCACTAGGGGAAGGCCACTTTCCCCTTTGCTAACCTCTGCAGGAACTTCCTTGCCACGTAGAGATGGAGAGGTTACATGTCAGCTTTGTTGCTGAGACCGCAGAAGACCAAATCCCACTGGAACTGAGTCACAGAGACTAGGTGCAAGAGTGTCATGTGGACATCACCCCAACAATCTTGTCTACACCAATCAGACATTTGATGCAGTTAACGCAGTCTGTTCTCACATAGTAGGGGCTCCATTGAGGGGAGCTAAAACTGCATTCAATCTTCAGTAAGTCCAAAGTATTCTGAAGTAGATAAGAGAGCCCCTCTGTGCCCCTCTCCTACTTGTCTCAGACATGCATTGGAACCTCCATCTCTTGCTCATTCTCCTTTATTCCTCTTATCCTACTTGGTTTGTACACTAGGCGTTAAGCTTTTATGGATTTGACAGTACTTAATGCATCTTCCTTGCCACAACTGTTTCAATATGGACCCTAAGATCTCCTATCCTATTTCCACCACAAACTGGTCCCCTACTGGGTTAACCTCAGCCCTAAGAAGGAATTACATGTGCATAGTTTACAAGGGTGTTTCCATACTTTTGACTCTAAATTTCTCATATAATGTTGGTGATTTTCATGCCCAGAGAGCCAGAAAAATCAGACACCTGTGCTGTTGGGTTATCCAAAGATCTTGGAGGGCTTGGAACCCACATCAGAGAAGACCAGTCTTACAGGAAAGCATCTAACTACATGTGGAACATTTAAGCAGGATGTGATTAGTACTGTGGGCTTTATTCCTACACACTTTGGGGTCTTGTCTTCAAGACGCAATCTACACCTCCCCCCTTTGAAAGAGAAAAGGGAGCTTTCTTAACATAAGAATACTAACTAATATATGTCACTGGAATAATAGAATAGAAAGTCACTGTTTGGTAACATCAAGAAATAATTGATTCATGGAGAGTCAATAACAGAAGTTTAAGCCATTGGTTAAAAGTGTCTTGAAAAAAAGGGCATTTATGAGATTTCAAACCATAATCTTACAGGTCACTTGAGATTCTTAATAATGGAGACACCTGGGGACTAACACCTTAACCAACTGACCCAATTTAGCAACACCAATAATAGGATAAACTTGCATTATGTGCCCCCCCCCCGATGTTATTCAAAGTCAATTGCACAGTAGCTTCCCCAAAATGTTTAACTAGAATTCAGTCATGAAGAATCAGAAAAATCCAAAATTTGGGGCAATTGTGCAAGACAACTAGCATGAAATTCTCTAAAAAATTGCCCATGAATAAAAGTAAACAAACAAACATAGATGAATAAAGGAGAGGAGGGTGTATATTAAAGACAATAAGAAAACATAAAAAACAAATGCAATGAGAGACCTTTAGTTGGATCTTGGATTTTTGAAAGAGCTATAAAAGTATATTTGGGGAGAACTTGGGTAATTTGAAGACTACATGTTAGGCAATTACCATATTAGTGTTAAATTTCTTGGGTGTGATAATAGTAGTATAGTTCTGTAAGATAAGGTCCTTGTGTTCTACAGGTAGATATAGTCTAAAGTATTTAGGGTTGAAATATTATGATGCCTACAAGCTACATTCAAAAGATTTTGGGGAAAAAATCCACTGTGTGTTTGTGTGTGTGTGTGTGTGTGTGTGTGTGTTCATCATCCTCAACAAATACTCTGTACCCATAAAATGTGTGTGTGTGCGTGTTCATCATCCTCAACAAATACTCTGTACCCATAAAATGTGTGTGTGTGCACATATATATGCGGATAAAGCAAATGTGGCAAAATGCTAGCAATTGTGAATCTAAATGAAGAATACATATGCATTCATTATAATATCCTTTCAGAATCTCTAGGGGTTGGACATTTTTTTTCAAATAAAAATTGGGGAAGATGGAAAGATTCCCTAATAAGAATTAGGGAAGATTTTCATTTGCCTTCTGAAAATCCTCTTTAAATGTTCCATTTCACAAAACAAGCAAGGCCTCTTGACTACCCTGCTTCTGCTGTTGTTGCTATTATCTTGCCCTTTAATTAAATCTGACAGACAGGCAAGCATGTTTGAGCTGGAGGTAAACCAAGGCCAAGTGGAATCAGGGCAGGGTGTTCTCCCTCTTGAGAGCGGAGTCTCAGCACAAAGCCTGAGGCAAAGCAGAGAGAAAATCAATAGTCCTCAGCTAAACTCATTTTCAAATGTGAATGTTGCTTGCTTGCGATTATCGAGAGAGGAACACAGTGAAGAGTTTTTCTCTTGAGTTGTTTTTGTCATTGTGTTCATGGTTGTTGTCTGATGGTCTTTGCCTACCAGTCCAACTCACTATTTTAATATCATCTTTAGATCTAGATAATGATTTATTCTGAATAATGACAGTTAACCACACTTGGGGTGTCTCCTATAGGCTTGTTTACTGGGCAGTTTTTGAGATCCTACTATGCACATAGAAGTGTGGTAGGCTTATGGCAGTTGAGGGAAAGAAACGTTTATCAAATCGTGTCACAAATATACACTGATATGTGTTGAGTGGTAAGGATGGTCTGGCTGGAGGACTGACCTTGTCAGGATAGAGACAGAGGAGGTATTGGTGAGTAAGCGATACTGAGCTGAGATATTCAAAGTGGTAAGGATTAGCTGGGCGAAGTGTGTGTAGGCACATCTGTGTTGGGTATATGCTCAGTTGTGTGTGGGGTGTGAAGATGAGTGTAATTGGGAAGTGAAAAGAGTATTCTAGGCCAAGGACAGAGTGTAGGCACAAAACCGTGAGGAGGGAGTATGGAGGGTGTTGCTGCCTTCACAGTTTCACTGTAGTAAAGGAGAGAACCATGGAAACCAGCAGATTACAGCTGTGTATGCTCTATGGTGGTGGCATTCTAGTGTCACTGAGATCAGGAAGGCTGAATTTCCCCAGAAATATCTCCATTACCACGTGTCAGAACTTTCAAATCTATCACTAGCCTACACAATCTTTGCCTTCTTCTTACACTTTATTTTAGAGTGCAAAGGATAAGTCCTTTATTCATTGATTTTTTTTTCTAACAAATATTTATGGAGAGCCTATGATGTGCCAGGCATGATTCTAGCAGCTGAGGTTCCTGTGTTGAACCCGACAGAAACAGTTTCTCCTTTCATGGAACTTATAGTAAATCATCCCTCCTCTATAAAATCCTGACTGCCTGGACATGCTTCTAGAATCTTGTCTCCCTAGGGTAAATTGCTCTACTATTTACTTCTATTGGCTGCTTTGAATATAAAGTGGATGAGCTGGGAACAGTCTTTTCAATAAGTGGTGCTGGGAAAATTAAATAGCCACATGCAAAAGAATGAAGCTGGATTTCTATCTTATATACAAAAATTAACTCAAAATGGATCAAAGACTTAACCTTAAGAGCTAAAACTGTAAAACTCTTAGAAGAAAATTTTGGGGAAAATCTTCATGACATTAGATTTGACAATGACTCTGTGCATATGACACCAAAAGCACAGGCAACAAAAGAAAAAAATAAATTAGATGTCATCAAAATGAAGAACTTTTGTACATCAAAGGATATCATCAAGAAAGTGAAAAAACAACCTCCTGAATGGAAGAAAATATTTGCAAATCATATGCTTGTTAAGAGATTAATATCCAGGATATATAAATAATCCTAAAACTCAAAAGCAAAAAACCAAACAACCCAGTTCAAAAATGAGCAAAGGACTTAAACAGTTCTCCAGAGAAGATATACAAATGACCAGTAAGCACATGAAAAGATGCTCAACATCATTAGTCACTGGGGAAATGTGAATGGAAACAAGATACCACTTAACACATAATAGGATGACTATAATAATGAAAATGGAAAATAATAAATGTTGGCAAGGATATGAGGAAATTCAACCACCATGCATGAGTGGTGGGAATGTAAAATGCTGCCACTGTGGAAAGCAGTTTGGCAGTTTCTCAAAAGATTAAACATAGAACTACCATGCGACCCAGCAATTCCACTCATAGGCATATACCCAAAAGAATTAAAAGCAGAGACTCAAACAGATATTTGTACATCAGTGTTCATTGCAGTATTATTCACAATAACCAGAAGGTGGAAATAGTCCTAGTTCCCATCAACAGGTTAATGGATAAATAAAATGTGGTATATACATACAATGGAATAATACTCAATAGAAAAAAAATACTAAAGTTTTGATAATTATTAAAACATAGACATCCCTTCAAAACAGTATGCTTAGTGAAATAAGCCAGATATAGATACACAAATTTTGTATGATTCCACTTACATGAACTACCTATAATAAGCAAATTCACAGAGACAGACAGTAGAATAGAGGTCACCAGGGGCTAGGGGAAGGATTAATTATAATTTTATGGGTACAGAGTATTTGTTGAGGATGATGAAAAAGTTTGGGGTGTAGAAAATGGTGATGGTTAGCCAACATTATGAATGTATTTAATACCACTGAATTGTACACTTATGAATGATTAAAATAATAAAATTTTTATGTATATATTAACACAATAGAAAAATGAGAAAAAAAAAGTTAAGAGGGATTTTGAGTTGCCTGGGTAAACTCAAGAAAAAGAGATAAAGAAAACTAATATCAGGTGAGGAGAAGAGAGATTGTGCACATAGGCAGGGGATGTTGGTGATGGGGTAGATCTTGGGACAGAGGGGTGACTAAGGGTACTTAAGTCTGAGGGAGAGATAACCAATGAGCAAATTTAGGTGGTATAATGGCCAAGGGACTTCGATGATCTGGAATGTTTAAATTTGCATAGAATTTATATTTTGGTTTGAAGGAGATGGATAAATAACACCTCTCTTTTCCCCATTGAGACAAAAACATTAGACAGAGAGAAATGAAAATAATTAAGAAGACTATAAACCCCCCGAATTAAAACATTTCATTCTGTCACTTTCCATTTTAGGTTGCCAATGCTGTGATTTAAGTTCCACCAGGACCTCGAATCTCTTTGAGAGTGGTTTATTTTGTACTTCAAGGAAAAATGTCTAAATCCCATAATTTAATGACAGAGAAAAAGGAAAACCTTCAAAAGGTAAGATGGGAATGAGAGAAATAATTTAAATGCAAGGAGTAAGGAGAAGATTTGATAAGGGAAAAGGAAGAACTCCATGAATACAGCAGGAAGCTGGTATTCTAGGGATCAGCAGAGATACACTTGATTCTTTGTATAAGGCGGTGAGTGGATGTGTTAGAAGACACATGACACATGAAAGGAAAGATTGTTCCTTTAGAAAAATATTTTTATTTTCAACTTAAGATGTCTTGGTGCAAAATGAAGAAAATGCTTGGTATGGCTTCTTGTCTTGTTACTGGAGTAGGTTATTTTTTTTTCTTTTCTGGAAGCAGTGAAGACTATGCCCTCCTTTTCCATCTTAGAAGATGTGAGCAGGTATGTGTGACCAGCCCTGTTATCCTCAGCAGACCACACTCCCACACTATTTCTCCTGGGGGTGAGAACCTGCCTGTCTCACTTATTCTCAGCATGTGTGACGGTAGTAATATACAGTGACAAGTTTTCCTTTTGCATGTGGGGCTCTGTAAGTGGGGCTTCCTCTCTTCTCTAGGAAAAATATTTAAAAGTAAGTTAAGTTTCTCCTATTTACTGATAGGGATATAGCAAGGTAATAAGCGTGAAACATTTATCATGCCATGATGTAAGATAAAAAGACTACAGAATATCTCAACATTTATTGTTTACTTTTATGGTAACTTACATACACTTTCCCTTGAGAGTTGAAGGACTCACACCTTGTGTTCTATGGTCTCTAGGTAACAACGTTTTCAAGTCCATTCTTGTCCCCAGATAAAGGAATGGTTATAATCATGACAATGGCCAAAATGCCTTGGTTTTCAGGGAAAGATTTTCTAAGAGTCTCTGATACATTTTACTTTTACTTTTTCTTACTAATTGGAAAAAAAACGGGTGAATGCTGTAATGCTGTACTCTTCAAAGTACAGAAATCCTTGCATTTGGCCAGAATCCATGGTAAATTAAAGAAAGAAGCTAGTGTTTCCTAGGAGCATATGGCCGCTAAAATAATAACAATCAATTTATACATGTATATGTGTGTGTATATGTGTACACATGTGTGAGTGTGTGTGTAGTGCTAGGTTCATGTGTTTTCAACTTTATGCAAGATGACCTACAGATGATGTAAGTTCTAATTCACCTCAGAATGTTGTGTACAAGAATGACACTCCTAGCGTGTAAAAAATCTGGCATAAACATTGTAGATTCTTTCTGAAGTACACCATTTACCCTCAGCCAATAAAGAAGAGCTAACAATTAGATATCCCAGAACCTTGAAGGCAGTGACCCTCCCAAGAACATTGACAGGCATATATGTCACTTTATTTACACGGATATACAGTTTTTCAACCCAATATTAGAGTCGTCTCATATTTTTTCACCATTTGAAGAACGGTCATCTATTGTATCCACTCTTCCTTAGAACAGAACCAGATAGTTTTACAGAAGCTGCAATGAACAGGTCTCTAGGACTCTGAGCTGAGCTGGGAAAATAGAGCCCTGTGGCCCAGCAGCTCACACTCAGGAGGTGTGGCTGGCAGCTTGGGATAGTCATAAATTTAACACAATTGCTTGGAAGAACAAAAGTAAAATGATACTTCTAGGAATTGTGTCTGGACAATGTTACTTCCCAGGCAGCTCTTACTCTTTATACCCAATAGAGATGTTAGAAATAAAATCATAGCCAATATACAAAGGCACAGTTTTCATCTAGTTCTCTCTTATTAATTCCCTATTACCAATTTTTCTTCCTATATGGACTTACCAGTTGTATAGCATGACTCATTTTGAAACACTGCTTTCTATTTGTCTAAGCCTATAAAATAGTTTTATTATCCCTGTGGTTATTTCTTCCAATTCACAGTTTCAGTACTTTGGGCACTGACGTCTTATTGGAGAGTCTAGCTCATTAGATGGTAGGCAAACATTGTCAGGTTCATGCATTATGAGCCATGGCTACACACTTCCATGATCAACCCACCTCCCGCCAACCATGACCTCTAGAGTAGAGTTGGTTGTTTCCCCCAGGCTGAATGTCTACATGGTGTCTTATTTCAGTTTAACACAGCTCTCTGTTGCATGGAATTTTTAATACTTGGTTGGCTTCAGAGCAATTTGGGAATGTTTTATCTACCCCAAAGCCATTTATGTCTCTGGAGAGACTTAAAATGCTCCGTCCTTCTACCTCATATCCTTTACAGTTCTACTCCCAGAAGGCCTCAGAAGGTTGTGCCCTGTTCTCTGTGGGATTCCAATTATAACAGACAGGTTAATTACCCCAAACCGAGGTATAGAAAGTAGTATCTAAGAGGCTTCCACCACTCAAGAGTGCTGGTGAGCTCTTACTGAATATTCTTTTGTGTTAATAGAGATACTCACTTTAAGTGTATATGTCACTAGTTATACTTCAGGATACGTTTTAAAAATTGTGTTCACACATCAATCCGCTAAAGTTTGTCATGTGTCATGTTTGACACAGTAATTATCATCAGCACAATGACAACCCACTGATTATCTTCTCCATTTAATAAACTAGAACAATATGATTTTGTGGTTGAGATTTTCAGTGTTTACCTATATCCAGTTCCACTCTCTTTCAGGCACAGGATAATAATTACATTTCCCTACTGCCTTGTAGTCTGATAGGACCATGTGTCTAGTACTAGACAGTGGGCACTGAGAGGAGGTGATGTGTATCATCTCTGAGATGAAATATTTAATTTCCACTCTAAGACCTTTTTTGCACTTCCCTTTACCTGCCACATTGACCATGGAGGCCATGTGATCCAGATGGCACAGCTGTAGGATGACAAAACCTCCATCAGCCTCTATCACTGAGTCACCAGATAGATGATAGTTGGTCTTAGTGAAAAATAGAGTGACCTTCAAGATGGCAGAGGAGTAAGAAGTGGAGATCACCTTCCTCCCCATAAATACATCAAAAATTCATCTACATGAAGAAAAACTCCTACAGAACACCTACTGAACACTAGCAGAAGACCCCAGGCTTCCCAAAAGGCAAGAAAATCCCCATGTACCTGAGTAGGGCAAAAGAAAAAGAAAAAACAGGGACAAAAGAATAGGGACAGGACCTGTACCTCTGGGAGGGAGCTGTGAAGGAGGAAAAGTTTCCACACACTAGGAAGCCTCTTCACTGGTGGTGATGGGGAGTGGGCAGGCGGGGGAAGCTTCAGAGCCACGGAGGAGAGCACAGCCACAGGGGTGCGGAGGGCAAAGCGGAGAGATTCGCGCACAGAGGATTGGTGCCGACCAGCACTCACCAGCCTGAGAGGCTTGTCTGCTCACCTGCCGGGACGGATCGGGGCTGGGGGCTGAGGCTCTGGCTTTGGAGGTCAGATCCCAGGGATAGGACTGGGGTTGGCTGCATGAAGACAGCCTGAAGGGGGCTAGTGTGACACAGCTAGCTGGGAGGGAGTCCGGGAAAAGGTCTGGACCTGCCGGAGAGGAAATAAACCTTTGTTTCTGGGTGTGTGAGGAGAGGGTATTCCTTTCCAGTGTGTCCACAGAAAGCAGAATACTGCCTAAGTGAGCTCCAGAGGTAGGCACAAGATGCGGTTATCAGCTCAGACCACAGAGATTGACATGAACCGCTAACGCTGCTCCCACTGCCACCAAGAATCCTGTGTGCAGGCACAGGTCACTATCCACAGCCCCACTGGAGCCTGTGCAGCCCGCCACTGCCAGGGTCCCGGGATCCAGGGACAGCTTCCCCAGGAGAACACACAGCACGGGTGTTGCAATGTCACGCCGGCCTCTGCCGCCTCAGGCTCGCCCTGCATTCCAATTATGACTACATACCCCTTGCTCCCCCTGGCCTGAATGAGGAAGAGAACCCTAATCAGCCGCTGCTTTAACCCCGTCCTGTCTGGGTGGGGAACAGACTTCTGAAGGCAGCCTACACACAGGGGTGGGGCCAAAACCAAAGCTGAACCCCAGGACTGTGCGAACAAAGAAGAGAAAGGGAAATTTTTCTGTGCAGCCTCAGGAGCAGTGGATTAAATCCCCACAATCAACTTGATAAACCCTGCATCTGTGGAATACCTGAATAGACAACAAATTTTATCAAAATTGAGGTGGTGGACTTTGGGAGCAACTGTGGACTTGGAGTTTGCTTTCTGCATCTAATTTCTTTCTGATGTTTTGTTTATCTTAGTTTAGTATTTAGTGCTTATTGTCATTGGTGGATTTGTTTCTCGTTTGGTTGCTCTCTTCCTTTTTTTTAATATATATATATTTTTCCCTTTTCTCTTTTTGTGAGTGTATATGTGTATGCTTGTTTGTGTGATTTTGTCTGTATAAGTTGGCTTTTACCATTTGTCCTAGGATTCTGTCTGTTTTTTTGTTTTCTGTTTGTTTGTTTTTGTTTTCTCTCTTCCTTTTCTTCTGAGCCACGTGGCTGACAGGGTCCTGGTGTTCCAGCCAGGTGTCAGGACTGAGCCTCCAAGGTAGGAGGGGCAAGTCCAAGACATTTGACCACCACAGACCTCCCAGTCCCACATAATATCAATAGGCGAGAGCTCTCCCAGAGATCTTCGTCTCAGCACTAAGACCCAGCTCCACCTAATGGTCAGCAAGCTCCAGTGCTGGATGCCCCATGCCAAACAACTGGGAAGACAGGAACACAACACAACCCATTAGCAGAGAGGCTGCCTAAAGTATCACTAAGTTCACAGACACTCCAAAACACACCACCAGATATGGCCCTGCCCACCAGAAGGACAAGATACGGCCCCACTCACCAGAACACAGGCACCAGTCCCCCCACTAGGAAGCCTACACAACCCATTGAACCAACCTCACCCACTGGGGGCATACACCAAAAATAATAGGAACTACGAACCTGCAGCCTGAAAAAAGGAGACCCCAAACACAGTAAGTTAAACAAAATGAGAAAACAGAGAAATATGCAACAGATGAATGAGCAAGGTAAAAACCGCCCAGACCAAACAAATGAAGGTGAAATAGGCAGTCAACCTGAAAAAGAATTCAGAGCAATGATAGTAAAGATGATCTGAAATCTGGGAAATAGAATGGAGAAAATACAAGAAACATTTAACAAGGACCTAGAAGAACTAAAGAGAAAACAAACAATGATGAACAACACAGTAAATGAAATTTAGTAATCAATAGCAGAATAACTGAGGCTGAAGAACGGATAAGTGACCTAGAAGATAAAATAGTGGAAATAACTACTGCAGAGCAGAATAAAGAAAAAAGAATGAAAAGAATTGTGGACAGTCTCAGAGACTTCTGAGACAGCATTAAATGCACCACCATTTGAATTATAGGGGTCCCAGAAGAAGAGAAAAAGAAAGGGTCTGAGAAAATATGTGAAGAGATTATAGTTCAAAACGTCCTTAACATGGGAAAGGAAATAGACAATCAAGTCCAGGAAGCAGAGAGAGTCCCATACAGGATAAATCCAAGGAGAAACATGCCAAGACACATATTAATCAAACTATCAAAATTAAATTCAAAGAAAAAATATTAAAAGCAGCAAGGGAAAAGCAACAAATAACATACAAAGGAAACCCCATAAGGTTAACAGCTGATCTTTCAGCAGAAATTCTGCAAGCTAGAAGGGAGTGGCAGGACATATTTAAAATGATGAAAGAGAAAAAACTAAGATTACTCTACTGAGCAACGATCTCATTCAGATTCGATGGGGAAATTAAAACCTTTACAGACAAGAAAAAGTTAAGAAAATTCAGCACCACCAAACCAGCCTTACAACAAATGCTAAAGGAACTTCTCTAGGCAGGAAACACAAGAGAAGGAAAAGAACTACAATAACAAACCCAAAACAATTAAGAAAATGGTAGTAAGAACATACATATCAATAATTACCTTAAATGTAAATTCATTAAATGTTCCAACCAAAAGACACAGACTGGCTGAATGGATACAAAAACAAGACCTGCATATATGCTGTCTACAAGAGACCCACTTCAGACCTAGGAACACATACAGACTGAAAGTGAGGGGATGGAAAAAGATATTCCATACATATGGCAATCAAAAGAAACCTGGAGTAGCAATACTCATATCAGATAAAATAGACTTTAAAATAAAGAATGTAACAAGAGACAAAGAAGGACATAACATAATGATCAAGGGATCAATCCAAGAAGAAGTTATAAAAATTGAAATTATTTAGGCACCCAACATAGGAGCACCTCAATACATAAGGCAAACGCTAACAGCCATAAAAGGGGAATCAACAGTAATACAATCATAGTAGGGGACTTTAACACCCCACTTTCACCAATGGACAGATCCACAAAAATGAAAATAAATAAAGAAACACAAACTTTAAATGATACATTAAACAAGATGGACTTAATTGATATTTATAGGACATTCCATCCAAAAACAACAGAATACTCTTTCTTCTCAAGTGCTCATGGAACATTCTCCAGAATAGATCATAACTGGGGTCACAGTCAAGCCACAGTAAATTTAAGAAAATTGAAATCGTATCAAGTATCTTTTCCAACCACAATGCTATGAGACTAGGTATCAATTACAGGAAATATTACAGGAAAAAGCCTGTAAAAAATACAAACACATGGAGGCTAAACAGTACAATGCTAAATAACCAAGAAATCACTGAAGAAATCAAAGATATCAAAAAATACCTAGAAACACATGACAATGAAAACACGATGGCCCAAAACCTATGGGATGTAGCAAAAGAAGTTTTAAGAGGGAAGTTTATAGCAATACAATCCTACGTCAAGAAACAAGAAACATCTCAAATAACCTAATTTTATGCCTGAAGCAAATAGAAAAAGAAGAACAAAACCCCCAAAGTTAGCAGAAGGAAAGAAATCATAAAGATCAGATCAGAAATAAATGAAAAAGAAATGAAGGAAACAATAGAAAAGATCAATAAAACTAAAAGCTGGTTCTTTGAGAAGATAAAATTGATAAACCAGTAGCCAGACTCATCAAGCAAAGAAGAGAGAAGATTCCAATCAACAGAATTAGAAATGAAAAAGGAGAAGTAACAACTGACACTGAAGAAATCCAGAGGATCATGAGAGACTACTACAAGCAACTTTATGCCAATAAAATGGACAACCTGGAAGAAATGGAAACATTCTTAGAAACAAACTTCCAAGACTGAACTAGGAAAATATAAACAAACCAATCACAAGCACTGAAATTAAAACTGTGATTAAAAATCTTCCAACAAACAAAAGCCCAGGGCCAGATGGATTCACAGGTGAATTCTATCAAGGATTTAGAGAAGAGCTAACACCTATTCTTTCTCAAACTCTTCCAAAATATAGCAGAGGGAGGAAAACTCCCAAACTCGTTCTACGAGGCCACCATCACCCTGATACCAAAACCAGACAAAGATGACACAAAAAAAGAAAACTAGGGACCAACATCACTGATGAACATACATGCAAAAATCCTCAACAAAATACTAGCAAACAGAATCCAACAACACATTAAAAGGATCATACACCATGATCAAGTGGGGTTTATCCCAGGAATGCAAGGATTCTTCAATATACGCAAATCAATCAATGTGATACACCATATTAACAAACTGAAGGATAAAAACCATATGATCATCTCAATAGATGCAGAAAAATCTTTCAACAGAATTTAACACCCATTTATGATAAAAACTCCCCAAAAAGTGGGCAGAGAGGGAACCTACCTCAACATAATAAAGGCCATATATAACAAACCCACAGCCAACATCATTCTCAATGGTGAAAAACTGAAACCGTTTCCTCTAAGATCAAGAACAAGACAAGGTTGCCCACTCTCACCGCTATTATTCAGCATAGTTTTGGAAGTTTTAGCCACAGCAATCATAGAACAAAAAGAAATAAAAGGAATCCAAATAGGAAAAGGAGTAAAACTGTCACTGTTTGCAGATGACATGATACTATACATAGAGAATCCTAAAGATTCTACCAGAAAACTACTAGAGCTAATCAATGAATTTGGTAAGTAGCAGGGTACAAAATTAATGCACAGAAATCTCTTGCATTCCTATACACTAATGACGAAAAATCTGAAAGAGAAATTAAGGAAACAATCCCATATACCATTGCAACCTAGGAATAAACCTTCCTAAGGAGACAAAAAACCTGTATGTAGAAAACTATAAAACACTGTTGAAAGAATTTAAAGACAATACAAACACATAGATAAACCATGTTCTTGGTATATCTTTATACCAAGATTGGATTGGAAGAATCAACATTGTGAAAATGACCATACGACCCAAAGCAATCTACAGATTCAATGCAATCCCTATCAGACTACCAGTGGCATTTTTCACAGAACTAGAACAAAAAATTTCACAATTTGTATGGAAATACAAAAGACCCCGAATAGCCAAAGCAATCTTGAGAAAGAAGAATGGAGCTGGAGGAATCAGGCTCCCTGACTTCAGACTATACTACAAAGCTACAGTAATCAAGACAGTAAGGTACTGGCACAAAAACAGAAATATAGATCAGTGGAACAGGATAGAAAGCCCAGAGATAAATCCACACACCTGTGGTCAACTAATCTATGACAAAGGAGGAGAAAAGACGCCTCTTTAAGAAGTGATGCTGTGAAAACTGGACAGCTACATGTAAAAGAATGAAATTAGAACACTTCCCAACACCATACACAAACTTAAACTAAAAATGGATTAAAGACCTAAATGTAAGGCCAGACACTATAAAAATCTTAGAGGAAAACATAGGCAGAACACTCTATGACATAAATCACAGCAAGATCCTTTTTGACCCACTTCCTAGAGAAATGGAAATAAAGAGAAAAATAAACAAGTGGGACCTAATGAAACTTAAAAGCTTTTGCACAGCAAAGGAAACCGTAAACAAGGCAAAAAGACCACCCTCAGAATGGGAGAAAATATTTGCAAATGAAGCAACTGACAAAGGATTAATCTCCAAAATATACAAGCAGCTTAGGCAGCTCAATATCAAAAACTCAAACAACCCAATCCAAAAACAGGCAGAAGACCTAAATAGACATTTCTCCAAAGAAGATATACAGATTTCCAACAAACACGTGAAAGAATGCTCAACATCACTAATCATTAGAGAAATGCAAATCAAAACTACAATGAGGTATCACCTCACACTGGTCGGAATGGCCATCACCCAAAAATCTACAAACAATAAATGCTGGAGAGGGTGTGGAGAAAAGGGAATCCTCTTGCACTGTTGATGGGAATGTAAATTGATACAGCCACTATGGAGAACAGTATGGAGGTTCCTTAGAAAACTAAAAATAGAACTACCATACAACCCAGCAATCCCACTACTGGGCATATACCCTGATAAAACCATAATTCAAAATGAGTCATGTACCACAATGTTCATTGCAGCACTATCTACACTAGCCAGGACAGGGAAGCAACCTAAGTGTCCATCAACTGATGAATGGATGAAGAGGATGTGGCAAATATACACAGTGGAATATTACTCAGCCATAAAAGGAAACAAAATTGAGTTATTTGTAGTGAGGTGGAGGGACCTAGTTTCTGTCATATGGAGTGAAGTAAATCAGAAGGAGAAAAACAAATACCATATGCAAACGCACATATATGGAATCTTATAAAAAATAAAATGGGTCTGATGAACCTAGGGGCAGGACTGGAATAAAGACACAGAGGTAGAGAATGGACTTGAGGACATGGTGAGGGAAAGGGTAAACTGGAATGAAGTGAAAGAGTAGTATTGACATATATACACTACCAAATGTAAAATAGCTAGTGGGAAACAGCTGCCTAGCACAGGGAGATCAGCTCCGTACTTGTGACCACCTAGAGGGGTGGGATAGGGAGGGTGGGAGGGAGGCGCAAGAGGGAGGTGTTATGGAGATATATGTATACATATAACTGGTTCACTTTGTTGTACAGCAGAATCTAACACAACGTTGCAAAGCAATTATACTCCAATAAAGATGTTTAAAAAAATACCTGAGTTTTTCTAAACCACTGAGATTTTTCAAAAAAAATTTTATTGAAGTATAGTTGATTTACAATGTTGTGTTAACTTCTGCTGTATAGCAAAGTGATTCAGTTACACATGCACATTCTTTTTTCATATTTTTCCATTATGGTTTATTACAGGATATTGAATATAATTCCCTGTGTTATATAGTAGGACTTTATTGTTTATCCATTCTATATACAATAGTTTGCATCTGCTAACCCCAAACTTCAAATCCATCCCTCCCCTACCCTCTCTCCCCCTTGGCAGCCACAAGACTGTTCTCTATGTCTGTAAGTCTGTTTCTGTTTCATAGATTAGTTCATTTGTGTTGTATTTTAGATTCCACACAAGTGATATCATATGGTATTTGTCTTTCTCTTTCTGACTTATTTCACTTAATATGATAATCTCTAGGTCCATCCATGTGGCTGCAAATACATGATTTCATTCTTTTTTATGGCTGAGTAGTATTCCATTGTATATATGTACCACATCTTCTTTATCCATTCATCTGTTGATGGACAATTGGGGTTCTTCCATGTCTTGGCTATTGTGAATAGTGCTGCTGTGAACATAGGTGTGCATGTATCTTTTTGAATTATAGTTTTCTGCAGATAAATGCCCTGGAGTGGGATTGCTGGATCATGGGGCAACTCTATTTTTAGTTTTTGGAGGAGGCTTCACACTGTTTTCCATAGTGGCTGCACCGATTTACATTCCCATCAACAGTGTAGAAGTGTTCCCTTTTGAGAATTTTTTAATCACTGCATCATAATCTAGACTTTCCTTACCAATAAAGATTTCTTTCATTATTGAGCACAAAGTCATATGACCCTAGTTCCATGTACAGTTACTGCTCAAGGTAGGACAGGTGTCATTAAGATTTAGAGATATCTGTATACATACGACTCAGTTTGTCACAAATAGCTACATGAGATTCTACCAGAGATGTTATAAATTACATTGCTTCCTACAGCCCAAGTTCCATGCATGCATGGAGCTAGAGCAATTCAGGCGAAGTGAAGGTCACCTTGAACAATAGTAATATTCATCAGAAGTTGCAGGTTTATAGGGATTATAGTAGCCATATATTACTGTGATGATGTTACCTAAAATCTTGGTGGTTTTACAGCAAAATCATGTATGATCCTGACTCTTTGACTCACTAGTTTATGGATTGCCTGCAAAGAGGATGGGTAGGTCCTCTGCCACAGGTTGTGTGTCATTCGTGTCACAGGTGTTTCTTTGTGGGCCTCAGGCTACCCATGGCATGGTCTTCTCATGGTGGGTGACAAAAGCACAAGAGACCAAAACAAATCGAGCAAGCACATTTAAAGCCTCTGTTCATGGCGTATCTGTCAATATACTATTGGCCGAAGTAAGCCAGATGGCTAAGCCCAAAGTGTTTGGAGGTGGGGTCCTGGTGGGGATGTATACTCCACCTACTCTACTTAGAGGCATCAAAGCCACATGACAAAGGGCATAGGTGTATACTTCTATTAAAAGGAAGAAATATTAAAAAAAAATTAAAAAATAAAAAGTAAAAAAAAGGAAAGAGTAGGCTTCCCTGGTGGCACAGTGGTTGAGAGTCCGCCTGCCGATGCAGGGGACGCGGGTTCGTGCCCCGGTCCGGGAAGATCCCACATGCCGCGGAGCGGCTGGGCTGTGAACCATGGCCGCTGAGCCTGCGCGTCTGGAGCCTGTGCCCCGCAACGGGAGAGGCCACAGCAGTGAGAGGCCCGCATATCGCAAAAAAAAAAAAAAAAGGAAGGAGTGAAAAATAGAAAAAGAAAAATGTACATTCTACCAAAGGAATCATACTGGAATAGGAAGAATTAACTAAAGGTCTTTTATTTCAGATGACTGTGAAATCTTACATTATCTTTCCCCATGATATGATTCAGCTATATAGTCAGTATTTCCCTGTCCTGAAGTATTTACTCTTAACTATTTATATATTAATACATTTATTTGTTTTTTGGTTATTTATGTATGGAATTTTGTGTCTTGGCCACCTGGTAGTTAATCCTTATCTTGCCTCTTCCTCCTTTGGCAAAGGGCATTTTCCTTTCACTATATACTTAATTATTTTCAATAAATTGTAAAATTAAAGTTAACTTCTGATTTAATCAGTGAGTTATTACAACATTGCTCCCTTGGATTGTGTAAACAAACATATATATTCAACACAATATGGTTCTTTTTATTTTTCCAATTTATAGTTGTTGTTGCTGACCAATATAGCAATTGAGTAAATAAATTGTCTCTATTTCTGCTTCTTTCCATTGTGATTTAACAATGAACAGTTCAAGATTTCGTACTTGTTTTTCATGAGAAACATTCCTTGGAGCCTGCCACAGTGAATGGCCATACTAATACTTCCCTCTTTCTTATCCATCCCTTGGTCCTATACATCATGAAGGCGTGTGCTTGGACAGACTGTCCATAAAGTGACTAATGAGAAGATAACACAGGCAGTGATAGAACCATCAACTCTTCTGCTAAAGTTTCAGCTACTGAGGGTTTGATCTGGGACTTGAAGTGTCCTTTGCATGGTTTTACCCCAGGTGCTGTTTGGGATTGAGAGTTGAAGTGAAAGAAGCTTTTGATATTCAATATGTGAGCCTATTCTTAGAGCACATGTGCTGCAAACTGAGTTATCTGATCTAATTCAGAAAATGTTAATTGCACACCTATGTTTCAGGCATGTTCTAAGCTCTGGGGATATAACAACAAACAAAATATTCCCTGCCCTTATGGTGCTAACATTTTAATGGGACCCTATGGAGTCAGGAAATGATTTTTGAAATAACTTTCATAGTAAGACTCCTACCAATAAATCTTCAATTACTGCTTTTACTTAGCACATGACCTCATTCTCAGACTAAGGAAAGGAGTCAGGGTGGGTTCCATTTTTATTTAAATATTAGCAGTCAGTGTGACCCCAAAAGTTTGAAATACCTTGAGACATCCAGGAGGCTGCTATTAGGAGTATAGACGTGGTAACAAAGAGTGTGTTTTATTTTCTAATTCCTTCTGGTTATAAGAACACATATCCCTAGGCTCTTCCACTAATGGTTTGGATTCAATATGCCTTGGGTGGGCCCTGGATTATTAATAATAAATGGCTCAGTGATTCTTATGATCAGCCATGTTTAAAAAAACACTGCAATAGGAGACGTAAGAGCATTGGTCCAAGCTCTGAAGCGCATTTTCCTTAATCATCACAACAGCCTTGCAGTGTAGACATCTTTGTCTTTCTTTTACAGGCAACAAGAATAGTATTTTCCAAGATCACAACGTTAGTAACTGGCAGACCTTCAATTAGAACCCAAAGATCCAAGTCTGTCTCCAAGCTTCAGGCTCCTTCTATCAGACTACACCATCTTTTTATTTGTACATTAGTTCATTTATTCATTTAATCCTTGTTTCTAAAGATATTTATTGAGTATTAGACCTAGAGATGGATGGTATGGGAAAAGGGGGAATGAAGTTTTGAGTAAGATCCGAGGAACTCAAAGTCTACAAAGTGTTGCATTTATTTAAGTCTATGAAACATATCCTGGGAACACAGAGGAGAGAAAGGTCAGTTATAAGTGGGCAAATGCTTCACAGAGGAGATGGCATCTCAGAATGTGTATAGATGGGGACAGAGGGCCAATATTCTAGGTAGAGGGAACAGCCTGAAGAAAATCCAGGGGTCAGCAAACACAGATTATAGAGAATCACAGGATGAAGGAAGAGGGGTTTCCACAGTCACACACCTAATTTTAGAATATTTGAAATGGTAGTTAAGATTGACAGATGTAAATATACTAGATATCAGAATCCTTTTGAAAATTTTAAGCTCTAGCAGCACAGGGCCATCTTTCTCCTGAGCACAATCTGTGAATCTAGGTAAAAGCTGCCCCTTTCGTAGGCACCATCTAGTCTAATTCTCTTGGGCCAATGTACGCGTTTATATTAACTGCTCAGCCTCTGTGTGCATTTGAGTTCAATCTTTTGAGTAGAAGATTTAGAGTAGGTGGCAACAGACGAAGCTACAAAGATGCATTGGGGCATTGGCAGGTTTCTTTCCCCAGGGGACCAGTTGTTGGAGAAGTCATCTAAGGGTACTGAGCCTGTCTGCTGTTAGCTGCTTAAATAAGCTTTTAGCACCTCCCTTGCTGTGGAGATAGAGGCAGGATGCAGTGACAGCCCTGGACAAGTCCACTCCTGCCTAGGAATTTTCAGTCTTCTAAACCTGCTGGGCAGATAGTTCTCTAGACAGAAAGTGGGCATATGGATGGAGTGTGGGCTGTGGATCTGTGGGCTTGACCAAACAGCCTTTTCTTAAAAGGTGAAACTAGTCGCTGATGAGTGGAGTTCTACTTCTCTATTATTACCTTGGGAACTGTTTTGTGACTTAAATGTTAGCTTTATTTAGTCAGCCAAGGAGACAGTAATGGTTTAATGAAGGGGAAGATCCATGAATTTCTAAGATCACTTTGGCATTTTCTTAACCTAGAGATAAATGCTGGAATACACATCGAGGGAAGAGAAAGAGAAAGAAGGAAAGAGAAAGAATTGGAGACAGAGACAGCTACAAAAAGAGAAAAAATGAACAAATATGTATTGAGTGCCTACTATGTGCCAGGCACCTCTCCTGGTGGTCAAACTGATGACCATCTGGTGGAGAACAGGCTTGACATTATTTTTTCACAGAAGTCAAATATTATAGAAGTTATTTATGTGGATACAAAATACATGAGTGTGAAGGCCCTGGGTCAGATCAGTTAAGCCAAGAGTAGATGGATCGGGTGAGCCCGTCATGCTCAGCTTAAACACACTTGAAGACTGATTATTATCCTGAGAAATGGGTAAAGGAATATTGACTTAGTTCAGGACAATTGGTATAATGGCAAGAGCAGGTGTTTTGGACTCAACAAGTCCACAGTTTGTGCTATGTCACAAACTCTGCAGTAGCTAGCAAGTTTCTCTGAGCCTCAGTTTCCTCTTCCATGAAATAAGAATCATAACTATTTTATTATATCACAGAGTTTGGGTGAGAGTTAGATGATAATATTTTCAGACACACAGTAGGCTCTTTATAAATAAGAGATCACATTCCCTCTTCAGCTGTCTTAGTGACACAGTCTAAGTCATTAACATTCCTGAGTAGTTTTGTCCATGCTGGAGGATAGGAGACAAAATAAATTCAAGTCCCAAACCTCTAAATGAAAGCTAATGAAAAATGTATGTTCTCTCACTCCCTTATTTGGCTGCCTGCAAATGATGTCTCTTGATGTGTGCTGGTTCCTCTGCTACTCCAGGACTTCAGACACAGAACTCTGAGTCTTTATCACATCAGCAGCGCCGAGTAATTCCATACAGAAGCCTGACATTTCCAGTTGAAAAAAATAAATTGATTAAAATTCAAAAGGCGAGTAGTGTTTGGCATTTAAAGGTCGAGGAATCTAGGGAACTATCAACTGTAAGATAATTCAACATTTAACATGAGTGGGGGTAACCAGGGTGTGTTTCCTTCCCTCATGGCCCTAGCATCTGACTGCTGGGAATATAATTATGGAAAATTTACAGCCTTAAGATAGAACATCCATCTTTAGGGGTCCGTAGCAGTTGGGGTTCCAAGAAAGTAAGGAAAGATTGATTTGACTTTCCATGGTTTATGTCTTCACTTTCGTTAGGCAGGAAAGAATCTTTGCTTTCCTTGCATGAGCTCTCTGGAACTGCCTTCTTTGCCTTTTGAGATTCCCAGGATGATTGCCAACCAGTTAGTCTTTGTTTAAAGAGGGAGAGGGAGCAGATCTCTGGACCATAAGCTCCAGGACTTGACTTATTATGCTCCATGCTTGACTCATTACACTGGTGTGGTGGACATCCCGTTCATCATTATATAGCAAATGACTAGTATACGGCTGGCATGTAGTAAGTAAGTCTGTTATAAATATCTGTCGATTGAATGAATTAAAAGGCCACATTTAGGCTCTTTCAGATACTACTCGATCTTTGGCAAGTTACTCACTCTGGTCCTCAGTTCCCATCTTACTACAATAGGGGCAATTCTCAATTTTTATGTTATTTGTCAATAGCCTGTTAGCTTTATGTTTTCTCTACAAGACAGTGATATTTAGTGCAGGGACTGTTTTCTTAGGTCAACATACCTCCTCATTCCCGACAGGGATCAGCACAGTGCCTCAGAAAGAGTAATGTTCATTGATTTAAAATGAATTAGAGTCCACACCATATAGCATTAAGAGTACTGACATGGAATGCAGGAAGCCCAGGGTCTAAATCCCTATCCTATCACCAATGTGTGATGTGACCTCTAAGTCTTAATTGGCTCATCTGCCAAATGAGAGATTTATGATAGAAAATCTCCAAGCTCCCAGTGAGTTCTGATATTCTTTGATCCTTATTCCTGTTTTATCAGGACTTTATTCATTAGAGATCATTTACTGAGTCTTAGTAATGACTTAAAATTACAGCAAATAAAAGAGTTTTCTGAAAACATGAGATGACTGTAGAGGATGACATGACTGCTGTCTGCAAATATCTAAAGAGTTTTTATGATGGGGCTGCAGATCACTTGTTCTCACTTTACTGAAAGGAACAGGCTTTGGTTACTGCAGGCAAGGATGCAGTTAAACAAATGGAGAGATTTCTTGATAACTGCAGGGATAAAATAATGCCTACTTTCAGTCTCCTCTACAGGTGAGAGCTTGAGTCCCTGATGAGTCAATCAATGAATCAACAATGATTTGCTAAGCCTGCTAGCTTCTCATTTTCCTCCTCATGACATTTTACTCAAAGTGTGGATCATGAACCACCTGCATCAAAATCACCTGGAGCTCATGTTTAAAATGTAGATTCTTAGACTCACTCCAACTGAATCTGACTCTCTGGGGCTAATGTCTAGAATAAAATGACATTTCTGTGCATCTTGAAGTTCGGCAAACACTGTTTTTGAGTTTATTAGTCTTAAACAATACTTTCTCCCAACTTGGGGGCTATTAGTATAATAATAACGACAGATACTATTTGTTGAGCACCAACTGTGTGCCAAACATCTCATTTATATAATTCATAACAGACACACTTGCCCTGTGAAGTAGGTATTATCCCACCTAAGAGATGAATAAAATAGACACTGAGTGACAAAGTGACACAACCAGAAAGTGGCAGGATTAGAGCTTGAACCCAGGTCTCCTTACTCTCATCCCATGACTCCACAGCTGCTTCCCTGACATGCTGGCTTCTAGGAAGGGCATTCTGTGAGACACATGTTCTGGAGCCATGACCTTGCTTGTGTCTGAAAGAGGAAAAGAGGTAAAGAAGGTCACAGAGATGCAAGCTCAGCCATATTCAGCTTTGTCTGTTAACTCTGAGTTTTCGAAAGGAGACTGAGCAGGAGCTGGGTCTCAACTCCCTGCAAAGATCCAGAAGTATGGTTTCTCAGAGAATTCACAGATTTTTTTTTTTTTTCCTTTTCTTTCCTGAAGAATATGGGACTTTTTGTGTGATCTTACTGTGACGCCTACAGGTTACTCAAAGCAGAATAAGGAGACAACCTCCTTCACAGATCTCAGTCCAAAGGAGGGAATCCAAGGAGCCACTTTCAAATGGTCCCCATTTACATTATTCCTTTTAATTACAAAATAAAATCTCCCTTTGGATCCTCAGCTTCTGGAGGTGAGCAGAGGTCATGGAGGACATGTCTCTTCTCGCTTTGGATAAAGAAGTCTAATAGATTATTAATTGGCAGAACTGACGATGTCACAGTGAAATAATCAAATGACCATTATGTCCATTATCAATGATTACCTGACAGGTGTGTCAGAAATGGAAAGTAAATTTGAGACAGGTAATGTGGGCTGATGGTATAGAAATGCAGATGATTTTAGGAAACTCTTCCTTAGTCTTTCCTTAACATCTTCTAGATAGTTGGAATACAAGCTCAGCTCTTCAATGTGTTTCCAAACTAACTCTTTAAAGGTTAAAATGTCACCCAACCAACTCATCTGGAATAGTTTAGGGAAAGCATTACAGAGGCAGAGGAATGGTTAAAATGACCTCACTTCTCACTTAGTTTCATTCATTCAACTCACCTTGATTGTCAGGCTAGGAGAACCTGAGGCTGCAGGAATAACTAAGTAACAGCCTCCTTTGGAAAGAGCTCTTGTAATTCATTTGCTATGTGAGGAAGGAAAAAGAAATAACCCTCCACTGGTGAATTCTCAATGTTAAAAGAGATGGCAGGGCAGGATTATCTCAAGGAAATCGGATAAAATTAACGTCATAAGGAATAGGCAAAGAGCAAGGCCATGAAATTGCCTAGGTGCCCTTGCGTAAGTCACTTAACCTCTCTGGACCCTGGTTTCCTTATCTCAAATATAAGGGAGTTGAATTACATGATCTCCATTGTCCTTTCTGGCTCTTACAGTCTATGGTTCTACTTCTATTTTTGTAGACTTATAGGCTACTAAACTTAGATGTATGACTTATTGAGAAATACTAAATCTATTAAAATGCATTTCCCCACTGCTCAGAAAGTCTGAAATCCACCTTAGAATCCAAGGCTCCTTAGTGAGAACCTGAGCCAAACCTATCAGTTTATCAATGGAGAGACTAAAGTCCAGAAAAGGAAAAGAACTTGCCCAACATCATGTGCAGGTTAGTGGCTGGCACTCTTAGAAGGCAGGCTTCTGGATTCTCATTCAAGAAAGAAGGTGATCCAGGGCACTTTCCACCCCATCCCCTTGCTGCCTATACATTCAGTACTGGGTTTTTTTTTTTTTAACTTAATTTTAATTTTAAACTTAAATAAACTTTAAAATAAAGTCTATTACAAGAGACAAAGAAGGACACAACATAATGATCAAGGGATCAATCCAAGAAGAAGATATAACAATTGTAAATATTTATGCATCCAACATAGGGACACCTCAATACATAAGGCAAATGGTAACAGGTATAAAAGGGGAAATAGACAGTAACACAATAATAGTAGGGGACATTAACACCCCACTTTCACCAATGGACAGATCAACCAAAATGAAAATAAATAAGAAAACACAAGCTTTAAATGATACATTAAACAAGATGGACTTAATTGATATTTATAGGACATTCCATCCAAAACCAACAGAATATACTTTCTGTGCTCATGGAACATTCGCCAGGATAGATCATATCTTGAGTCACAAATCAAGCCTTGGTAAGTTTAAGAAAATTGAAATCATATCAAGTATCTTTTCTAACCACAATGCTATGAGACTAGATATCAATTATAGGAAATAAACTGTAAAAAAAAAAAAAAAAAACATAGAGATTAAACAATACACTACTTAATGACCAAGAAATCACTGAAGAAATCAAAGAGGAAATAAAAAAATACCTAGAAACAAATGACAATGAAAACACGATGACCCAAAACCTATGGGTTGCAGCAAAAGTAGTTCTAAGAGGGAAGTTAATAACGATACAATCCTACCTCAAGAAACAAGAAACATCTCAAATAAACAACCTAACTTTACACCTAAAGCAATTAGAGAAAGAAGAACAACAACAAAAAAAAAAAAAACCCAAAGTTAGCAGAAGGAAAGAAATCATAAAGATCAGAGCAGAAATAAATGAAAAAGAAATGAAGGAAACAATAGCAAAGTTCAATAAAACTAAAAGCTGGTTCTTTGAGAAGATAAACAAAATTGATAAACCATTAGCCAGACTCATCAAGATAATAAGGGAGAAGACTCAAATCATTAGAATTAGAAATGAAAAAGGAGAAGTAACAACTGACACTGCAGAAATACAAAGAATCATGAGAAATTACTACAAGCAACTATATCCAATAAAATGGACAACCTGGAAGAAATGGATAAATTCTTAGAAATGCACAACCTTCCAAGACTGAACCAGGAAGAAATAGAAAATATGAACAGATTAATCACAAGCACTGAAATTGAAACTGTGATTAAAAATCTTCCAACAGGGCTTCCCTGGTGGCGCAGTGGTTGAGAATCTGACTGCTAATGCAGGGGACACGGGTTCGAGCCCTGGTCTGGGAAGATCCCACATGCCGCGGAGCAACTAGGCCCGTGAGCCACAACTACTGAGCCTGCACGTCTGGAGCCTGTGCTCGGCAACTAGAGAGGCCACGATAGTGAGAGGCCCGCGCACCGTGATGAAGAGTGGCCCCCGCTTGCCGCAACTAGAGATAGCCCTCACACAGAAATGAAGACCCAACACAGCAAAAATAAATAAATTTATAAAAATCTTCCAGCAAACAAAAGTCCAGGACCAGATGGCTTCACAGGTGAATTCTATCAAACATTTAGAGAAGAACTAACACCTATCATTCTCAAACTCGTGCAAAATATAGCAGAGGGAGGAACACTCCCAAACTCATTCTACAAGGCCACCATCTCCCTGATACCAAATCCAGACAAAGATGTTACAGGAAAACAAAACTACAGACCAATATCACTGATGGGCATAGATGCAAAAATCCTCAACAAAATACTAGCCAACAGATTCCAACAGCACATTAAAAGGATCACTCAACATGATCAAGTGGGGTTTATTCCAGGAATGCAAGGATTCTTCAGTATATGCAAATCAATCAATGTGATACACCATATTAACAAATTGAAGGAGAAAAGCCATATGATAATCTCAATAGATGCAGAAAAAGCTTTCGACAAAATTCAACACCCACTTATGATAAAAACCCTCCAGAAAGTAGGCATATAGGGAACTTACCTCAACATAATAAAGGCCATATATGACAAACCCACAGCCAGCATCGTTCTCAATGGTGAAAAACTGAAACCATTTCCACTAATATCAGGAACAAGACAAGGTTACCCACTGTGACCATCATTATTCAGCACAGTTTTGGAAGTTTTAGCCACAGCAATCAGAGAAGAGAAAGAAATAAAAGGAATACAAATTGGAAAAGAATAAGTAAAACTGTCATTGTTTGCAGATGACATGATACTATACATAGAGAATCCTAAAGATGCTACCAGAAAACTACTAGAGCTAATCAATGAGTTTGGTAAAGTAGCAGGATACAAAATTAATGCACAGAAATCTCTTGCATTCCTATACACTAATGATGAAAAATCTGAAAGAGAAATTAAGGAAACCCTTCCATTTACCACTGCAACAAAAAGAATAAAATACCTATGAATAAACCTACCTAAGGAGACAAAAGACCTGTATGCAGAAAACTATAAGACACTGATGAAAGAAATTAAAGAAGATACAAACAAATGGAGAGATATACCATGTTCTTGGACTGGAAGAATCAATATTGTGAAAATGACTATACTACCCAAAGCAATCTCCAGATTCAATGCAATTCCTATCAAACTACCACTGGCATTTTTCACAGAACTAGAACAAAAAACCCACAATTTGTATGGAAACACAAAGACACTGAATAGCGAAAGCAATCTTGAGAAAGCAGAATGGATCTGGAGGAATCAGGCTCCCTGACTTCAGACTATATAACAAAGCTACAGTAATCAAGACAATATGGTAGTGTCACAAAAACAGAAATATAGATCAGTGGAACAGGAGAAAACCTAGAGATAAACCCAAACACATATGGTCACCTTATCTTTGATAAAGGAATCAAGAATATACAATGGAGAAAAGACAGCCTCTTCAATAAATGATGCTGGGAAAACTGGACAGCTACATGTAAAAGAATGAAATTAGAACACTCTCTAACACCATACACAAACTTAAACTAAAAATGGATTAGAGATCTAAATGTAAGGCCAGACACCATCAAACTCTTAGAGGAAAACATAGGCAGAACACTCTATGACATAAATCACAGCAAGATCCTTTTTGACCCACCTCCTAGAGAAATGGAAATAAAAATAAACAAATGGGACCTAATGAAACTTAAAAGCTTTTGCACAAAAAAGGAAAGTATAAACAAGATGAAAAGACAACCCTCAGAATGGGAGAAAATATTTGCAAATGAAGCAAGTGACAAAGGATTAATCTCCAAAATTTATAAGCAGCTCATGCAGCTCAATATCGAAAAAACAAACAACCCAATCAAAAAATGGACAGAAGACCTAAATAGACATTTCTCAATAAAGATATACAGATTTCCAGCAAACACATGAAAGAATGCTCAACATCACTAATGATTAGAGAAATGCAAATCAAAACTACAATGAGGTATCACCTCACACTGGTCAGAATGGCCATCATCAGAAAATCTACAATAAATGCTGGAGAGGGTGTGGAGAAAAGGGAATCCTCTTTTACTGTTGGTGGGGATGTAAATTGATACAGCCACTATGGAGAACAGTATGGAGGTTCCTTAAAAAACTAAAAATAGAACTACCATACGACCCAACAATCCCACTACTGGGCATATACCCTGAGAAAACCATAATTCAAAAAGAGTCATGCACCACAGTGTTCATTGCAGTTCTATTTACAATAGCCAGGACATGGAAGCAACCTAAGTGTCCATCAACAGATGAATGGATAAAGAAGATGTGGCACATATATACAATTGAATGTTACTCAGTCATAAAAAGGAATGAAATTGAGTTATTTATAGTGAAGTGGATGGACCTACAGTCTGTCATACAGAGTGAAGTCAGAAAGAGAAAAACAAATATTGTATGCTAACACATACATACGAAATCTTAAAAAAAAATAAATGAAAAGTTTCTGAAAAACCTCGGGGCAGGACAGGAATAAAGACTTAGACATAAAGAATGGACTTTAGGACACAGGGAGGGAGAAGGGTAAGCTGAGACGAAGTGGGAGAGTGGCATTGACATATACTCTACCAAACGTCAAATAGATAGCTAGTGGGAAGCAGCCACATAGCACAGGGATATCAGCTCGCTGCTTTGTGACCACCTAGAGTGGTGGGATTGGGAAGGTGGGAGGGAGATGCAAGACGGAGGCGATATGGGGATATATGTATACATATAGCTGATTCACTGTGTTGTACAGCAGCAGCTAACACACAATGTAAATCAATTATACTCCAATAAAGATGTTAAAAAAAAAAGAATTGATATTGGAAGGAATACTACGCTACAATGCTGGGGGTAAAGATGATGCTGATAGTGGTACAGATGATGACAAAGTAGTGGAGAGGAATAAAAAGGATGAAGTTGGTAAAGCCATCAAGGTAGTAAAGATGATGATGTTAATGAGGGTAGCAATAGTAGAGAGGTGGTATAACTGAAGCTGATGATAATAATGAGGTTAATAATAATGAAAACAACAATAGGTCAACATTCAATTAACACAAGCTCAGTGAATTTACATGCCTTTCTGATGCATCCTTCCTAAAGAATTTGCCTCTGGCTGCAGCTCTTGTTTTTCCTTTTATATAATGTTATTATATTCCCTTTTTCTGGCCACTCCTGACTGACTCAAGGATGGACACCTGGTCCAGGAAAACTAATCCATAGTTGGGGCTATCCTAAATGAATCAGAACTTCCATCAAGAATTTTTAATATGACACAAGATATAGTCAGTTAACAATGGGCTCTTGACATGGCAGGTTCAATGTTCCTTGTTGTTGTATATCTTTTGTTCACAATTATTTGTTCCTCCCCAGCCTTTTCATGCTTCCCTGCCCCATTTTGTGGGGCTTTGCCATGTGTCATATCCTGACCAATGTGATATGAGTAGACATGATGCTAGGGTCATATGTACAGAAGCTTTCAATTTGATTTCTTGGATTGGCTGGGTGCTTTTTTTCTGGGCTACCTCTATGAGAACAACATGTCCTAAATTGTAGCTTCTCCTTCAGCCTGGGTTACGGAATGAGAAGACATGTGGAATCCAGCTAAGTCTAACAGAGCTGTAGCTGACCCAAAACCCCCAAGAAATTTAAGAATTAAATATGTATTGATAAGATTTTGAGGTTGTTTGTTATCCAGCATACCCTGGTTAAAAACTGACTGATACATATACACTCAGGCCTAGAGCTAACCACAGAGTTTGCAAAGTCACATACAGTTGTAGGTATGAAGAAGCAGAGAACCTCTAAGAAAGCAAAGGAAGTTATTCCGCAGTAAGAATTAAAGAATAATATCTCAACATTTCTCTCCTGAAGAGATCTGGAGGAATAGGTTGGATCTCAGGAGATCACAATGGCAAGATGCAATAACCCCAGTGTACAGTCATAGCTCAGACTTGTGTGCAGCCTCATCCCTACACCTATCATCAGAGTAGAAGCAGCTCCCTAAGGCCCTTATATTTTATCTGAAGGATTCAGATAAAGAGCCCTTATTATTTTTTCCCAAGTCCAAGTGAAAAAGATGTCATCTCACTACAGTTGGTTCAACTCCTTTCTCTTACTGAGGGCAATATTTCTGATAAATCAAACATTCTCCAGCCTGGATCCTATTTCCTAAAAGTTATCTTTTAACTCAGTTACAATTTTTGTTAAAAAATACACATCCAGGGCTTCCCTGGTGGCGCAGTGGTTGAGAGTCCCCCTGCCAATACAGGGGACACGGGTTCATGCCCCGGTCCGGGAAGATCCCACATGCCGCAGAGCGGCTGGGCCCGTGAGCCATGGCCGCTGAGCCTGCACGTCCGGAGCCTGTGCTCCGCAACGGGAGAGGCCACAACAGTGAGAGGCCCGCGTACCAAAAACAACAAAAAACAAAACAAAAACAAACAAAAAAAAACACATCCAGTGAAGAGTGGTCGTTTCTCTGTTTTCTACAAGAGAGAATTTCAGAAGATAAAAATTTCTGTATACAAGTTGAAGCCTCTCATCTTTTTTTAAAATGTCACATAACTATTAAATGATCACAAGCAGAAATTTATGAGATTTTCTCTATGAAATCCAAGTTTCCTCATCTGTGAAAAGGAAATAATAATACTGATGTCTTAGGGATCATGTGAGTATTATATAAGAGAGAATGGAGGATGTGTGACACAGAGTAAGTACTCTGTAAATGACAACTGATATTAATGTAGTAGGGAAGGATGAGGTAGCATACCTGGAGGAAACAGAATTGGAAATAATTTGTGAATTAAATAACAAACAGAGACCCCACCCATACAGGGCTGTTTGGGAGAAGGAAGAGAACACATTACGCAAACAGCAAACCTGTGTCCAAAGCTAACAGGAAGGGAAGCCCAGAGTGAATTCCACCTGCTTTCCACTTGCACCTGCTATTTATTTACTTTTCAGCTTCATCAATCGAGGCCAAATTGTTATTTTTTTAAAAAACCTCAAAACATAAGTAGAGAAGAGAGAATGGTAGAGGAAACAAGAGGGAAGGGAAAAGAATAACACCATAATAGATAACATTTGTTGAGTTCTTACTATGTGCCCAGCATAGTATCACATATGGGTTAATATATTTACTAATCACAACGGCTCTATAGGGAGGTTACTCTTGTCCCTGTTTTATAGGTAAGGACTGAAGTGTGGAGATATTGAGTGCTTTGCCCAAGATGTAACAGCTAGTAAAAGGGAGAGTCAGCATTTAATCCAGCCAGTCTCATTCCAGAGACTGACTTTTTAAATCCCTCCATTATATAGCCTCACAAGGTTTGCTAGAATGGAAAGGAGAAATATCCTAGGAGAGATGGGAACAGGAAAAAGAATATCATCCTTTCCCTGTGGTCAGGCAGATCTTCATATGTGAATGGAAAGCAGTCTGATTTGGAAGCAGTACATTTTGGGGCTCTCCCTGACCGTTTTTATGTACAGGCACCATTTGGTTTATGACTTCTGCGGGTTCAGTAAATCTCTAAACCTCATTTTCCTCAGTTGAAAAATCCTGTAGTTTACTAAATCACCTCTGTGGATCAAATAATAATAGGACAACAGTTATTTGACTGTTTTTTTAAAAGCATGTCATTTAGGCAAAGTAATTAGTGCATGGTAACCGTTCAATAAATGATAGCTGTTACCATGATAATTATATATTATTATTAAATTAGTTGGAGAAAAAATCAAGAAATTCTTCATGAAATAAGTGGTATTTCAGCAGCTTCTAGTGGATGGAGAGGATTCTCATAGGTGGAAATCAGATGGATTGTTCTAGGAGAAGGAACAGTATAAGTAAGGAACAGTCATAAGAAAACACAAACTTGATGTTCTGACTTCGCTATTTCAGGAATCAGGGAAGCATATGATACATCTCAGAAATGCATCGCTCTAAAATTTGTTGAAAGACAACCCTTTGGAACTTAACGTGGCAGACCCTTAGCCATCTGGGAAATTTTACTAAATGGAAAGATAGTCCCAGAGGGATCTCCATACTGGAGGTTTTACTGTAGCGAGACACAAATAGACCCACAATCTGTTTCCACAGGACTGCCAGCAAGTGTCCATCAGAGATCCTCTTCTCCCAGAAATAGTTGGCTTTTCCCTTTATTTTCTGCTGAAGCTATTGGAGGAGCCACTGACCAAAGCCATTATATGCTCAGACTCCAATTCTGGAATCTTATTATTTAAGTCAGGTCCAGATGTGGTTGAGGCTCCTCAGGTACATCTTTATGTTTATCACTCTTTATCTAAAAACCTGTGACCTAAAAAGGCAACATCTTCCCCCACTGACACAACATACAATGGTGAGCTAGAGGTTGGATAACCACAAAGGACGATCCCACATGAAAGGTAGAGTAATGAAAGTGCCTTAGCTGTCACAATTTTAGGTAAATTTTGTCAGGACCCTGTAATTTAGGAACAGTTACTGTTCTTTGAATAGGGCCTGCATTTACTCCCTAGGAGTAGCTCCCAAATTCATCACTCCCTTTATTTATTTGTTTGTTTTTTTTATATTTTTATTGATATATAGTTGACATACAATATTGTTAGTTTCAGTACAACATAGTGATTTGACATTTAAATACACTACAAGTGTTCACCGCCATAAGTCTAGTAACCATCTGTCACCATACAAATTATTACAGTATTACTGACTGTATTTATTTATGCTGTATATTACATCCCTGTGACTTATTTATTGTAAACCTGGAAGTTTGTACCTCTTAATCTCCTTTACCTATTTCACCCAAATCTCTACCTTCCTTCCCCCTCTGGCAACCACCAGTTAGCACTCTGTGAAATAAGAAATAAGTCTATCTCTGTTTTGTTTTGTTTGTTTGTTTATTTTGTGTTTTAGATTCCACATATAAGTGAGGTCATTTGGTATTTGTCTTTCTCTGTCTGACTTATTTCACTTAGCATTATATTGTCTAGGTCCATCCATGTTGTCACAAATGGCAAGATTTTATTCTTTTTTATGGTTGAGTCATGTTCCATTGTGTACATATATAGCACATCTTCTTCATCCACTTATCTATCAATGGACACTTAGGTTGATTCCATGTCTTGGCTGTTGTATATAATGCTGCTATGAACACTGGGGTGCATGTATCTTTTTGAATTAGTATTTTCATTTTCTTCAGATATATACCCAGGAGTGTAACTGCTGGATCATAAGGTAATTCTATTTTTAGTTTTTTGAGGAACCTCCATACTGTTTTCCATAATAGATGCAGCAATTTACATTTGTAAATTGCTACCAACAGTGTACAAGGGTTCCTACCAACAGTGTACAAGGGTTCCTACCAACAGTGTACAAGGGTTCCCTTTTCTCCACGTCCTCGCCAACGTTTTTAATTTTTTTTATTTTTGAGGATACCTATTCTGACAAGAGTGAGGTGATATCTTATTGTTGTTTTGATTTGCATTTCCTGATGATTAATAATGTTGGGCATCTTTTCATGTGTCTGTTGGCCATTTGTGTGTCTTCTTTGGAGAAATGTTTATTCAGGTCCACTGTCCCTTTTTAAATTAGATTGTTTGGGGGTTTTGATATTGAGTTGTTTAGCTTCTTTATATAATTTAAATATTAACACTTTACTGGAAATATAATTTGCAAATACCTTCTCCCATTCAGAAGGTTGCCTTTCCATTTCGTTGGTGGTTTCCTTCACTCTACAAAAGCTTTTTAATTTGATGTAGTCCCGTTTATTTTTGCATTTGTTGCCCTTGCCTGAGGAGACAGACCCCCTCCCAAAATTGCAAAGATCTGTGTCAAAGAGCATACTGCTTATCTTTTCATCTAGGAGTTTTATGATGTCTTACACTTAAGTCTGTAATCCATTTTGAGTTTATTTTCATATATGTATGAGAAAGTAGTCCAGTTTGATTATTTTGCATGTAGCTGTCAGTTTTCCCAGCACCATTTATTGAAGATGCAGTCTTTTCCCCATTGTATATTCTTGCTTCCTTTGTCCTAGATTAATTGACCATGTAAGTGCAGGTTTATTTCTAGGCTTTCTATTCTGTTCCCTTGATCTGTGTGTCTGTTTTTGTGCTAGTACCATACTGTTTTTAACTTTGTATTTTTTATTTTTTTATGTTTTTGCGGTACGCGGACCTCTCACTGTTGTGGCCTCTCCCGTTGCGGAGCACAGGCTCCGGACGCGCAGGCTCAGCGGCCATGGCTCACGGGCCTAGCCACTCCGCTGCATGTGGGATCTTCCCGGACCGGGGCACGAACCCGTGTCCCCTGCATCGGCAGGCGGCCTCTCAACCACTGCACCACCAGGGAAGCCCTAACTTTTTATTTTATATTGGAGTATAGCTTATTAAAAATGTTGAGATAGTTTCAGGTGCACATCAAAGCAGCTCATGCTGTTTTGATTACAGTAGCTTTGTATCAGCAGTATAGTTTGAAACCAGGGAGCGTGATGCCTTCAGCTTTATTCTGCTTTCTCAGGATTGCTTTGGCTTTCTGGATCTTTTGTGGCTCCATATACGTTCTAGGATTATTTGTTCTAGTCCTGTGAAAAATGCTATTTGTATTTTGATGGGAATTGTATTGAATCTGCATATTGCTTTGGGTAGTATGGAGATTTTAACAATATTAATTATTTTACTCCATGAGCATGTTATATCTTTCCATTTATTTGTGTTGTCTTCAATTTCTTTCATCAGTGTCTTATATTTTTCAGAGTTTTTCACCTCCTGATTAAATGTATTCCTAGGTATTTAATTCTTTTTGATGCAGTTGTAAATGGGATTTTCTTAATTTTTCTTCCTGGTAGAACATTGTTAATATGTAGAATTGCAACAGATTTCTGTATATTATTTTTGTATCCTGCAACCTTAATTAATTTATTAATTCTAATAGTTTTTTGGTAGAGTCTTTAGGATTTCTATATAAAGTACTATGTTACCTGCAAACAGTGACAATTTTATTTCTTCCTTTCCAATTTAGATACATTTTACTTATTTTTCTTGTCTGATTGCTGTGGCTAGGACTTCCAATGCTCTGTTGAACAAGTCTATTACTTCATTTAGCTCTTGACTCTCCCCATGGGATATTAACTTTACTGTCTGAGATGTTCTTGCTGTTTTGTAAGAAACAGCCTTTGTTTACAGCTAAGTAAATTTTTTAGCCTATTTCTGGCCTATAGGAAGTTGAGGGCTTGGAAGCTTTTTAGAAACAAGAGCAATCTCAGTCACTTTTAATGCAAGCTGGTGGTGCATTCCTGATACAACTCCCTTAAAAACCTTATGGGCTTTCCACATATTAATGTAGAAATGTAGAATCAAATGTCCAATTCATTTTATAGAAGCAACAGCTGCAATCTTTTTTGTATGCCTCTCTTTACTTTGACCACGCATTGTTGTGGAAAAAAAAAATACTGCTCTTAAGATTCTGAGAAGTCCTTTGTCTGACTGAGAGGGCCTATTGGACATAACTTTAAATCTTTTGGATGTTTTAAAACCATGCTTTTGATAGCATTAGGCAGCTGCTTAATTTATAAATTATTTAGAATTTTAACTAAGGTTATATTTTTTTCTTGCCTTTAAAAAAAAGCTCAAACCAGTATTACCCCAAATAATATCCAGTCATAATACCTTTTTGACCATCTTTTATTTCCCAATTTAACCCCACAATCACATTCATGCAATAGTATTATAATTTCTATTTTATAGTTAAGAAAGAGGAGGCTCAGAGAGGTCAATTTTCATTCTAAAATTACACTGCTATTAGCATAACTGGCATTTAAGCTTCAATTTATCTGTCTTCAAAGCTATAAAATTGACCATTTCGCTCCACTGTGTTTCATCATAATAATCTCACCCTCTGGCATTACACTTTACAGTTTACGAAGCATGATTTCATTTGATCTCATTTAATCCAAGCCCGAGAGATTGGAGGATTCTCTGTCATGGCCAGACAGAGGGCTAAACTAAAATATAAAACTTGGGACTCCCCTGGTGGTGCAGTGGTTAAGAATCCGCCTGCCAATGCAGGGGACCCAGGTTTGATCCCTGGTCCGGGAAGATCCCATGTGCCGCGGAGCAACTAAGCCCGTGTGCCACAACTACTGAGCTTGTGTGCCACAACTACTGAGCCTGTGTGCCACAACTACTGAGCTTGTGTGCCACAACTATTGAGCCTGTGCGCCACAACTACTGAAGCCCACGTGCCTAAATCCCGTGCTCCACAACAAGAGAAGCCACTGCAATGAGAAGCCCGCATGCCACAACGAAGAGTAGCCCCAGCTCATCACACCTTCAGAAAGCCCGTGTGCAGCAACAAAGACCCAACACAACCAAAAATAAATAAATAAATAAAATTGATTCTTTAAAAAATAAAATATAAAACTCCCTCTTCTCTAATCTTCTTCAACAAAACAAAAATGAATAATTTCAAAATGACTTACCTTCTTCCCTGTGTGTAAAAAAAATGTGCTTAGCCTAATCATTTTCAACCAGCTAAGAGTTTCTGATCAACAGCAAGCGTAAGCACTTAGCAATTTTTAATGCCTTTCCCCACTTTTGTTTCCTTTCACTGAGTTTGGTTGATTTGTGCAATAGTAGAAATGGGTCTGTGGTTGGGCAGAGATGTCACATTGGGCCTCATTTGTGCAAACTGTGGGTGCTAGCCCTGTGAACCAAGTCTCTCACACAGAGAACATAGTGGTCTGGCTGATGCCCAGGGCTTAGGAGGACCAAGACACAGAAGCCAATTAGAAACAATCACCTATTACCATTTTTTAACTTTACTCAACAGTATATAAAACTGAATTTGGAGTTCTGCGCATTTGTTGATCATTCAACATTTTGAGCTACCACCTAGTAGCACTGCATGCCAGCCAACAGTTCAGAGTGGACAGTTTTGCCATGTTCTCTGTATAGCAGGGTTTGTTTGTCCAAGGGATTGCCTTTTTTATTGCATTTTGTCCTTCCTGTCTTATAATCATGAATGGAAAGGGAAAAACGCAAGTGCCACTACTTGTAGCAAAAACAGAGATATAATAAGTGTAATACAATCGAGGAAAAGCTAGAAATTGCTCCAGCCTAATGGTCCAGTATGTGTGTGTGCTCTGAATGACAGCTGCTTTGAATTTAGGCTCCATCACTTACTAGCTGGATGACCTTCGACAGAATGCTTTTTCTGTCTTCTACAAAATGGGGATTATAATTAAATTCCTTTCTCATACCTTATGTGAGGATTAAATTACATAATCATGAAAGATGCTATTTAGACACCTGTAAGGCAGTGCTTTTCAAAATAGAGTTTCCCGACCAGCAGCATCAGCATCACCTGGGAACTTGTTTGAAATACAAATTCTCCAGCCCCAGTCCAGACCTACTGAATCAGAAACTCTAGGACTGGGCCCAGAAATCTGTGTGTCACCAAGCAATCCAGGTAATTATAATGCACTCTAATGCTGATACTGACATAAATTATGATGGAGAAGAGCAGGCTCAGAAGAAGTTAACTGATCTAGATTTAAATTCCAGTTCTGCCTCTCAGAAATTGTGTGATTTGGGGTGAACTCTGCAGCCTGTTGGTGCCTCTATTTTCTCATCTGCAAATTTAGAACAATATTATGTTTATCCTGAATTTGTCATGAAAATTTAAACAACATATCAATCATATCACAGGTCTTCAATACATGATACCTGGTTGTTTTGTGGTTCTTCTTATCGTTTTATTCTGATTTTAATTGCCCTTAATCCAATTGGCTTTATACTTCATTGTGGAGGAAAATCAAAATCAAAGAGCATATATGAAATATTGAAAATATATTGTGGGAGAAGATTTTTTCTAAAGTTAGAGAAACATACGAATTTTATTTATTTTCTAGCTGTTTTGGAAAATAACCCTCCTCTACAACAGTAGTTTATAGTTTGATTTCTATACTTTTGACCATCATACACTTTTTAAGGAAGATATAATTTCAGAATGTATTGTCCTAGCAAAACATCTCCGGCCCAGAGCTGGATTCTCTCATCAGGGACTTTCTGGTCTGCCAAGAAGGTAGGGGAGGATGGACAGAGAAAGAGGGAGAAGGTCCAGGGCCTGCCAGTCAGGGCCCTAAAGGCCAGTCCCTCTGCTACAGGGCTGGCTTTTGCTTTGGCCAGAGGCCCACTCCAAGAAGTACTGCTGGGACCAGGAGCTCAGGTACAGCCTGAGCAGGTGTGACCAGCAGGCAGGCATAGTGAAAAATCCAAAAACAGAGGAAACAGGAGAGAATATAACTGTGGGCCAAGCCGCAGGTAGCCATGGAGACTCTTGGCTATGCTGGCCAGAACACAGGGCAGAAGCAGCCCTTCCTCCTCTAGAGGAAAAGGAAAAGAGCAAAGTGGATTGTGCTCCTGGTCATTTTTCTGCCACTAACTCATTGTCAGACTCATTGTCAGACTCCGGACAAGTTTCTGGTCCCTACACATTTCTCCATCTAAAAAATCTAGGAAGAGCTGCCATGAAAACCCAGGATTTTAACAATTTGTATGTAAATCAAAAACCTACCCATGGTGAGTAGGTTTTCTAAGTAGTGCCCTGGACCGTGATGGTAACTCTTCTGCCAACCCCAATAATCACCAGCCCTCAATGCTGGTACATCTCTCTCCCTGTACCATTGCTGTTGGCATGGTAACACTGGCATCTTTGCATGCCTGACCCCAGACCTTTTCTCTATGTGGCTGGATTCTTGGATGGCTGTGTTTCCCTTTCACCCACATTTGGTCTGGTGACAGCCATCGTAATGGATGCCCCAGACATACATCTACCCACAGGATCTAAGGGCACCTCTGATTCCCTGGAATTTCCTAACTTGCTTACCTTCCAAAGAAAAGTGCCTTCACTTTTCCTGATCCCTTTACTCTGCATTCTCTTTTCTTTCCCTTCAACTCCCATCTCCTCTCAGCTTGGTTTATGGAGAGAATAAACTTAATTCGGAGTCACAGCTGGACTTCATCAAGTTACGTAACTTCTCTGAGCCTCAGTTTCCTCATTTTTTAACCAGGATAGTGGCATATATCTCATACCATCATCAGCAAGATGAAACAAGAAAATACATGTAATGTGCTTAGTACCGGACCTCCTCTATAGTAAGCACACACAAATGAGTACTAATTCTATCATTACGATCGCCTTCATCATCATCATGAGCTCATAGCATTTATCTCTGGACTCAACTACTTATTTCAAGTTTGTCTTCCTACAGGATTGCAAACTCCATGAGGGTAAGCATCCTGTTTTGCTCACTGCTAGCTCTTCACCCAGTGGCTGGTCCACAGAATAGGTTGCAAAAATATTTGTGAAATAGATGTTGGAAAGCAGAAGCTGGGCAAAGACTTTTAAAGTATGGTGTGAATGTGTGTGTGTGTGTGTGCACATGCGTGTGCATGTGTGAGTGTTTCTGCCTGTGTGCTGCAGTCCTGAAGAATCTAGTTCCCTTCTCTGCTGCACATGTTGCTCTACCTCACACTTAGAGCCTAATCAACTAGAGTGGTCCTTTGGGGACTCTCTGGAGCTACTCTATTTTAGTCCCTTCCTCAAGCCACCCAGCCTGCCCTCATCCCCAGGGAGCCACAAGATCAGAGCCACAGCCATTTATACTTACTAACTGGTGTGGAAGATGGTGGCTGAAAATTAAGGAGAATAAATAACCAGCCTATCCGCAGTTAATGTTTTCAAAAAGGAACAGAGAATGAAGGGCATTTACAGTATATTTAGATCTCCAAACACAATACTTCAAGAAACAGACATCTAGAGCTGCTCATTTGGTCTCAGCCACATCATTGACCGATGAACAACCATATACTGAGAACGTACTTTGTGCCAAGCACCATGCTAAGTACAGTTATAGAGAAAACTGCAGCTCTTTGTTGGCAGGGAAAAAGCATGGGCCAGAAACAAAAATAACAGAATTACAATACAAACTGATAAACGTGTCCATATGAGAAGCACAGAGCACTTTACGTGGTACCGCTTTCTTCTGGATGAAGTCAAGAAAGTTTTTCCAAAGGGAGCAACGTCTGAGCTAAGTTTTTCAGATCTAGAGTTAACCAGATGAGGGAGAGGCATGTGTAAATGCATGGAGGGTGAGAACATGATGCTTCTTGGGAAATCCAGGTGCTGATAAGACAGGAATGCTAATAATAAAAGTAATAGAAATATAGTAGCTAACACTTTTATAGTACTTACCACGTGCCAGACCCTGTTCTAAGTATTTTACACATTCTAACTCATTGAACAACTAGAGCTTAGGGCTCCAGGAGTTGAAAGAATTTGGGAGAAGCCAAGTTCAAAAGCAGATGGTTCCAGGGCTTCCCTGGTGGCGCAGTGGTTGAGAGTCCACCTGCCGATGCAGGGGACGCGGGTTCGTGCCCCGGTCTGGGAGGATCCCACATGCCGCGGAGCAGCTGGGCCCGTGAGCCATGGCCACTGAGCCTGCGCGTCCGGAGCCTGTGCTCCGCAACGGGAGAGGCCACAACAGTGAGAGGCCCGTGTATCGCAAAAAAAAAAAAAAAAAAGTAGATGGTTCCAGATCTTGGTGGTTTTATGAGTAGGGCTTGGGAGGTTAGGATTTGATTATGGGAAGATGGGGAGTTACAAAAGGGCATGATTTGATCTTGACAAGTAGATGTTTTAGAATGATTAGTTTCATTGTACGGTGGTGGATGGATAAGAGTGAGCTTCAGACTGGAGTCTGGGAGATCAGTGAACAGACTGCTGGAGAGTTCCAGGTGAGAGATTTGAGCACCTGAATCAGGAAGCAGTGTTGGGAGGAGTCAATATAGTTTGAGTTGCTGAGGGCCACACATCTAGATACAGAGTTTGTTCTTTTTTTCCAGCTTTATTGAGGTCTACCTAATATACAATGCTTTCCATATTTACTGTAAATTTTGATGAGTTCGGGCATATGCATACTCTCTGTGAGTCTACCCTCTTTACTGCCTTCCTTACTACACAGTGTCTCGCAGATGTCAGAACACTTGAGATATCCCTGACACTGCCTCTGGACTTCCTTCCTTACCAGCTGTGCTGTCGAATGGACCACTTTATTTCTCTGAGCCTCAGTTTCCTCATATGCTAAAGGATGGTAGTAAGACCTTCTCTGCTTACATGCAGAACAGGTCAACTCACTTTGTGCTTTCTGAATATTAAACTGTGATGTAAATGTGAGGGCTGTACTGTGCAGATACAGAAGAGGAGGGTAAGGGTGAGAATGAGGATGAGGACAGCCACACCTTTCCAGAAACCATTTCCCCTTGGTTTCACAGGCCAAGCTCTACCCGTTAATTTAATCTTTCATAGTACCTTGTCCTGTTCCCCTTCCCCTTCCAGAAAAAAAATAATTTCTCTCTCTCCTATTGTCCCATTAAAATTGTGCTCACGACTCAGCCTTTACATCAGATTGCAGTCCCTAAATAATGATTAATTCTGGGTAGATTACTATTGATGTCTGATTCAAGACCTGAACCCTCCAATGTCCAGGGACTAGGGGGACAGTTTTACATATATGCACCCTTATGTTTAGACTTGAAGACCAGAGTATTTTTGTTGCTGTATTATTTAATTATTCAAAATAGAAGTCACCCACTACGGAAAATGACAGCTTGCGACATGTAATTTGCCTTCCAAACAAACTCATTTGGGCTTTGACATTTGACAGAGAAAGGTCTGGGAAGATGAGCTGTTTGGAAAGGGTGTCTCTGCGTCTGACACTGCCTGAACTTTGGTAGGTTGATTTTTACAATTGCCAGATTATCAAAGGTTACACTCATTTAAATTCTCCCTTTACTAACAAAGAAAGAAAACAAAATGCCACAAGCTGCCTTAGCCTGCTGTCCTCCACTACACGCACTAGCTGAGGACTCTCATAAAATTCTTCATGTCTGCAAAAGGTGCGGTGAATTTGACAAAATTAATCTATCATACCCTTGCGCACACTTTCTGCATCCTTTCCCCTCTGAAAATTCAGAGAGCTCTTGCTCTATTAAACTCTGCTCTGTATAAAAACTCTCTTCCATCAGTACTCATTCAGCCCTCCATTCCTTCACTTTCCAGATATTCTTGGGTTGTTTGTTGTCAGGCACAGAGCTGGGTACATACGGCTGAATGTGTCTGCTGTTCCCATCCCTTTCCTATGATGCCGAAATAATCTTCTGAGTAGTGCCCCTTCCCCGTTTTGCTCCAGTCTTTCTCTCCACAGGCACACTGGAGCCCTTTGATAAAGCACTAATGTGACTATTTCCCTCCAGGGACTGCAGAAATTGCCATTATACAACTGAGTCTGACACATAGAGCCTTTATTTTATTAATTCACTTTACAAATAGTTATTTAGTACCCAGTGTATGGCAGGCATATTGTACAAGGTATTGGGAGATATAGCAGTGATGAAAATGGGCAACGACATTTGCTCTCACAGTAGAGAAATAAGTAAATAAACAAAGAGCACAAAAATAAATATATAGCTTTGAACTATGTAGTTAAGAAATAAACACTACTATAAGAGAATAAGAGAGGACATCCCACTTAGGTTGGTAGGAGGAGGCTGGGGGAGGTCTCTGGAATCTGAAGGAGTGACAATCTGGGTAAAGCTCGGAGCATGAGTAGGAGGTGAGAAACCCTATGATGTGCTCAAGAAGGGCAGTGTGTTGAGAGCCTACTGCTCAAGGGAGAGAAGTGAAGGTGGACAGGAAGCTAGGGACCCGGCCATGTAATACCTTATAAGGTGGTAGTCCTCAGCCCTGATGTTCAGTGCTTGGGAGATTTTTCAACTGCGGATGCCCTGTCCTTACCCCAGATCAATTCGTTTTGAATCTGATAGGGAGGAGCCTGAGCATGCATCGGTTTATAAAGCTCTCCAGGTGATTCAAATGTGCAAGCCCGTATTAAGAACACCTGCTGTTCAGTCTTCTAAATTGACCCAACCTCCCCCTATGTTTCATCTCCATCTTGCCCATCCGTTCCCTAACACTATCCCATAGCATCCTCTCTTCCCCTTAAACACTAACCACTTTCATATCTCTTCATTTCTGCTTAACTAGTTTCCTCAGCCTAAAATTCAACCCCCCTCCCAATATCAGTTAGGGATGTTTTGGGCTGCAAGTAATTAAAACCCTGACTAGGAATAGCTTAAATAAACAGAGGCTTATGTTTCTCAAATTATGAGTGTCAAGGTAGGTGTCAGCTGGCATTGTTCAGGGGCTTAGTAATACCAGGGCCTGCAAGTCAGCCTTCAGTGCAGGAAGAAGGGAAGAAAGATGAGCCTCAGGTCATTTTCATCAGGAAAACTAGAGTTTTCCTGGAACCACACTCTGGCTGACTTCCCCTTGTGTCTCCTTGGCCATATCTGCATGAGGAGCCTTCTCTACCTGCAGGGGGCAGATGGATATGAAATTATTCACTTAGATGGACCATGTCCCATCACCTAGAGCTTGGTGCTGGGGTTCTGTTAAATGGAATAAGGGGAGGTAGCTGTTGTTTAGACAACAGACACTGTCTTCCACACACGCTCATAATCTGCTCAGTGAAACCCTACCATCCCTGAATAAATGAAAATTGTGGTTCAGGAAGAAAAAGTTACATACCCAAGATTACTGGTGCTAGTGGTTAGGAGAGACCAAGCAGAAGGGTTCCTTGCTCACACAGTGTTTACACTCAGTTTTAAGTTGGAGGACTTTTTGTCAGTGATGAGTGGGGTTGGGACATGAGGATTCGGAGGCAAGGTCAAGGTACAGGTTTGCATCTTTTGGCAAAACAACAAACTCTGGTGGTCTGACCGGACTCCTGGGTTTGTGTTCCATAAAATTAAAGGACTTCAGAGAAGTAGAACAGCAGGGAGGGGTATGCGAAGATCTCATGGATGACCCTAGAGGATATGGGATCTAATAGGTTTTCCTTGGTAGAAAGAAGGAGAAAGGACCCAGGCTGCAAAGAATACAACAACTCCCAGTCCCACTTTCAATACCTCCGTGAGTTTTGGAAGAGAATGAGAGTCTAGAAAGAGATGATACAAAGTTCTGCCAGGATCAGGGTTTAAAACTGCCCTCAATAATTTCAGCTTCCATTGTGATCAGTGTGTGTGTGTGTGTGTATATCTATATCTGTATCTATATCCTGGCTGGGAAGGGACCGCTTCCTCCAAATTGCTCTTTGAAGCACATTCTTGTAATTGAACCCTAGCCCCAGATGTCCCTGGCATTTTTTTTTTAAAGCAAAAATTTATTTTAATCAATGTCCTTTCTGCCGTGGGTAGTGGAATAAACAATAGGCTCTCACCCCAGGGAAATGGGCATGGCTTGCTGCTCAGACATATGGGTGGTGAAATTAATCAAAGCCCTTCTACTTTCAGCTGCTGACCCTAGACTCATGTGTGGAAACCCATACCATCATTACTATCATTATATGCATCATTTTCATTAAATCCTTATAAACTAAAGGGGTAGATTTCATTATCACACCTGTTTCTCAGATGAGGAAGTGGAGGCAAAGAGAGGTTAGGCGGGTCTTACTGGAGTGGTCAGGACCAGAATCTGGGCAGTCTGACTCCAGAGCCTGTGCTCTTAACTAGCATGCTACTTCCTGCCATAACCTATTATAGTATACTGCCTCCCAATTAGGAATGTCTTCCTCATACCCACTTGGAATCTGTCTTTTGGTACCCACTCTAAGCTTAAGACTGTTAAAAGCCAAACATCCTACTCACTACGTAATCAGAGGCCACCAAAGTGAGCCACAGACAACTCATGAAAGTTTTAAGAACCAGTTGTCACCTCTCGTTTCTACCCCTTCTACTCACTTTCTCCCCATTCCCTTGTTTATCCCTCCTCTTGGGCTTTCCTCTGGCCCCATGCTTGCATCTAAAATTGGACTAAATTTGGCTTTCATTTTCTTTTCCCCACCCCCGGGCTCCCAACCCCCCTGGCTTTCATTTTTTTAATCCACTATACTTTTTTTTTTTTTTTGAGCTCAGCTTTTTATTGAACGTGCTACTAAAGAGGTTTAGTCAAAAAGACCAAAGCCCATGTCATCATCAGACTCTTCAGATTCTTCTTTCTTTGCTTCCACTTTCTTCTCCTCAGCTGGGGCAGCAGTGGTGGAGGGGGCAGGACCTCCTGCTGGTGTAGCACCAGCTGCTGGGGCAGGTCCACCTGCCCCCACGTTGCAGATGAGCCTCCTGATGTTGACAATGGCCAAAGCCTTTGCAAACAAGCCTGGCCAGAAAGGTTCAACATTTACATTGGCTGCTTTAATGAGAGCATTGATCTTATCCTCCGTGACCGTCACCTCATCGTCATGCAGGATGAGGGCCAAGTAGATACAGGCGAGCTCCGAGACGGAGGCCATGGTGTGGGCGAGCGCTAGGCAGGGGCTGCCGGGCGCGGTGCTAGTCACCGGATGAAGTGAGGGACTCACCCCAACGTGGCCTTAGCTTCCTCGGAAGGCCAGAACACCTTAGCTGCAGCTGAGGAAAAGCTAATCCACTATACTTTTAAAGGAAAAGAATTGTCTGACTTTCCCACTCCAAACTCAGATTGGACCTCCCAGATGCTTTGGCTAGTTTTATGGGGCTAGTTCAAACCCCCTTGACCCCAATTTCAGCGTCAACTGTGTCTGTTCCAACTCCTCAAAGAAAGGTGCCGTCGGCCTTCCAGTTTTCCTTTTGTTATTGTCGGTGTTTATTTTTTTTAAGCTAGTGTTTGTTGAGTTCTTGCTTTGTACCAAGCACTGTGCTAAGCCCTTGCTCTGTTTTGTCTCACTTGATTCACCCCTAAACCCTGTGGGGTAGGTATTAGTATTATCTCTATTGTACAGACAAACGAATTGAGCCCCAGCAAGATTCACTCACTTGCATAGGTTTGCACCCAAGCCCAAATTTCTCTCTTCTAGGGCTACATTAAACAAGCCTAAATCTTCCTTCATATGTCAGCCTTTTAAATATCAGCCAACAATTCTTACATTTGCCTGAGTCTCCTTTAGTTTCAACAACCACAGGTCCGGCCTCACGCTTCATTTGCCATGATTTTGCCTTCATCTCCTCATCATCCTTCTCTCTCCTCAGTGTGTCCAGCGTTCATCTGCTTTTGGAGTTTGGTGTAAACCTGCATTCACTACTCCAGGTGTGGCCTGATTAACATAACATGTACAGTTGGCCTGTCCCCTCCTTCATCCTTTATGGTCTGTTTCTGGCGATTAAATCATACATTCTTTCAACAGCCTCTAAGGCCCTAATCAGCAGAATGAATGAGTCCAGAGAGAAATTGCTTCTGAGGGTGTCGACTGTTAGCTCTGGAAATGGATAAAGTGAATGAAAGTAGAGGAGAAACAAAGTCTGGTGAGGAAGACTGTTAGGAGGCTGGACTCTTGTGATGGGAGTTGGGGGTCATTGACTGCAGCTGCATCGGTTCACATGTAACGTATTACCCCACATCCGGACACCAATGGTCAGCTCTTACCTGAAAATTTCCTGGTGGGAAGGCCACCTTGAGGCTATCTGATGTACTTAGTGTTCTGCTCAGCAGTTAGTGTTTTTGATGCTGGGCCTCCTTGGTCCTTGTGATCCTGTGACATAATGGAATCAAATTAAAGGCCCATTTACCAGCTTTATTGCCGATTATTTATAATACTCTGGTTCCACAGTGCTTCTTTATAGAGTGCTTAAACTGCCATTGCTGGATAGAGCTCACCATAAATGCCTTCACATGCACGGCACATTATGTCCCATAGCCTCAGCAAAAAAAGGGAAAAGATTATTCTCAATTATTTCATATAGTCTATTTTATTGTTTTATTGTAATAAACCGCCATACCTTACACCACTTTAAAATCAATAGTTTGCATTAAACATAATGAAACATGGCCATTAATCTTGTTTAGCATTTCTACTATTACTTTCTGGTAGTGAATCCGCAATATAGAAAAGGTAATAATTATTCACTTCCAATCAATAGGAACATTTTCAAATGCTCCTGTGTGTCCCACTGCTATTGCATCGATGGGACTTGATGACAATGGGGGTGTAGATTTAAAGACCCCTGGTTGGCCTGAAGTTCTTCATGCCCTCCCTGCACCTGCTAGCACATTCCCTGACTCTCAGAGCATCCTTTTTAATTCCTTGAGACAATATGACAGAATGGTTAAAGACCTGGGCTTTGGAGTCAGACAGCCTAAGCTTAATTCCCAGTTCCAACACTCACCGGTACCATTTGAACAACTTTCGGCATGTTATTTAACCACTATCTGCCTCAGTCTCCCCATCTATGAAAAGGGAATGCGAATGTCTACCTTGCAGGTTTGTTGTAAATATTACATGCAAACTTACAGGACATGCTTATTCCAGTGTCTGAATTGTGGTACGTGCACTAGAAATGATAACTGCCATTATTATGCCATGCACACTTGGCGTTGAGAATGGCCTGGTAGACAGCTGTTGTTTCCGAAGAGCTAGTAGCAAAGGCAGTGAAATGGTGGGTGCTGTTTCTATCCTTTTGTTCGTTCCTTTCCAGCTGGCATAAGAAGATCCAGCTGTGCTTTTTGGTGGTACCCAGCATCTGGACTTGAAACCCTGACAGGAGAAATTGAGCCATCAATTTGGCTGTGATGCAAGAAGCCTTTTAACTCCCAACCCTTTGCTCTGCAGCAAAGTCTCTGTGGAGACAGCACTAGACTGAATACATGGTTTTGTTGGTAAATACCCTTTGATCAACACTCAAGTCAAATATAACGAGTGGAGATGGTGAATTCTTAAGCTGTAATTGATGGCATGGCTTTTCCTGTCCTGTTTAATTCAGCAACTGTTTATTGAACAGGTAGCATGTGCCAGGAGAAAGCCTAGGTGTTAAAGAGTAAAGAGATTCAAAGATTAATAAAGCATAATATTTGCTGTATAAATATCTTCAAATCTAGGCAAAGACACACATGTCACCTAAATAACTTGAGTCCAAAGTACAGAAAGAAAGATTGATTCTACTGAGCAGGGAGAAGTTATTTCAGCTAAAGCACAAGTGAGTAGACCCTCATCAGGAAAACAGAGGAGAAGGAATATTCCAGAGAGAGAGAGAGAACAACAGAGGCAAATGTCAAAGGGGGACAAATGCACATCTCAATGTTGCTTTGTTAGAATAAAATCCTTCTAAATTCCCTGCTGCCTAAAATGCATCTCATGGCTCCATAGTTTCTCAGCCTTAGTCCGCTCACTATGTTATCCTACCTAACCTAGCTTCCTAACAAACACTACACCAAGGCCGTTTGTACATTTTGAACAACACGTCCTCTGTTTCATGCCTCTCTAAGCTTGCATTTTCTGTCTCTTGGACTCAGAATTAATTTATCTACCTGAAAAACTATTCTCCTGGAAGACTAAGCTCAGATATCACCACCTCTATGCAGCCTTCCCTGATGCTCTCAGATAATATCACAGTATGTCACGACTCTTTGTCTGCATGTCTGTTGTCATGTTCCTTGAATGAATGAATGTACAAATGAATGAATGGATGGATGAATGGAATCATGTATAATGTATTCAGAAAATGGCAAGTCTGCAGGGATTGGGACCTAGCCCATTTGGGTACATAGTGAGCTGGGCTTATAGGACAGGCTAAGTAAGGAATTTCAAATTTATTTTATATAAGATTATGTGAATGACCAGAATCATCTCCTAAGAAGATTAACCTAACAGCAGCCTGTAGACAGTTTTGGCAAGGGAGAAACTAGAGGCAGACATACAACTTAGATGATGAGATACCAAAATACAATAGTTTCAGCAGAAATGAAGAGAAGAAGAAAGTGGAGGATATGCTAGAGAAAGAACACAGAAGTTGGCCATGGATTGATTAGAAAAGGGAAGAAGAGTAAAGAGGCAGAGATGAACCTCATATTGCCCCTCTTATCACTGCAAACATTGTTGGGAAAAGATGTTCCTATACCATTCTCCTCCTTACCCCACATTGCTTTAAGAAAAGTTACTAATCTGTTTAGGTCAGATTCCAGGACAGAGGTAGGAGAATGCACCCCAAGGTAGGGTCACTGAATTATGAACAAAATTGTCATGCTCTCTTCTAGTCTCTCCTCTCATTGCAGCCAGATCAATAAGTTAGCTCATCAAGTTTGCAACTTCCCCCTGTCTTTCCTGTCAAGAACGCTAGGACCTTGGTACGCGAAGCATGGTCCATGAGCCAGCAGCAGCAACAGCAGCAGAGAGCTTGGAGAAATACAGATTCTTGGGTCCCACTCCAGAGCTACTAATCGGTATGCACGTGAAAGTTTGAGAAGTACTGCTCCAGGAAATTATCACTTCAGTGTCAGACAACTAGCTTAGAAGGTATGACTCTCAACCTGAGCTGCATGTAAGAATCATATGGAGGATTTTTTTTTATATACAGCAGGTTTTTATTAGCCATCAATTTTATACACATCAGTGTATACTGTCAATCCCAATCTCCCAATTCATCACACCACCACCCCCACACCCCTGCCACTTTCCCCCCTTTGTGTCCATACCTTTGTTCTCTACAACTGTGTCTCAACTTCTGCCCTGCAAACAGGTTCATCTGTACCATTTTTCTAGGTTCCACATATATCCGTTAATATATGATATATGTTTTTCTCTTTCTGGCTTACTTCACTCTGTATGACAGTCTCTAGATCCATCCGGGTCTCAACAAATGACCCAATTTCATTCCTTTTTATGGCTGAGTAATATTCCATTGTATATACGTACCACATCTTTATCCATTCGTCTGTCGATGGGCATTTAGGTTGCTTCCATGATCTGGCTATTGTAAATAGTGCTGCAGTGAGCATTGGGGTGCATGAGTCTTTTAGAATTTTGGTTTCCTCTGGGTGTATGCCCAGTAGTGGGATTGCTGGGTCATATGGTAGTTCTATTTTTAGTTTTCTAAGGAACCTCCATACTGTTCTCCAGAGTGGCTGTATCAATTTACATTCACACCAACAGTGCAAGAGGGTTCCCTTTTCTCCACAGCCTCTCCAGCATTTGTTGTTTGTAGATTTTCTGATGATGGCCATTCTAACTGATGTGAAGTGATACGTCATTGTAGTTTTGATTTGCATTTCTCTAACAATTAGTGATGTTGAGCAGCTTTTTATGTGCTTCTTGGCCATCTGTATGTCTTCTTTGGAGAAATGTCTATTTAGGTCTTCTGTCCATTTTTTGATTGGGTTGTTTGGTTTTTTTAATATTGAGCTACATGAGCTGTTTGTGTATTTTGGAGATTAATCCTTTGTCCATTGATTCTTTTGCAAATATTTTCTCCCATTCTGAGGGTTGTGTTTTGTCTTGTTGGTAGTTTCCTTTGCTTTGTAAAAGCTTTTAAGTTTCATTAGGTCCCATTTGTTTATTTTTGTTTTCAGTTCCATTACTCTAGGAGATGGATCAAAAAAGATCTTGCTGTGACTTATGTCAAAGAGTGTTCTTCCTATGTTTTCCTCTAAGAGTTTTATAGTGTCCGGTCTTACACTTAGGTCTCTAATCCATTTTGAGTTGATTTTTTTGTATGGTGTTAGGGAGTGTTCTAATTTTGTTCTTTTACATGTAGCTGTCCAGTTTTCCCAGCACCACTTATGGAAGAGGCTGTCTTTTCTCCATTGTATATCCTTGCCTCCTTTGTCATAGATTAGTTGACCATAAGTGTGTGGGTTTATCTCTGGGCTTTCTATCTTGTTCATTGATCTATGTTTCTGTTTTTGTGCCAGTACCATATTGTCTTGATTACTGTAGCTTTGTAGTATAGTCTGAAGTCAGGGAGTCTGATTCCTCCAGCTCCGTTTTCTTCCCTCAAGACTGCTTTGGCTATACAGGGTCTTTTGTGTCTCCATACATATTTTAAGACTTTTTGTTCTAGTTCCATAAAAAATGCCATTGGTAATTTGACAGGGATTGCATTGAATCTGTAGATTGCTTTGGGTAGTATACTCATTTTCACAATATTGATTATTCCAATCCAAGTACATGGTATATCTCTCCATCTGTTTGGGTCATCTTTAATTTCTTTCATCAGTGTCTTATAGTTTTCTGCATACAGGTCTTTTGTCTCCCTAGGTAGGTTTATTCCTAGGTATTTTATTCTTTTTGTTGCAATTGTAACTGAGAGTGTTTCCTTAATTTCTCTTTCAGATTTTTCATCATTAGTATATAGGAATGCAAGAGATTTCTGTACATTAATTTTGTATCCTGCAACTTTACCAAATTCATTGATGAGCTCTAGTAGTTTTCCGGTGGCATCTTTAGGATTCTCTATGTATAGTAGCATATCATCTGAAAACAGTGACAGTTTTACTTCTTCTTTTCCAGTTTGTATTCCTTTTATTTCTTTGTCTTCTCTGATTGCTGTGGCTAGGACTTCCAAAACTATGTTGAATAATAGTGGTGAGAGTGGACATCCTTGTCTTGTTCCTGATCTTAGAGGAATTGCTTTCAGTTTTCCACCATTGAGAGTGATGTTTGCTGTGGGATTGTCATATATGGCCTTTATTATGATGAGGTAGGTTCCCTCTGTGCCCACTAGCTGGAGAGTTTTTATCATAAATGGGTGTTGAATTTTGTCAAAACCTTTTTCTGCATTTATTGAGATGATCATATGGTTTTTATTCTTCAATTTCTTAATATGGTGTTTCACATTGATTGATTTGCATGTATTGAAGAATCCTTGCACCCCTGGAATAAATCCCACTTGATCATGTTGTATGGCCCTTTTATTGTGTTGTTGGATTCTGTTTGCTAGTATTTTGTTGAGGATTTTTGCATCTATATTCATGAATGATATTGGTCTGTCATTTTCCTTTTTTGTAGTATCTTTGTCTGGTTTTGGTATCAGGGTGATGGTGGTCTCATAGAATGAGTTTGGGAATGTTCCTTCCTCCGCAATTTTTTGGAAGAATTTGAGAAGGATGGGTGTTAGCTCTTCTCTAAATATTTGATAGAATTCACCTGTGAAGACTTCTGCTTCTGGACTTTTGTTTGTTGGAAGATTTTTTTAATTTTTTTTTCTTTTTTTTTGCGGTACGTGAGCCTCTCACTGTTGCGGCCTCTCCCGTTGTGGAGCACAGGCTCTGGACGCACAGGCTCAGCGGCCATGGCTCACGGGCCCAGCCGCTCCATGGCATGTGGGATCTTCCCAGACTGGGGCATGAACCCGTGTCCCCTGCATCGGCAGGTGGACTCTCAACCACTGCGCCACCAGGGAGGCCCATGTTGGAAAATTTTTAATCACAGTTTCAATTTCATTACTTGTGATTGGTCTGTTCATATTTTCTATTTCTTCCTGGTTCAGTCTTGGAAGGTTATACCTTTCTAAGAATTTGCCCATTTCTTCCAGGTTGTCCGTTTTATTGGCATAGAGTTGCTTGTAGTAGTCCCTTAGGATGCTTTGTATTTCTGCATTGTCTGTTGTAACTTCTCCTTTTTCATTTCTAATTTTATTGATTTGAGTCCTCTCCCTCTTTTTCTTGATGAGTCCGGCTAATGGTTTATCAATTTTGTTTATCTTCTCAAAGCACCAGCTCTTAGTTTTATTGATCTTTGCTGTTGTTTTCTTTGTTTCTATCTCATTTATTTCTGCTCTGATCTTTATGATTTCTTTTCTTCTGCTAACTTTGGGTTTTGTTTGTTCTTCTTTATCTAGTTCCTTTAGGTGTAAGGTTAGATTGTTTATTTGAGTTTTTTCTCGTTTCTTGAGGTAGGCTTGTATAGCTATAAACTTCCCTCTTAGAACTGCTTTTGCTGCATCCCATAGGTTTTGGATCATCGTGTTTTCATTGTCATTTGTCTGTGGGTATTTTTTGATTTCCTCTTTGATTTCTTCAGTGATCTCTTGGTTATTGAGTAACGTATTGTTTAGCCTCCATGTATTTGTGTTTTCTACGTTTTTTTCCCCTGTAATTCATTTCTAATATCATAGCATTGTGGTCAGAAAAGATGCTTGATATGATTTCAATTTTCTTAAAATTGCTGTGGCTTGATTTGTGACCCAAGATGTGATCTATCCTGGAGAATGTTCCATGCACACTTGAGAAGAAAGTGTAATCTGCTGTTTTTGGATGGAATGTCCTATAAATATCAATTAAATCTCTCTGGTCTCTTGTGTCATTTAAAGCTTGTGTTTCCTTATTACTTTTCTGTTTGGATGATCTGTCCATTGGTGTAAGTGAGGTGTTAAAGTCCCCCACTATTATTGTGTTACTGTGTATTTCCTCTTTTAGAGCTGTTAGCAGTTGCCCTATGTATAGTGGTGCTCCTATGTTGGGTGCATATATATTTATAATTGTTATATCTTCTTCTTGGATTGAGCCCTTATCATTATATAGTGTCCTTCCTTGTCTCCTGTAACATCCTTTATTTTAAAGTCTATTTTATCTGATATGAGTATTGCTACTCCAGCTTTCTTTTGATTTCCATTTGCATGCAACATCTTTATCCATCCCCTCACTTTCAGTCTGTATGTGTCCCTAGGTCTGAAGTGGGTCTCTTGTAGACAGCATATATATGGGTCTTGATTTTGTATCCATTCAGCACGCCTGTGTCTTTTGGTTGGAGCATTTAATCCATTCACGTTTAAGGTAATTATCGATATGTATGTTCCTATGACCATTTCTTAGTTGTTTTGGGTTTGTTTTTGTAGGTCCTTTTCTTCTCTTGTGTTTCCCACTTAGAGAAGTTCCTTTAGCATTTGTGGTAGAGCTGGTTTGGTGGTGCTGAATTCTCTTAGCGTTTGTTTGTCTGTAAAGCTTTTGATTTCTCCATCGAATCTGAATGAGATCCTTGCCAGGTAGAGTAATCTTGGTTGTAGGTTCTTCCCTTTCATCACTTTAAGTATATCATGGCACTCCCTCTGGCTTGTAGAGCTTCTGCTGAGAAATCAGCTGTTAACCTTATGGGAGTTCCCTTGTATGTTATTTGTCGTTTTTCCCTTGCTGCTTTCAATAATTTTTCTTTGTCTTTAAGTTTTGCCAGTTTGATTACTATGTGTCTTGGCGTGTTTTCCCTTGGTTTGGCCTGTATGGGGCTCTCTGCGCTTCCTGGACTTGGGTGGCTATTTCCTTCTCCATCTTAGGGAAGTTTTCGACTATAATCTCTTCGAATATTTTCTCTGGTCCTTTGTGTCTCTCTTCTTCTTCTGGGACCCCTATAATGCGAATGTTGATGCGTTTTATGTTGTCCCAGAGGTCTCTTAGGCTGTCTTCATTTCTTTTCATTCTTTTTTCTTTATTCTCTTCCGCAGCAGGGAATTCCACCATTCTGTCTTCCAGGTCACTTATCCGTTCTTCTGCCTCAGTTATTCTGCTATTGATTGCTTTCAGTGTAATTTTCATTTCAGTTATTGTATTTTTCATCTCTGTTTGTTTTTTCTTTAACTCTTCTAAGTCTTTGTTAAACATTTCTTGCATCTTCTCCATCTTTGCCTCCATTCTTTTCCTGAGGTCCTGGATCATCTTCACTATCATTCTTCTGAATTCTTTTTCTGGAAGGTTGCTTATCTCCACTTCATTTAGTTGTTTTTCTGGGGTTTTGTCTTGTTCCTTCATCTGGTACATAGCCCTCTGCCTTTTCATCTTGTCTCTCTTTCTGTGAATATGTTTTTTGTTCCACAGGCTGCAGGATTGTAGTTCTTGCTTCTGCTCCATATGGAGGACTTTTAAAAATCCCAATTCTCCAGTCTGCATCTCAGACCAATTAAATTAAAACGTTGGAAGTAGAACCCAGCCTGCAGTGTTTTAAACATCTCCCCAGGTGATTCCAATATGTGGCCAAGGTTTAAAAGCACTGGACTAAAGTTAAGATTTAGGCTGGACACAACAGGAGAAATCATCTCCTTTCCTCCTTCCCCATCCCCATTTAGCCCTTGCTTCTAAGCCAAGTGCTCCTGTCGGTTTAGCAAAGAGATCACGTTTGGTTTTCTGGCACAGGCACTGCCAAAATAAGGTGGAAGTTTGATTTCTCAATTTCCTGTCATTGTTTATGTGTTTATTGCCCTTAGAAATCCTTGCAAAGAAAAGAACAGGTGGTGTAAGGCAGTATTCAGGTCTTCTATGTGCCTCATAGGAAAACACCATTTAATAATGCTCCAACACTTAACCGTTATTAAGATGAAGCTGTACCTCCATGCTAGTGAGAATAGAAATGCCACCAACTAAAACAGAGGACACAGAACAGCTTAGATTAAGGAGAAAGCTTTAAACGGAGCATACTTTCTGTCTCCTCTCTTTATGAACACACATCAGATATTCTTCACTACTTATTCCACACAGTAGTTTTCACCCATTGAGCTCATTTCCCACCCTCCTCCTCAATATTGTACATAAAACTATCTGACCAGAGGTTTGATTTAGTCCATATTTCATAGAAGGAATCAGTAATGGAAAAAAATCCAGAACATTAATTCTCGGTGATGATATCATCAAGAAAGGGAGGGAAATGTCATTCTACGGTGTTGGTTTTATTGTAATAATACAGGACAAGCATTTATCTGAGTGAGGGGCTACAGCTGCTGGATATAAACCACTGTAATAATGAAGGCCAGGTTGAATTATCTTCAGCCATGATTAAAGATCAAAGTTTTGTTTGTTTGTTTTTAATAAACCCAGTCTTGTTTTTCATTGTCAGAAATGGTTTAGGTTAAGTTAGAGGGCTAAATAGAGAGATGGAAAACTGAAGGCCTTTTCAACAAAGTGGCCAAGCAGGAAATATAGGAATGGCCAAATGGATTTGTGCGTGGGTAGCGAGGTGGGTTGGTGTATAGATAAAAGAAGACAGAACCTTCTGAAGGACAATAAGGGAACGTGATCTGGTCTCCCTTGCTGCCAGAAATAGTATTTTCAAGAATAATCATAATGATAATGTCAGCTATCACTTTGTGAATATCTACTATATGACAGGTACTGGATTAGATGCTCTAAGACATTTATTTGGCTCATTTGATTATCTGATTTTAATAATAAACTTGTAGGGCAGGTATTATCTCATTTTCAAAAGAAGGGATCTAAGATGTACAGATGTTAAGTAATTTGTTCAAGAAATATATGGGGCTAGAATTTATTTCTATCTTACTCTTAAAACATACAGCTCTTTTCACAGTACATTGTTCCTTCCAATTAATTTAATGATTCTTCATGTGTGAGTGGGAGTGGATGGATACTCTTACACATCGCTTTGTGAATGTGGGACACTCTCTTCAGAAAAAAAAAAATGCATTTCCTCCCATGTACAAAATTTTATGAAATTTCAAGGAGTTTCCTGACCACCCAAATCCATATAGAGTTTCACATTAAGAAGCCCATCCCCCAAAACTTAAGTAATGAATAGAGGTGAGAAGGAAAGCAGACAAACAAGGAAAAGCAGTAGACAGTTTATGAGGCATTTCCTGGACTTGCTCTGTTTGGAGCAACTATATTTCTGGAGTTTGGTTCTCTTAAAATTGTCTTTTAAATTAACATGCAATATACATATATTTGCATAATTGCAAGTTAATTCTTAAAAAAAACACTATCACCCCAAACTCTCTGGGGAAAAAAAAAAAAAACACACACCCACTGCCACTTAGACTTCTGTGATGTAACGGTCATTGGCCATTAAAATGCACACCATGCTGTGGCTGTGAAGTGATCTGAGACATACCGGCATCAATACAGGTCATTTCCTGCCCATAGGATCATACTGTCATCACTCTCTCCACTGTAATGGAGCGTGCTTTATTACAGTGGAGTGGTTTTGTTTTTAATGGGTGCTCACTGAAAATAATACCTTTTAAAATGTGCTGGTGTCTAGTGTCCTGTACTTCTCTTGACTAATTTGAAATAATGCAGTGTTTCATGTACAGACAATCAGTCTATAATGGCCCTGCCCATCATCAGCACCAGGGCATTAACTTTCTCTGCTTTCAAGTGCATCCTTAACATGCACTCAGTGGTTTGTGACTTCTCTTCGCCCATTCTGTTCTGCTCTACCCATTCTATTTAATTCTTTTTTCTTTAAGGATGTCTTGCATTTCTGATACCATCCGGATTAATTCGATCAATTTATATTGGAGAAAAATTTCACTTGATATGGACCCCACAACCCTTATGAACAGCTGGAGGGAGGGGAGTGTTTTTAGTCACTGTTGGGGATTTAAGCCATGATCAGTATAAACATAGGAAAAAGGAGAGTGTTAGCTTGGGATTTTGGAATTGCACTTTGTACTATTTGGGGATATTTTGATTAGTGACATTTGTCTGACTTTATATTATCAAAAGACATGCATGCATTCAACTGACATGTCAAGTTCCTGGTGTGTGTTTGGTCCTGTGGAGCATGCTTGCATCAGAAGCCTTGGTGTATTCAAGTAAAATGAAGGGGAGCGCTAGATTAGAAGTCAAAGCACCCGAACTCCAAATTCCATCAACAACCACAGAGCAGAAAGGCCCGCCACTTACTAAACATTCACTAGGGATCTGGCAAGTGCTTTATAGAACCTATTTCATTTATTGCCAAAAACATACTCTCTCGTATCTTCCAAGATAGTTAATATCTTATTTGTAAGAAAGGTATGGAATTGGCTACATTTGAAAGAAACAAGAAATTAGATCATAATATTTTAGAGCTAGAAAGGCTTTCAGAGATCATTCACCTGCATTTTCTTCTGTTGCCAAAATGGGTAGACTGAGGCCAAGAAGGGAAGTGACTTTCCCAGAGTCAAATACCCAGTCAGCCACAAAACTGGCACTAAAATCCAGGCCTCTAGAGTCTTAATCATGCATTGAATCATTCAATCACAGATGTATTGAGCACTTACTTGGGAGGCATTGAAGATACACATCTATTAGCAATGGGAAAGAAGCACATGGTATTTACATTAGACAAGGGGGACCAGACATTCCATAACTACATAAATAATCACAATTATGGAAAAGTTATACACGGAGAAGTATTGCTCCAAAACTCTCAGGGTATAGGTGGGGAGCAGTGTTCTTTTAATACCACAATGCCTTCAGGTGAACATTTCCCAAATTCTTTTTCACAGTTCATTAGTTGTACATGATAATCTCAGTAAAGGGCTCTGTGGTCCAATATGTTTGGAGGTGCATGATACCAACCCCCTCTCCAGGAAACTCTTCGTGCATAGGCTCTGAGAAGTCCTTCATTTAAAAAATCTTCTCAACCTTTTTCAACACAGATCGTCCCTCTTGAGACATGCAGAATTCCATGTGATGCAGAGAAGTGAAGTGCCTTTCTGCTCTGTCCTAAGGCAGAAAAAACAATGGAAATGTCATAAACGCACACAGTTCTAATTGCTAAGTCCTTCACTTCTTAGGGCAATTAGCCATAATACTTCCTTCCATCACCATCATAAAGCCCTTCCTCTCCAACATCTACAAAAATGCACGCGTGTTTTATTCAAAACTTCTCCCAGCTCTTACTCTACCTTTTGGAAACTGCTGCTGATGGCCCCATCCATTTCATTGCCATTGGGAAGGAGAGATCCAAGATCACAGGTCTTCAGCTGACAAAAGTCATTCAGGGCCTCACAATAATAGGTCTTATCCTGACATTACTCTGTGCCACTCTCCTGGAACACAGAATCGTGAAGTCTTTTAAGGGGGAGAACCTTCAAGTTCACTTAGCATAACCAGCCCTGACCATAGTACAGAAAGGTAAACTGAGGCCCCTGATGTTAAATGACTTCCCTGTGGACCTCTCCCCTCTGTCAGCCCCAACCCTTGGACTGTCTCATGGGAAGTCATCCTTCCAATGTCAGTCAACATATCTTTTTCCCTGAAGTTTGTATTACATGCACCCCTTTTGTGCTCTCACAGTATTCTATACTTTCTTAAATGTAATCTTTAGCCTGTAAGAAAACTGTGTGTTTATGGCTTATGTCCCTCCTAGAAACTCCGTGAGAAGAAGGTCCATTATCTGTCATGTTCTTGTCATTCCCACAGAGCCTAGCACAGCATGTGGCCCTAGATTCATTTGACTCTCAACATTAATAGAATGAGTTGTAAAATGTCTAAGATCACTTAGTGAAGAACGGCTAAGACAAAAGTATTTTGATTCCCTATTCAGTTTTCTTTTCAATAAACCTTGTTGTCCCTGACTCCTGTGTCCAGATATGAGGAAGGTCTAGGGGCAGAGATTTGCAGAGGAGGTAAGAGAACTTTCATTCTCAAGGAGGTTGATGTTCAATCTCAGCCAGGTTCAATCAAACCCTGCAAAAAACAGAAAGCAGAAACAAACTGGCTTGAAAAGGGATCTGAGCCTAGGGCATGTGTCTCATTCTAGCTAATCAGCATGATCCCCACACAATTATTATATGAACATATGACAAAATTCAGGCCAGCAAGAAGGGAGGAGCAGTTTGCAGAGAGTTTCTGGGCAAGGCTGACTGTACTTCTCAGAGAGCATCTCTAGATATGGGTGAGGAGACATATAGCCCTGGACATTCTGATAGTCAGTTTATGGACAAGAAATGGGGTCAGCTTTAGGATGAAGTCAACATTGAAGAAGGCAAAGCAAATAAACAGGAAGAAACCAGGGCCTTGATGACACCATAGAGTCAGTGAATCAAACCAAACTGAAATCCACCCTACTTCTGAACTTCTAGCCAATATGATTTTCTGTTCCTCACAAAAAAAATCTTCCCTTTTATATGCCAATTCTGTTCTATTCCTTGGCTCATGGCTCCCAAAGTAGTTCTATTTATGTTCAGAGACTTTTAAATGCTTGCTCAAGTACTATTTTTTTCAGTTTCTAGCCCTAATCCCAATTTCAGATGTGTCTGAACAAAATGCATCATGGTGGCATGGGCCAATGGCCATTCCATCCATTTTCATCTTTCTGATCCCTTTCTTACCTCCCCAGAGTCTCTCCCTTCTGCTTCAGTCAACACTAGATGTTCCTGTGAACAGTCATTCATGTAAATAGATGCCTACTTTATTCACTTACTAAAATGTTTCTCTAATAAGTATCTGTCTCCCTGGGTTGAGCCCCCATGGATGTGTGAGACCTCTAAGCTCCAAGAACTTGGCTGGAAAAGAGGCCAAGGGAGAGAAAATAACATGTTTAAAGAGTTCACTGAAGAACATGAACTTTAGTGTTACACAAATCATGATTTTCGTCTTGACCTTGCTACTTAGGTAACCCTGGATAAGTGGCTTCACCTTATGTTTCTCAGTTACCCTGTCTGTAAAATGGGTATTGTGATCTATACTGCAACTTTGTGACTATAAAATGAGCTAATGTAAATTAAGTGATTAGCTGAATTCCAGGCACATTAGAGATATCCAGTGAATGGTAGTTATGATGAACATCTTTCAAATGGTCCCTGCTCCTGGTATTCAAGTCCTTAGGTAATCCCCTCCCCTGGTAACTTACTTCTCGCAAGTAGGGTACAGCAAATATGATAGGATATCGCTTCTATGACTAAGTTATGAAAGGCTGTGACTTGCTGGACTCTCACTACTGCCTTCTCAGCTTGCACACTTTGATGAAGCTGACTGCCGTGGTGTGTTGGAGAAATCCATGTAGCAAGGAGCTGAGGGTGGTCTCAGGCCAACAGCCAGCAAGGAGCTGAGACCTTCAACCCAACAGTCTCTGAAGAACCAAATCCTATCAACAACCAACAGGAGATTCTTCCCCCGTCAAGCCTTGAAATGAGACTACAGCCCCAGCCAAGAGCAAGATTGTGCCCTGTGTGAGACTGAAGCAGGCACCCATCTGTCCACGTCCTGATTGCTGACCCACAGAGATTGTGAAATAATAAACATGTGTTGCTTTAAGCCACAAAGTTTGGGGATAAGTGGTTATGCAGCATAGATAATACAGTAACTGTCAGGCTATTACCACTGTCACTTCTGCTATTTCTGCTGCTGCTGCTGCTGCAACTGTTAACAGCAGAGAAAATAGTGAAAACCTAGCCCCAGGACTGCAGGACAGAATTGAAAAGTTAGCCATCCATAATCTCAGTACTTTTACCAAATCTTCTATTGGTCTTAAGTGTATTCAACATTTCAACATTTGCTTTCTACTCCTTAATATATTCATGATTCTTTTTAAAAGTTTAAAAGTACCTACCCATTAAAGTCATTAATTTCCCCTACCTCCGGTATTCAAATCAGATGGTCATTTTAGGCCCCTAGGTCTTATTCATTTCTAGGCATCCTTCGCCCCTCACATGTTACCTGTCATTCACCTCAAGAAGATGCATCTTGGGGATGGTACCAACCTACCCTTGAAAACTGGCTTTGGTAGCATCACCAGAGACTGAGCCTATTGCCTTCATCTATAAAATGAGGATAAGTTCCCCCATCCTCGGAGTGTTGTTTTGAGCCTACAGTGAGAGAATATTTATCAAGTGTCTGAGCAGTAGTATCAAGAAATGTATCTTTCATTTCAAATATCTCTTATGCACGAATCACAGTATCATGGAACATTATAGATCTTAATCTGCTATAGGAAATTACACTGAGAAATAGCAAAACTATACCAAAAGTGAAAAAGGAAAATAAATGGCTTAAATTCACAAGAAACTTTTTTAGCTTATCCTGGCACTTCATTTCTTCAGGATTTTCAGGATTCCACAAACGTCTATGTGCATTTTTTTTCCTCAGGGGGAAATATATCAGACTCTTTCCTCCTCGGAGGGTCTGGGCTGGCCACACATTGGGATGTTTGAATAAAGCCTGCCCATCCTTTGCTGGGATGTCATGGCCTCAGACTGAATGGCAGTAAAGGAAGATGGAGTAGGATATGGGGACATTGGCCTCAGTAAAGACAACTGACCAATGCATACAAAGCCCAGGGGCCTCTGGAAACTTAGACCATGGTCTGGCAGCTCTTAGGGTTCCAACTCAGTGGGCAGAATAAGTTCAGTTACTTGGGGGTTCCCAAATCCAGGTCAGCCTTCTATGCATGGTGTGACCATGATGAATATTCTTGTTTTCTGGAAAAAAGAGAATGGTAGGAGCTAGGCAGTATTATGTAACATGGTGCTTCTCTATACACAGACAAATCACCTGCAGATCTTGTTAAAATGTAGATTCTGGTTTAGTAGGACTGGAGTGGGCCTGAGACACTTGCACTTCTAAACTGCTTCCAGGATTACAGGTGATGCTGAGTCTCTGATCCACAGATGGCATTTTGAGTAGCGAGGGTATAGGGGGAAAAGCAAAGGCTTCTGAGTCAAGCAAACAGGAGTCTGAGATCTAGTTCAGCCAAGCTGGATGACTTCAGGCAAGTTACTTAACTCCTCTGAACCTATTTCCTCACCTGGACAATGATTTTGTTTATTTCCTAGGGTTGATGTGAGGATCAAAGGGAAAAAATATGCTTGTAAATGCTCAGCAAAGTGTTTTAACAGGACAAGTTGCAGGGAGAGGGAAATTTCTACCACATTCCTCATGCTTGCATCTCTGCCAGCCTCTTGCAGAGTCAGTCTAATTGATCATCCCCAGGACATTTAATTAGCAATGTTCAGGGTTCCGTCCTGCTCCCAAGGGGTAAGAAAATCGGGGTACATTTTTGCCTCCTTGGAGGAAACAAGTCTGTGTGTCTGTGTGTCTACCCCATTTCATGTGTGCCTGTAACCAAGTGAGTAACTCCTGCTACAAGTTACTCCTCTGAAGACTCAGCCACCTCAGTTTTTAAAAAGGGGGTTAAACAGACCAGCCTAGGTTCTTAGCTTCATGCTGCAAGCAGGCTTTTACCAGAGCTCATCACTGGAGACTATTGGGTATTGGTTCAGCTGTTAATCCAGAAGAGTGTTGTCTTCCATATGGATATTTTCCCTTAGGTACGTAGTCTTCTCAGTTGAGAGCCCCCAGGTTGTGTGAGCAGCAGACCAGTCTCTGAGCATTTACTTAATTCCTGATGTAATACATTTCCATTTTTCAAAACCTCACCCTGATCCCTTAATTGTAGCTGCCACCATTCCATCACCACCACTCTCTCGCTTTCATTATCATCATCATCGTCATTATTGTTGTCATTGTCATCATCCCCAGCAAGACCCAAACTCATTTTGTTCAATTCTATTTGAAGTGAAATTACTCGAGTGTCTGTGTTGTGCTGTATGGTGGAGTTCTGTCCTCTGCATCTGTGTGTTGGATGGGCCAAGTCCATTTGAATGTTCTGCGTGCACTGGACATACCGGTACTGAAACCATTCAACTCAGATTGGGACTTGAACCCACGGTCTTTTAATTGAGATCACACACCTGGTCTCAGGACTGAATGAAGCTCAGGTTCTTTTTTTTAATATAAATTTATTTATTTATTTTTGGCTGCGGTGGGTCTTCGTTGCTGCGCGCGGGCTTTCTCTAGTTGTGTTGAGCCGGGGCTACTCTTTGTTGCGGTGCATGGACTTCTCATTGCGGTGGCTTCTCTTTGTCACGGAGAACAGGCTCTAGGCATGCAGGCTTCAGTAGTTGTGGCATACGGACTCTAGAGCACAGGCTCAGTAGTTGTGGCACACGGCCTTAGTTGTTCCACAGCATGTGGGATCTTCCCGGACCAGGGATTGAACCCATGTCCCCTGCATTGGCAGGCAGATTCTTAACCACTGCGCCACCAGGGAAGTCCTGAAGCTCAGGTTCTTGATGTCTCATTGCAGAAAGAATTCAGTGAGAGACAAAGGGATAGGTAAGAAGTGGATTTATTTAGAGAGAAACACACTCCACAGACAGAGTGTGGGCCATCTCAGAAGGCAAGAGGCCCCGAAATATGGCTTGGTTAGCTTTTAGGGGATGGGTAATTTCATAGGCTAATGAGTGGGAGGATTATTCCAATTATTTCTGGGAAGGGGCGGGGATTTCCAGGAATTGGGCCACAGCCCACTTTTTGGCCTTTTATGGTTAGCCTCAGAATTGTCATGGTTCTGGTGGCTGCGTTATTTAGATGCTAATGTATTACAATGAGCATATAATGAGGTCTGCTAGAAGTCGAATCTTCTGCCATCTTGGACTTAGTTGGTTCTAATCAGTTTTTTTCATGTCCTATGGCTATGTCATTCCTTTAAAGGTTGTGCCCTGCCCCCTTCCCTCCTGTTTCAGTACTAGGCAATGGGGATAAAGGCATATCAAGAACTGCTTAACTCAGGGACTGGAGCAATGTTGCATCTCAAATGGAAATTTTCATCAGGGAATCCAGCTTCAGGAAACAATGAGGAAATATGAGGCTGAGGTGCACCTTCATCCTAGTGGCGTCTCCCCTACCTTGGAGCTGGGGTGAGGGAGGGAGGAGAGTGCCAGCCACAGACAGAGGCAGCACCAGAAGATCTGCTCACACTACCAATGGGATTCTTATCTAGTTTGGACATTATCTGAAATTAAAATCATACCTGACTTATGAGGCCCTGGAAGAAGTTCATCGTGCTTTCCCCACCTGAGATTATCTCTGTTTAGTTCCTGTGTGATAAGAAGGGCAGACAGAGGATTCTCAGTCCCCGCCACCTCCCCCCACCCCACCCCTTGCTTTTCTTTCTGGCAGGAAAATAGTCTTCCTCTAGGCCATGGCTTTTGGAGAAAATACTTCCGAGGGTGGATCTCCTAGAAAGAAACTGAAGCACCAGCTTTTGTTTGGAAGAGATCATGTCTGTGTCTGGCCCCAGAGTAGGTGTTCTTCCGTCCTGGTCCCTAAGCCTCACTCAGAGCTAGCATGATGCCTTACTCACAGTGGCTCTATTGGCACTGTGCTCATTATCTACACCCCTGTTTTCTTGTTCAATCTTGCAAAAGCCTATAATAGAGACAGAATTACTAAACTACTAGTCTCATTTTACAGTTGAGGATACTGCATCTCAGACGGTATGGGGAGTTTTTAAACACATACAAACTTGGATTCTAACCCATGTCCTTTGATCTGTCCCAATGCCCTTTTCTCTAGGACCAAATAGTGAATATTTTAGGCTTTGCAGGCCATGAGGTCTCTGTAGCAACTACTCACCTCTGTCTTTACAGCATGAAAACAGCCACAAATAAGGAACAAATGAATGAATATAGCTGTGTTTCAATAATGTCCTGCTGTGTTTACTTATGAAGCAGGCAGCCAGCCCAAGGGCAACAGTTTTGTGACCTCTGTTCTAGAATGCTCTCTGGACTCCCACCTCTGATACCTGGTGATAAGCCAGGCAAACAAACAAACGTTAGTGGCCTCTGAGTTCCCATTCTGTCCAAAACATACCTTATGGCCCAGACCTGGTCCCAGGTCCTAAACCACACAGTGTGGCATTTCTTGTGTTGGATACAGCCCGCATCAATCATCGATCACTACGCCATACCCTTACACTGGGGCATGTCCATCATGGTAGAACAGTCCACATATTCCTTACTTAGCTTCATGGTATGGTCCATCATTTAATTTTAGGACACGTTCTATAATATAAATAGAGACTCTGAAGTCCAGCGAGTTATAAATAGTGGATCCAATATTCGAGCACGGTTTCAGAAAAATACAGACACACTTTTTTCTCCTGGGCAGTTTTCTTATCAACCCTCTGTAAAGGCAAAGAGCAAAATATTAAGTCGTGACTCAGGGACAGCATTTCTGCCATGGGCTGAGATAATGTGACTCAAGTATTTCCTTTCCAGTGGAGACTGGAGAGGAATGGATAGTTAGCATGTCTATTAGACTTTCTCTGTCAAACATCAGATATCGTAAATGAGCCTCTGAGAAGTGCCGTTTCTCATTCGACTCACAATCAAATCCTCTAACAAGGACTTAGAATGCAGATAATCTCTAATGTGGATTAAAGGAAAGCCCATAGACGATGGCCACTATGTGATACAGAAAGGTAGAGACACCATCCTTCAAGAACACTTAAGAACTGATGGTTTAGTGGCTTCCCGAAAACAGAGCCAAACTACTTCAGGGCAAGTAAGAGCAGAACATCCCTCCTTCTTGGGATGTCTTGCCTTGGGGTTGGCAGAGACCATCCTCAAGAGAAATTAGTGGGTGTTAGACTCAAAAAAGAATGACAGTCTAAGAGTTGAACAGGAAGCCCAGTCAAGATGCAGAAGAAGCCCTGGGAAACTGCCTGGAATTAATTTTATTAGTTTTATTATTTATTTTATTTTATTGCTTATGCCCAGTTTCAATGGTATGTGCAAAAGTGGGCCTACTCGCCTAAAGGGCCACTAAAGAAAGAAAATGGATTTGTGTGGTTAATGATATAAACGTAATTAAGACTCTTAATGAGTAAAAACCTACTTGTACTCAAGAAATGTTGGTGAAGGTAGAGCATCACAGCAGTATGTAAGAGTATCTTCACCAACATTTCTCTGAGAGACAATCCTAAGAATCAGAAATCCAGCCATCTCATCACTCATTCACAGATTCATGCATGGATGTTTTTATTCATTTATGCATGTGAGGATTCATCTATTCCTGGATTAATTTGCATAGTAGGCTCCCAAGATATATTTGAATGCATAAGTACATTAATTCATTTATTTATCTGTGTACAACGTCATTTATTCATGTATCCATGCAACTTTGATTCACTCCTTCATTTGTGGGTTCTCAAAAGTATTCATTAATCTGTTCAACAAATTGCTGTTTAAAACTGACCATACCAAAAAAGCACTGAATTAATATATGTATGGAATAAAGATGATTCCCTATCTTCATGGAAAGTACACTTAAGAGAGGAGGAAGAAACATGTGCATACAATGGCTAAATACTAGATCAATTTAAAAATGTGTTGCAAGTAAAGCATTGTGTAAGTTAAAAGCAGGGAGGATTTACTTCCATCTGGGGCAGAGATATGGTGGGTAGGAAGCATATTATTATTTAGGAGAAGTTAACCTTGAAGCTGAAGCATAACAAGTGGACAGAACTTGGACAGAATCAGTGAGGCCAAGGGAACCATATGAGTGCATGCAGTGAGCTGAGAAAACACAACGGGTCCGGAGAAGAATGTGCTGGGGAGCGAGGGGAGGCTCTGTATGGCTGGAGTCCAGGGACTAGAGAAACACTGGACACTAACAGTGAAAGGCAAGAGAGAGTCGGGTCATCAAGGACCTTAAGCGCCAGCTAAGGATTGGGGAGTTGATCCTGTAGGTGGCAGTGAGCTGCTGAAGGATTTTAGAGAGAAATTATACCATCAGAAATGGGCTTAAGGAGATTTCCTTTGGCTGTCATGCATAGAGAGGTGGGGAAAATAGCTAAGAAGTTATTAAGGAGAAACATATGGAGGACCAGGCCTGGAGCTACGAAAGAAGAGAAGATATGTAAGAAAGAGAGAAAGATTTGGAAGATGTTTTGATAGGACTTAGAAAACTGGTTATAGAAAGAAAGAGGGGAAGAATAGGTAGGTGTCTCTGAGGTTTCTAATCAGCGGTGCAGGAGATGGTAATGCCTTCTGGACATGATGAAGGATCAGAGAAAGGGGAGCTGGGATGGGAAGGAAGATGAGGAGATGAAGCTTGGCCTGGGTCTGCTGTGGTTCTCAGGAGGCTGGCAAACACCCTTGAAAGCAGAGGGCGGTAACTTTGGACTCCGCATGAGCCAGCACACCAGAGAGCCCCTTCCTTCTCCCCACCTGCCCCACCAGCCTCAACTCCTCCCACCGCCGACTCTAAGAAGTACAAGCTCCAGGAAGGCATCAAGAAAGGCTACTGGTTACTGGAGGGAGAAGCACAGGGCTGGGAGCAGGGAGGGGACAATTACCCACAAAGTGACTTATCAAGCTCGCCTATTTCTATTGCATCTTCTCAACCTTGGCCTGAGCTAATGAACCTCAGAGAGCAAAGCTGTCTTTTGTTTGTCATTTTGAGGTTTTCTGGTTGATTAAGATCTATGCCAGCAGAGGGTATAACATCACCAGCAATTCTTAGTTCGAGGATCACAGGGCATTGTCATCCCCTCCTGACAAAATGCTGAACTTAATATAAAAATGCTGTCCCATCCACTTTAGAAGAGAGAAATTGTTAAAAGGATTTCTTTTCTTTCTCCTTTTTCCATTTGAATTGTTATTTTTTTCCTCCTCTTATCATTTTCTGCTTTGTTTCACACCCCCTGTAAATCAGGTTTCTTTTAAAAGCAAAAATTGAATTCCTAGGTACAGACAAAAACTACAAATGCATCTCACTCTGAGTGAGGCCAAGGGAAGGAAAAAAGAAAAGAAAAGAAACTCTTAGTGGGTAACACTTTGAGGTTAACTTTTCCTCATCAAACCCTGCTTTTTCTTTTTCCACGCACTGTTCTGTCACCCCCAGCAATGCTAACCCACATCCTTGAAACCCCTAACTCTTGCTGGAGAAAGACTGCAGCCTTCAGAGCTTCGGTCTTACCGGGGAATGTAATTATCTAAACTGGCGTGGATCCAGAATTCAGCTTCGCCATGAAAAGGATTTCTTATGAAAGATTAAGTGGTAACACGTATGTCAACAGCGCTCCCAGCTCTGGAGTAATTCTGAGCAAACAAGAAAATGGCAACAGTTCTTGTTCCCCATCTGGAAACCCTCCCTGGGTCTCTTTCCACCCCAGGTGGCACAGAGCTCTTGATTTTGTTCAGGTGTCTTATCTTGGGAGCCAGGAGACAGGTGAAGGGGACAACGGGTTTATCCACGGTGAGCATTCAGGGAATGGGCGCCAGGGAAGCAGCTGGATGTAGGCAGCCCTCTGAGGCTGGCTGTTTTAGGAACGCTGCACAGGCCACCAGGTCGGCTTAGTCTGGGCCTCCGTCCTGTTTCCCGTAGCCCCGTGTCTTGGCTGGCATGGCAATACTGCCCTCTGCTGGAGAAGCACAGTCATCGCGCCCCACCCGGATCCGATGGCCGAGGACAATGGCTGGGAATATGGTGGGGAGAAGAAAGGCTTGACAGCTAATCAACCTCTAGCGTCAGCTCTTATGTGGATAGTATGTCAAGAGTCCCCATCTCTGATGTCAGCCTTGACCCCGGGATGTAGAATTAGACAGACAGCTCTGCCAAGCCCTTGCTCTGTGACCCTGGGCATCTCACTTTCTGAGATTCAGAGCAAAGGGAAAGTCACCTATATTATGGGGCTATGGTGAATATGAAATGAATAGTCTCTCTTCTGCAAGGGCGGCCATACATCCTAGTTTGCCCAGGATGTAATTATTAATAGCACCCTTTTTCATTCTTTTTCGTTCATTCATTTGGATAGGCTGACAATGTAGTCAGCCTATCCAAAGCACAGGGCACACTGCCAGGTGTAGTAGCTACTCCAGGAATTCTCTTCTTTATTAGGCTGCTGGATTTCTACTGTGAATGCTTATGTCCATTTGTAAAGGGGCAGGTGGCACAGTTTTCTTTTCCTTTCTTTCTACGGGACAAACTGGACACTAGCTTTCCTGCATTCAACTAAGAAAGCAGTACTGCCATGTTAGGAAAAATCAATGATGGAGGGGGTAGGAGACATAGAAAGACAAACCAGACCAACAAATTCTGAGAATGTTCTAAGAAAGCCTCTTCCACTCTGTCCCTGCCTCTTGAAGGGAGGGACCTTCTTTGCGGGACAGTGGCAAGGCCCAAATGCATCAATCAGTATGAAAATGCAGTGCTAGACATCATCTTGTTTTCAGTGGCTACCAGCTATCCACAGTTTGAAAAATATCTAAAAGAAAAAGAAATGCAGAGCTTCCTGGTGGCGCAGTGGTTAAGAATCCGCCTGCCAGTTCAGGGGACACGGGTTCGAACCCTGGTCCGGGAAGATCCCACATGCCGTGGAGCAACTAAGCCCGTGCGCCACAACTACCGAGCCCACGCACCTAGAGCCCGTGCTCCACAACAAGAGAAGCCACCGCACTGAGAAGCCTGCGCACCGCAACGAAGAGTAGCCCCCGCTCGCCGCAACTAGAGAAAGCCCGTGCACAGCAATGAAGACCCAACACAGCCAAAAATAAATAAATAAATTTTTTAAAAAAAGAAATGCAAAATTGCAGCATGTGTAGGCCTATAGCTGTCTAATATGCATTTATTTCTTCCAAGCCTGAGAAATGTGGGGAATTATTGAAATGTCTACCGCTGTGATAGCTCAGATCAGCAACAGTGGTCAAATTTTGTTGCATCAACATCCCTGATAGGAAGCTGGCACCAATGCCAGGGTAGCAGCTGATCTGCTTGTCTATTTACATAAATTTGCACTGGTGTGATGTTAAAAAATAAATGCTGATATTAAGGGAAGTAGTTTTCCCCCAGACAAAGTCATCTCAACAGCAGAGCAGTGAAGAGCACAGGCTCTGGAATCTAGCTGTTGCCTTCAATTTGTGTGACCTTGAATGAGTCATGACCTTGTTCTACTGTGTTTTCTTATCTATAAATGGGAATAATAAGAACACCACCTACTAGAGAGGGTTGGTACAAAGATTGAGTTAATGTATATGAGGGACTTAGAGCGTTGCCTGGCCTATGAAATGCTCAGATATTAGCTACTATTATTATCCCGCAGCCTGTCTTGTCTCCCACCACTAAGCTGTGTAACGTGACCTCTGCTTTCTTCCTTCTGTAAATCATAAAAGTTGGAAATCTGGAGCTGGGAGGGATCTCAGAACATCTAATCAGTCACTTTCAAACTTTTATTTTATTCCTTTTAAAATAACCGTGGAACACTTTTTGAAAATGAAAGCTTATATGGAAACCCAGCAGGGGGGCCATGTAGAATTGTGGTTAAGAAAATGGGCTTTGCCGACAGACAGTTCTGATTTCCAGCCCTGGCAAACTTCCTATTAGCCCTGTGACTCAGGGCAAATGATTTACCTTGGCTTTAAGCCTCCGTTTCATAAAGTATAAAATAGCAATAGTAATTGTAAATATTTCATAAGGTTGTTATGAAGCTAAATGACTTCATACGTATTGAGTGTTTAGTGCAATGCCTGGCACATAAGGAACCAATAATTATGTTAACTCTTGAGATTTTAATATGTGAGATAGATGCAAGCAGAGCCACTCCAGGTGAAGCCGGGCAGAGAACCAGAACCACATGGCGGGCTCCAAGGGAAGCCCTATGACTCTGCAGAACACAATTTAAAAGCTCCTGATTTAAGCCAACATCTGGAAACTAAGTTCCAGAAAGCCCCCAGCCCCTGACCACACCTAACATTAAGCTTCCATCAGTAGATTTTCCCACCCCTAGCCAGGGTTCTAACTCTGCCACTGTCACTTACTGGCTGTATGATTGTCCGTCTTTCCCCTTGGCCGTAAATCCGCAGCCCTGAGATTGTGGATTTGTTTTAAACACTTTTTCCAGGCCCGATTAAGCTGAGCAAAAGTGTGTGGCATCCCCTGGAATTGGCTTCCAATGAGGTGAAAGTGTCCTGAACTTGCACTTCTAACATCTCCTGCTCCTTCCTGAGCCTTCGACAGCTCACTGCCGGAGGGGGAATGAGTCATTTTGTTAAAAATAATTAAAAAAAAACACTACCATCTTCCCTCTCATGGCTTTGTTCACGATCACTGCAGGCTGGCACCGATATGCACTCCAAGCAGCTAGGCGCAGCCAGTGGGCAGCCCAGGAAGCTGGCCTACCCGAAACCGCAGCTTTGTCATCACTTTGCTGAATCTCAGGGGTCCACCTTGGCTGGCTTGTGGGTAGTGTGGGACCATGAATGACATTAGCGTGGGATGGGAGGGATGGCCAGGTTCCAGAAGAGAAGGGCAGTGCCGGACTCAGGAGTCATCTAGTTAGGGGACAAACAGTAAACTTCAGAGCCCACAGAGAGCTGGTCCAATCTCTTCATTTTGCTGAGACCTAGGAATGGAGAGTAATAAGACGACTTAGCTGAGAGTGGAAAAGTAAGACAAGTACTCAGGGCTTCTGTCTATAATAATTATAACTACTGCTGCTACTGGTGCCCTTACTTCTGCCTGCTGTTTCCAGCGCTAGGCTAAATACTTTTTATCAATTGCCTCATTCAGTCCTCAATCCCGTGAGGGAGGTACTGTCATTATTCTCATTATATAGATGAGAAAACTGAAGGTTTGAGAGGTTAAGTTCCTTGCCTGTGCTGCACCAGCTAGTACATGATGAAGAAGTGTATGAAGTAAGTTAATTTTTCAGAGCTTGGATTCCCAAGCACTGAATCATCAGCGTGTGGGTAGTGGGAAGCGTGTTCCTCTGGCTGTGTGTGTGTGTGTGTGTTGAAAGAGCAGGGACCGTGTTTGGTTCGTTGTTGAATCCTCAGTGTTCATCACAGTGCCTCAACAAGAACAGGCACCCTGTAAATATGCTGAGTTCATACATGAAGAGCATGATGGTTTGTTCCTTTGGAGCCTGGGTTTTCCCCCCCTCTAATTGAGGGTGTTAGTGACTGCTATACAAACTTTGGTCAGAAGAACTTCCTCTGGCCATTTTGGGTATCATCTCTCTTCTCTACCCATCAGACACCTGACTTATGCTCAGGCTTGTGAGAGGCAATGCATGTTAGGGCTGAACTGGAAGTTAATGAAGCCATGACAATAGTCTCGGTTCCACTGTGTGACTTTGGAGAAGTCACTCATCTTCTCTGAATCTCGATTCACTCAGCTGGAAGGAAACCGGATGGTTTCCAAGGACCTCATGCAACAAGAGCCTCGTCTAGTCCGGGTGTAGAGTGAGGTTTCTCAACTCAGCATGACGGGCATTTTGAGCTGGATCATTCTCTGTCGTGGGGACCTGTCCCGTGCATTTCAAGAAGCTTAGCAACATCCTTGGCCTCTACCCACCAGATGCCAGTAGCTCTTCCCCAGCCAGACATTGCTAAGTGTCTCCCAGGGTGAGAAGAAGCAAAACCCCTGGTGTGAAGTAACTCAGGCTCTGCCCTGGCTTTGACATCACCTATCTCAATGTCCTTCGGGGAGTCCCTTGTCCTCTCTGGGCCTGACCCCTCACCTACAAAAAGAGAGTATTGTCCTATTTCTCCAGAAGATGGAGCCATGAATGTGCTCCAGCTGTGATCCCCTCCTACCTGCACTGTGGGTGGAGGTAACAATCAGCTGAGAGAATTTGGTACTAAGTGCTTTGATGCAGGCATGCGACTACCAGAATCCATTGCGTAGAGAGAGAATTATGTTAGCTGGGTTTATGAAACCTCACAATTGTGTTTGCAACACAAGGAAAATCATGTCAGCCCCATTTCAAACCTTCCACCAGCCTCTGATGCCCACACTCCAAGATCCTATCATATTCCGGTTTTTCATGATCTGACTCCTAACTCCCCAGTTCTTCCCCTACTCTTGTGCCATCTTTTTACTTTGAAAAGCTGCTACCTCTGACAGGAATACCCTTCTCTCTATCGTGCATGATAAACTTTAGATTCATCAATCCAAATCTGACCTGAGATATCACCTCCTCCAGGAAGTCTTCCCAAAACCCCTGTGTATATATTTAACCTCTAGGCCTTTCTCATATGACATAGTGGCTGCCACACATGAGACTCAGATATGCAGCATCACTTCTGTAAGCTCCAGTGTTTTCACCTGTATAATTGGTTCTGTTTCTCTGAAGAACACTGACTGATGTAAGATATTCATCATCATCTTCATCATCACTACTGTTCACACACCATTTGGTCAGACGTGTATGCCAGAAGCTGTGCTGGGCTCCAGGTTTATAAGAATCAGACGCCATTTCTCAGTGCGAATCAGAGGGCTTGGTTATGCCTCTTCCTGCTCTGTGACCACAAGCTTCTCTTAGGATGTGCGTATATTATGCCACCTCCCTCTGAGGGATCTGCTGAGTTTCTCCAGTGAGGTACGAGGTATAGGAGCCCTTTTTAATGTCAGATGTCACCCCACCCTTGTTAGGGGTTATTATTTTGGAATCAGGGAGAATTCATCAGTTCTGCAGATGCTAAGCATTCCGGAAGCAGGATTTTGTCTTTGTCCCCTGCTGTATGCTCCGTGTCCCAAGCCGGCCTTGCTGAATAAATAAATGAAAGGCCTTACTCTTCCGGTCTCTGGCTTAGAAAGCCAGTATAACTTTTATCCATGGGCATATTGAATACATAGATAAACATTCCGTCATACAAGGAAATCCAAACCTATCCAAACATGGAGAATGATTTTCTATGAAATCTGGAGCAATCGTTTTCAGATTCCCTTTGAGGAACAGGTCACCCTGTCTCTTCTTCTACTCCCTCTTTTTCTAACTTTTCTTGAAAAACCCTAAGCCTGGAGAATACAATTTGAAGAGAGTTGGCCATAAATATTTTGAGTAAAATTTGGTGTTGGAAGAGCACTGTGCAAGGAGTCTGAAGTTTCAGCTTAGCCTTCTTTCTGCCTCTGACTCACTGTACTCAGAGACATCTGACACGTCCCTTCTCTGTGCCTCAGTTTTCCCATCTCTAAAGTGGGCAAGATGGAATATCTTTGAGTGGTCCAATCAGATGTACTAATCTATGAACAAAGGAGGCACTCAATTAATCAACCTACTTCTTCCCCCTTTTGCAATATCCCTTTCATATTCATTTTTGTTTCATCTGTTTCTTCTTGAAGAGAGCAAGGGCCCAAGGGGGACCCAGTAGAATGTATCCAGATGATGGAGCTTCAGCTGCAGCACCTGAGCACCTTGATGGGGTTACTGTGGCAACCTGAGCTCTCAAATGGTGAAATTAGGTATCTGCATGACCTGATCAGAAATGACATGGGAGAAAAGAAAAGAGCCATAGTTGTGACAGCAGCTAGGACCCCATGTTTGGCTCCAGCAGCATGGAGGCACAGTGCCGGGGGCCGTGTCCCAGCAGTTAAAAGAAATAGCATCTATTTGCCAACTAATTACAGAATATCATTCACACATTATCCGGCCAGAACCTGCTCTCTGGTCCTCACAGGGCCCTGACTGATAACAGTCTGTTTTTTCCTCTTTTCATTACCCCACTAGTATCAGATGAACATCTTATAATTTTCTTGGCGTAAGCTTGGCTATGGTGGGACTTGCTTTCTCATGATGCTCTTTTCTGCTGCAAAAATGTACACATCTCCTCTTTGCCTGATGTTCTGACTCAAATTTTTCAACTTGCTTTTTCTTGCATCCTGCCTGATGTCAGGGAGCTAGAAAAACCTAACTTCAAATCCTGCTTCTGCCATTTCTTCCTGGAGTAATCTTTGAGAACTTCTCTGAGTCTTGGTTTTCATGTCCACTATGCCTTCTCAGTCAAGTTCCCAGGTTTATGAGATTATGAAACTATTCTATGCATTTTAAAGTGTGTTACAAAGTGTAAAAATATCACACATATGTTAGTGTTGTGTAGTCTCAATGGCTATTTACATTTACAAACCTTTTCACTTCACTAATTATTTCCCATATTGGGTGTAAAGGAAGTCTAGTTCTATGAAATGATAATAAATGTGCTCTAGGGGGGAAAAAATTTAAAGCATTCACAGCATAAATAAAATTGAATTTTAATTATGCACATTTCTTTGTGCAGACCTCCTCAGTGCCTTTATGCTAGAAATGTTATCTGACCCACAGAAGCTTTTGTTTTCCCTCAGGAATCACTTATTACCATATCCTAGAACTAGTTTAGCAGAAAATAAAATTTGAGAATTACTGAACTACACTACCTTCTATTAAGAAAAGTACACTGTAACAACTGCTTTAAAACTAGAAAAATTAATTCAGGAAAATCTAAGAGAGTAAGACAGAGAAATTAGGTCACTTCATTTTTTTCTAGGCTCTGTAATTGTTTTTCTTTGTATGTTTCTTTTTCTTCTTCTCTCTCCGTCTCTCTCTCTCTGCACCCTCCTCCCCTGCTTGCCTTCTTTTTAAAATCACTTTGTAACTTGCCATAAATACAAATTCTCATTCCCCTCCCCAGATCTACCAAATCAGAAACTCTTGAGTGGAGCTCAGCAAAAAGTGATTCTGATGGACACTAAAGTTTTCACTTTAAATCACAGATTTAGTTACTTATTAATAGTGCCGTCTTTCAATTCCAGATGTCCCAACTTGGACTATAAATTATGTGATCACCTTAAATATGGCTGTTTTAGTCATCCTGTGTTAGCTAAATTTTTTTTTTTTTTTTTTTTTTTTTTTTTTTTTGCGGTACGTGGGCCTCTCACTGTTGTGGCCTCTCCCATTGCGGAGCACAGGCTCCGAACGCGCAGGCTCAGCAGCCATGGCTCGCGGGCCCGGCCTCTCCACGGCACGTGGGATCCTCCCAGACCGGGGCACGAACCCGTGTCCCCTGCATTGGCAGGTGGACTTTCAACCACTGCGCCACCAGGGAAGCCCTAAAATATTTTGATAATAATTTCATTCCTTTTGGTAGACAGCAGTTGCACACACACGTGTGTGGACACACACACACACACACACACACACACACACACACACACACATCTGTACAGTCCAGCCTCCTCCCCTGGATGCACTGGACGAATAAACATTCCAGCTACTAAAGAATTAATGCCGAGCACAGCAGATCCTTGTTCTGACACCCTGGACCAAGTCCTTTCTGAAGGATCAGTGCCTTACTACGACAATTAAATGATAATTGTGTCAAGCACTTAGCACAGTATACAGGAAGATTCAACAAATAGCAGCTATTTATACTTATTTTCTACCTTTTCTGACACCTTCGTCTATGTCAGAAACTGTAGTAGGCTCTGGGCATTAAAAGATGAAGCAGACAGACGTGACCCTCCCCCGACCCCCAGACCTTACGATCTAATTGGAAATACTGACTGCAAACTACTGTGATCCGAGGTGACAAGGGCTGTGGCTGGACAAGCAGGAGTGGTGGCAGCAGAGAGGAGGGGGTCCATCCACCCAGCCTGGGCAGTGCTGGGCAGGAGCGGGGGAGGGGAAATAGACATCCCCTGGGCAAAGCAAGAGTACGCGGAGAAATCCAGGAGATGAGAAGGAGCATGGCTACTTGTGGGCACTGTATGCAGCTCAGATTGGCTGGACTTCATAGTCATGCTGGGGAGAAAATGGGGAATAATGATAATGATGAGAGATGAGTCTGAAGATGTTGGCAGGGACCTAATCATTATCAAGAGATTTTGGAGCCGTGTTGGAAAGTTTGAAAATTGTTTTGAGGGCAGTGGGGAGCCGTGAATGGTGTTCAGCAGGGGAGTAGCGTGTTTTGTATTTTTTGAACCTCACTCTGGATGTTGTGTGGGATACACATGACTGAATGAGAGATGATGAGAGCTAACTACACCCCATCGTAATTGGTGGTGTCCTGGATGAGGAAAGCGGAGTGGGCATGGAAAGATGTATCTACAACCACGTTTACTGAATTTTGCTTCCGAGTTATGAAATAGCATATTCATTGTTTTCTCTCTCATCATACATCATTAAGTTTTGTTTTAGAAAGTAGAATGATAGCAGTATTATGTGTGCATTTGGATCCCTAAAGGAGCTCTTGTTTTGATTGTTCTTGCTACCTTTATTGTCCAGACCTTAAGCCTCAGTGTAGACCTGTATCTAATGGAACATTTATTAGTCCATCTAAATATCTAATATCTATATATTACTTCTAATAAAATTACTGTGATACTGTGATTTATAAGAAATACATATTTGGTCATTTGAAATAAGGTCAAATTTGGTCAAATGACCAAATATATGTTTCCCATCTATGTTTTGTCTCAACCCATAGTTCCTGGCTCAGAGCTCCCAAAACCCTTGCAATTTCCTGAGTGATAAATAAGAGCAGTGGGAACATCTTCTGTTATAATAATTTCTCTATAGTCCTGAGTAAAGGCAAGAGGGTTGTCTTGCTATTCGAAACAAGCTCCTTTCCGCCAAAACTGGGTTTATATTAATGAAGGTGACTTTTGGAAAGCACCTAAAGATGGGGGCTAGTTGCCGGGGGAACAAACCAGGCATAGAGGGTTGGAACTTTCAGTTTCACCCCTTGATTTCCAGGAAAGGGAGAGAGACTGGAGGTTGAATCAATCACCAATGACCAATTATCTAATCAGTCATGCCTATTAATGAAGCCTCCATAAAAACCCAAAAGGATGGTGTTTGGAGAGACTCTGGGTTGGTGAATACATGGAGATCTGGAGAGAGTGGAGTGCCTGGAGAGGGCATGGAAGCTCCACACCCTTTCCCCATACCTTGCTCTATGCATCTTTTACATCTGGATATTCCTGAGTTATAGCCTTTTTTTTTTTTTTTTTTTTTTTTGGCGGTACACGGGCCTCTCACTGTTGAGGCTTCTCCCGTTGCGGAGCACAGGCTCCAGACGCGCAGGCTCAGCGGCCGTGGCTCACGGGCCCAGCCGCTCCGCAGCATGTGGGATCTTCCCAGACCGGGGCACGAACGCGCGTCCCCTGCATCGGCAGGCAGACTCTCAACCACTGCACCACGAGGGAAGCCCCTGAGTTGTATCCTTTTATAATAAGCTGGCAGTCTAGTAAGTAAAATGTTGTCTGAGTCCTGTGAGCCGATCTAGTGAATTAATCCAACCCAAGTTCGGGGTCACTGGAACATCTGATTTATAGCCAGTCGCTCAAAAGCACAAGTGACAACCTGGACTTGCAATTGGCATGTAAAGTGAAGGGCAGTCTTGTGGAACTGAGCCCTTAACCTGTGGAGTCTGGTGCTATCTCCAGGAAGATGTGCTAGAACTAAGCTGAATCGAAGGGCACACGGCTGGTATCCAAGTGTTGCCTGTCGGTGTGGTCAAATCACCTACCCCACCCCCAAATACACACACTGGAATTCGGGACCAGAATCTTAGTTATTGTCTTCTCATTTGATCTGCAGTGTAGATCTGTGACTTAGGCCAGGTGAAATTGGAAGTTGAGACCATGAGAGGGTTGGCCACGTTCATACAGATGGCCAGGTGCCTGGTCTTCTGTCTCCAAATCCCATGCTCTTCCACATCATCACTCTGCTTCCCACTCACGTGTCAGCATGTCAGGAGGACTTCGGGAGAGCCAGCATTTGAGAGCTGGAAACTTCTGTGAGGGTTCAAAACCAGTTGCTGTGTTCTGCCCACATGTGTCCTACCTGGGCTCAGGACAAGAGATGACAGAAAGGAAAAGGATGAAGAAGGAAGAGGGAGGGAGAGGGAGAAGGAATGTGTCACCTTCTAATCCTGCAAGAGCAGCAAAGGTGGCACAAGAGGACATTTTCCACCAGACCTATAGCTCCTGAGCAATCTTAGAGCTGCACCAAAATGCCCCAGACTCAGCAACAAATGTTCTTCTGAAGGTAGATCCTGGGCAGAGATAACCACTGGCACATTAGGAAGAGCACTAGGCTGAGCCTCAATTCTGCCACTTACTAGCCAGGCAAGCTCCCCCTCTCTGAGCCTCAGTTTCCCCATCTGTAAATGAGGACATTAATGATACCTGTCTCCCAGGGTTATAGTGAGGGTTATTTCTTGTTCATTTTTCTATTGAAGTATAGTAGATTTACACTATTGTATTAGTTTCAGATGTATGGAATGTATGGAATATATGTATGTGGTATATAGATATATACCACATCTTCTTTATCCATTCATCTGTCAGTGGACATTTAGGTCCGCTTCCATGTCTTGGCTATTGTGAATAGTCCCGCTATGAACGTTGGGGTGCATGTACCTTTTTGAATTAGAGGTTTTTCTGGATATATGCCCAGGAGTGGGATGGCTGGATCATATGGTAATTCTATTTTTAGTTTTGTAAGGAACCTCCATACTGTTTTCTATAGTGGCTGCACCAACTTACATTTCCTATCATGAGGATTATTGAGAGGATTAAATGTAGTAATGCCTGGCATGCTCTTCCCCCCAAATAGCTGCACAGTTCCGTGACACAGGTCAGGCCTTTACTGAGATGCCTCCTCTCTGAGAGGCCTTTCCTATCCATCCCATTTAAAATTGCAGCACTTCTCCCTCTTGGTCCTTCCTATCTCTCTTCTGGCTTTACTGTTCCTCACAGAACATATCCATTGTTGGACAGTGGATAGCAATGAGCATACCTCCATCTAACAAAGTAAATATTCTACTTATTTATTGATTGTGTCTCCACCTTTCACAGGAAAGTAAGGATGTTTTTTCTCTTCTGTTTATCACTTTATCACTAGTTCCTAAAAGGATGCCTAGTGCAAAATCGGCATGCAATAGGAACTAGATGAATGAAGGATGAATGAGTAAACAAATAAGTGAAAATATTTCATTTGTCGGCTTTCCATTTCCAGACCTGTGTTATGCTCTTAGAGTTTCCAGTAAGCCAAATTTGTTTCTTAATACGTAATCCATGAATGTGGTCTCACACAAAAGAAGTAATCATTACAAGAAAACAAAATAAAAATACACAAATAGGGGCTTCCCTGGTGGCGCAATGGTTCAGAGTCCGCCTGCCAATGCAGGGGACATGAATTCGTGCCCTGATCCGGGAAGATCCCACATGCCGCAAAGCAGCTGGGCCCGTGAGCCATGGCCACTGAGCCTGCGCGTCCAGAGCCTGTGCTCCGCAACGGGAGAGGCCACAACAGTGAGAGGCCCACGTACCGCAAAAAAAAAAAAAGCCTTTCTCTAATGGCCCATGGTTTTGCTCTGCCACCATCTCCCCAGCTCATCACTGTCTCTGCAGTTCTCTCTGGAATAAGGTGCAGGGTATCCCCTGTCCCTCATCCCTGAGGTCAGTTCTACTTGTGAGTCGCCACAAGCCTCCTTTGAGTTTCCTACTGTACCACTATTTGATTCCTTGCTCCTCTGCACCAAGAAATGAATCACTTCCCACTAAGTGGGGATCATGGAAGGTGGGGAGAGGATAACTTCAAGCATTCTTTAAAATCAACAGATACCCAAGGAAGTCAAGCAGGGGAAGCAACTGCTGCTATTTTTGCTAATTTGCTGAATTTTAAAACCAATTGTTCAACTTCTTTAAGTCTCCAGTTTCTCATATATTAAATGACAGTAGCTCCCAGCTTACTACCTCATGTGTCTGAAGTCTAGTATTTTGGGAGATTCTGCATAATCATAATGAGTTCTAACAATCTCTCACACTTACAGAGTGATTTACAGCTCACCAAGTACTTGTTGAAGAGGGATATTTCCTAGACTCAAAAATTTCAGAGGTGACCCTTACAGATGAACATATCCAGTGGTTCCCCAACTCTGCTTACACTCCCTGGCAAGAAGAGCCCGAAGGTATAATGGCAGTCCATGAACTCTTCAATATTTCAAAAATGCTAACGGGAATCATACATTTCCACAATAAAATCAGACTTTAATTGCTTTTGGTGGGGATTATATCAACTAAAATTGGTACTTATTGGAAAACTAATTATCCCTTAATAAAGGTAACTTAATAGACATAACCCTTTGAAACATTGGGGGTCTATGGGGGAAAAAATTATAGAAGGAAAACTTAATCGTGAAATGATGAAGGATTTGGGCCACAGAGATCCCCACACTTCATAGACGAGGAAAGTGGAGCCCAAAGAAGCAAGCTGTGCCCTGAAACTCCCCCTCTTCTTCATCACTCCTGCCTTAGATTATGCCTCGTCTATCCTCTGTTGGAATTATGCACTAGTGTCCTATCTTATCCTGGTCTGTACTGGCTGCTTTCCATCTGCCCCTTGAACTGCAACCAAAGTAACTTTTTAGTATGCATCCCACCTCTCCTTTGATGGGTTCACATTCTCTGAAGTCTCCCCATCATTGTCAGGATAAAGACACACTCCTCTGTTGGCACCCAAGGCTCTTCATGATCTGGCCTCAGCATCCCTTAAGATGCTTCTTGAGCTCCCGCCACACTTAATGGCTTTTGGTCCCTGAATGCGCCAGGCCTTCTCAGCGTCCCTCTGTGTCTTTGCATAAACTGGTCCCTCTTCAGAATGCCCTTCCTCCACCTGCTTACCTGTCAACTTAATGCATCCTTCAAGTTTCAGCTACATCACACCTCCTCCAGGAAGCCTTCACTCCAGAGAGGACTGAGTGCCTGCTCTGGGCGTCTCAGCACCCCATGCGCCCATCCAGTGTACGCTTCTGTTACTGCATTGCAATCTCCTCAGTAGACAGGAAATTGTTAAATGAACATGACTTCCCCAAGATCTCATGGCAGAGGCAAGAGGCAAAATACTAGGTCTTCTCCTGGCTCCATGGCTCTGTGTCCTATAGAACGATGAAGTGCTGTGAAAATCTCAAGGTTTGGCTTTTCCCTCCATGGATCCCACAGTTTGAGAAAAAAAGAAAAAAAACTGTCCAACATGAAATTTATTAAGGGATAATTTTAGGACTACCAGCAAGGAAGAAGGCATACCATTATGATAGTCAGATTCTATCCTCAAGACTGGAAACACTAGGAGAGCTTTAAGGGAAAGAGCCCAAAGTGGAAGCACCTTTAGGCAGAGGCACATAGGGCAGCTCTGCCCCAATTACTGTGCAGGTGCAAACAAGGCCAGAGAGACCCTGTCACTCATATGAGAGAGAACCCAGATAAGGATTTGGGAGGCCTGGTCCCATTATGTCAGGCTCACTCAAAGGGCATTTTCCCCTGGGCTCTCTGCTTTCTGAGACCCGCTAAGTACAATGCCAGGCAGGGAGGCCAGCATCTACTCTCACATGCTTACAGATACGGTGCTGCTACCCACCAAGGCCTTGGCACTTAAAGAACATGGACCCACCTTTAGAACCTCCAAGTCCTGGCCTCCAGCTGCTGCTTTAAGGGACCAAAACCAAACCAAAACAAACAACCATGACAATTAGGAGGATCCCCCTCAGCTTCTAATCAGGAGACCCAATGTTTGCAAAAATTAAAGACACTACACTTGATTCACGATATATTCAATCTGCATTATTAGGACCTATAACAACCCTGGACAATTGACAAGCCAAGGACAGTTGTAATGTTGTCTCTTTTTTAAAATGAGAAATCCAAAGCTATAAGTTGTTTAATGACTTTCCTGAGATCTGATGAATGTATGCAACGTCTCTGTGTACCAACAGGGCCATCAATCTGAAAATGTCAATCCTTACCTCAACCTTGCTGTGCAGTATTACACAAGTTACTTAACCTCTCTGATATTCACCTTCCTCATCTCTAAAAGGGAGACAAAAATATCACTCTCACATGGTTATTGTGAGGTGAAGTGAATTAGTGTACTAAGTACGTTAATTCACTTCATCTCACAATACAGTACATGGATCACTGCACTTGATACCTAGAACTTAAGGACCCTGGTCTTCTGACTCCAAATCCCCCCATCCTTTCTTTTTTTTTTTTTTAAGTTTTATTGGGGTATAGTTGATTTACAATGTTGTATTGGTTTCAGCGGTACAGCAAAGTGAATCAGTTATACAGATATATATGTCCACTATTTTTTAGATTCTTTTCCCATATAGGTCATTATAGAGTATTGAGTAGAGTTCCCTGTGCTACACAGTAGGTCCTTATTAGTTATCTATTTTATATATAGTAGTGTGTATATGTCTATCCAAATCTCCCAATTCATCCCTTCCCCGACCCGCGACCCGTCCTTTACGATTGTTCTGCTTCAAACACTCTCTGAGACTTTGGATAAATTATTTAGTCCTCTGGGTATAATTTTTCCATCTATAAAGGAGGTTCTAGTGACCTTACACAACCTCTCTGAATCTCAGTTCCCTCAACTCTAAATTGGGAGGAATAATTACAGTCTCCTCCTTATAGGGTGATTCTGAGGAGTGAAGTAGAAAATGTTTGGAAAGCACTTAAGACAGTGCCTGGCACATAGCCAACACTAAAAATAAATTAACTATTACCACTGTGATTGTTGCTAATGTTAATATTATTAGTCCCTCCCGTTATAAAATGGGATATATACCCTCTTAGTCAGGTGATCAAAACTCAGTTCTATCTGGATCACCGGGAGAAAATAAAATTTCTGTATTTTTACTACCAAAGCCCCCCCAACACACACACTCACCTTTTTTCTTCTTGCCCCTGACCTTAAAGAATCATAGACTCTCAGGCCTAGAAAAGTTTTCAGAGGTCATCCACTTGACCTGTTCTCCATTTTTTTATTTCTCTCTACAACATCTCCACCAAGTGGCATATACTTAAATACCTCTGGTGATGGGGACCTCACCACCTTATACAGTAGCTCACTCTGAACACAGTTCTGTGTGCTGAGCTCTCTTATGTAAAGCCAAAATGCAAGTCACAGTAGCTTCTTCGTTTTGTCTCGCTTTTACCCTTCAGCTCTAGCTGGATTCACAGAAGTGAATTCACAGAGAATTTGCAGAAGCCAAGCTTCAACAACATTTTTCTCCAGACTGTAACAAACTCGAATTGTATTTGTTGGTCATTTTTTTTCCTCCCTCTTTCTGGAAAAAAAAAAAAATCTTAACCACATTTCACCATTCGAAAGATTTTTTTTTTCTTTCCCCCTGTCTGCTGGTTCCCACTGGGATGAAAAGCAATAAAAAGTTAGAAAGAAGTATAGGTTTGCCTTCTGCTTTTGTCACTTAGACAAATAGCACCATAAAAAACAGTGAATGCTATCGGTTAAAGCGAACTCCTTCCTCTCCCTCATACATTTCATCAAGATCTGATGCAAGGGGTTTGGACAGGAAAACCTTTTTCTGAAGATGGATAAGATAGTGAGTTAAAGATTTTGCATTAAAAACAGATTCTGGTTATAATATCTTCCTGACAGTAGCATTTTGCTACCCCTGTTTTGTGAGTCCTGTAAATAAATCTCAGGGGGCACATCAGTTGGGCAGGGGATATCTGGGAACCTTGTGAGGTGTCTGCCAATCAGGGCATAATAAAGAGGAACAGTTCCAAGACAGCTCCTGCAGTTTTCAAGGGGTCTTTCTGCGTTCTTTCTCCTTCCCCACCCCCAGCACTGGTGCTCCCTTCTCCTTTTTTTAATGTTCTTTGTGTTTCCAATCAGCTCCCTGATCTGGCACCAGCTTTAGGAAGTCGTGTGAATAGACAACATGAGAGGATCTTGTAATATTTCACACTTTCCAATGAAAAATATGCTGGTTGGAAGCATTAATATTTAATACCAGATAAACTGTCTGAAAAGTTGCAGGAGAATTTTCCATTAAGATATGGAGATACTCAGAAAGTATACTCACTTTGTTAGAAAACCTTATCAGGCTGGGGCAGCAGCCGTGGGGCTAAATCTGTTGCCCTCCTGGGGGTTAAATATGAATTGCGACCCACAGTAAACACAAAGCAGAGAAAGTGCTCCTCGATCCAGTGCATGTCTCTGACCAGCACAAGCAAGATTAGGAACTGAAAGGTGGTCATTGGACTTTGAGTCAGGGCAAGAGGGGCAGAGTCTGGATGTCAAAGATTACTTTGACCTTTTCTCCTGTGAGAACGGTAGCCCGATGGACACAATAATAAATCATAAGCTAAAACTTACCTTTGTGTTGCAATATATGTTAAGAAGTGTCTTCTCAGCTATTATCTCATTGGACACTCCATCATGGATGAATGATATGAATCCCCCTTTATGGAGGAGGGTACAGAGGCTCAAAGAGGTAAAGTGATTTGTCCAAAGTCACAGAATAGATGTATGGTTGGGTTTTTAACATAGGTCCTTCTGACTCCAAACCCAGTGTTCTTTGCACTAAAGCATATTATCTTCCATCAGGAACAGAGGAGCAGGTCTTTTGTGGGGAAGATGATAGTGATGATGATGACAAAAGACGATGCTGATAATTAACACATTTTCTTCATGTTTCAAGTCCTACTAAGTGTCAAGCCCTATGTTAGATACTTTCTGTGAAATCTCTCATTTAATCCTTATAACAGACATAAAATGCATTATTACTATTATTATTATTTCATTTTACAGATGATCAAACAGGCTCAGAGAGGCAAAATGACTTGCCCAAGATTATATAAGGGATTATTCAAACCTAGCTCTGGATAGATTTTAAATTCCTGAACTTTTTTTTTTTTTTTTTTGCGGTACGCGGGCCTCTCACTGTTGTGGCCTCTCCCGTTGCGGAGCATAGGCTCCGGACACGCAGGCTCAGCGGCCATGGCTCACGGACCCAGCCATTCCGCGGCATGCGGGATCCTCCTGGACCGGGGCACGAACCCGTGTCCCCCGCATCGGCAGGCGGACTCTCAACCACTGCGCCACCAGGGAAGCCCCTGAACTTTTATTTAACAATGGAAAAAGGAAAAAAGTGGGAGGTGGGTAAAGAGGAGGATTTAGGGTTGAGAGATGTGGAGTTCAGAGGCAGTCAGGAAAATTGATTTACATAGATAATCCTCCAGAGCTTCACGTACTTAGGGGTGCTCAGAAGGCGACTGGAAACTAACAGGGGCCTGGAGTTGAGGAAAGACATTGGAGGCAGACCTGCAGAGCCAGTATGTCCTAGGCATGCATTGAGCACCGAGGGCATGCAGTTCCGGTATGTACAAGGACAAGTTGGTTGTGGATCCTGAAAAAAGCCCTAAACTTTGTAAAGATTTTCTAAGATCATTTGGTAGCCTTGGGGATCAGCAGAGCGCAGGAGGCTAGATTACAATGATGGGGAGCCATAACGGGAAATGAAGAAGGGCAGGTACCAGCAAGCTATGGAGGAGTTTGTAGTCAAGGAGCACAGTGGCAAAACGGCTTAAAGGATTATCAAGGTCAAGGAACTTTCCCCCCTCTTCTTTTAAGATGAGAATTGAACACTTTCATGGGCTACAGAAGGATTCAGTGGAGAGGGAGGGATCAAAGATATAGGAGAGAAGTAATAATCAATAGCACAATTGAAGGCAGTGTTGGAGGATTGCACTCCAGAAAGAAGGGTCACTTTCCTCTGCGACTCCAGGCACAATAAAGATTTGCATCCGTGAATGAATCGTATCAGATTTCTGGGGTGGGAAAATGTCAGGGTATGAGCAAGGCACACTGAGGTTCGCATTCTGATTCTGTCACTTTCTAACTCTCTGATCTCGAATAAATCGATTAACCTCCTGGAGCCTCAGTTTCCACATCTGTGAAAAATATGCAAAACAGAGATGTCATCACCCATAACAACGTTATTGGATTGTTCCAAAGCACAGATTCCCAAACTTGCCTGATTCACAGTTTCTTTAGTATCTCAGTAGTTTTTCACAGGGCCCCTAGGCCAAAATAAATACCCAACAGTTCCATGTATTAAGCAGTTGGGTTCAAACAATTTCAAAAGTATGTATGTCCTATCACTTTATATACATAATTTGAAAGAAAGGTAACACTATCATTTCATTCTTAAATAAACACAGTCACCTAATTACTCATGGAATGTGTGGGACTGTGGACACTGTACAATCAGATTGAATACCGACATCCCTCTTTCCTGTTCCACACTGGTGTTTGCAGTTCCTTGCCTGTTTTTTTTCTTTTTTTTGGCCATACCATACAGCAGTGAGAGCACAGAGTCCTAACCATTGGACCGCCGGGGAGTTCCTCTGCAGTTACTTGTTTTGTTATTAGAGCAACTCACTAAAACCCAGCATCACCTATATATGATGTCATTGAATGGACTGTAGTGTGATCTGATGGTGAGATGGTGAACTCCCTCACCCTGGTAATTCCAGGGTATTCAGCAGATGTTAACTATCACTGAGTTTCTCCCTAAAGTGTTAAATGTTGCTTCATGCCCCTTTAAGTTTTCTGTGGCCCCCCTAGGCACCTTGACACAATTTGGGAACCGTCATTCTAAAGATTGAATTAAGTAATATATGTATAATATGTATTATATGCAATTTCTTATCAAATTACAAATTGGTAAGAAAAGGTGGAACATCCCAGTAGTAAAAGGAAAAGGATATTATGGACAAATATCAGAAGAGAAAACCCTAATGCTAGTACAAGCCTAAACTTGCATTAGGCTCCCCTAGTTGTTAGAGAAATACAAATCAAAACAGCAATGAAATAACATTTTCTCCTAACCAATGCACGAAAATTAAAGATTGATTCCATTTAGTAGCTGGCAAAGGGGTAGGAAAATAAAAACTGTCTCATATTGCCCGTGAGAATATAAATTGCTGTAGCATTTTCAGAAATTAAGCTAGAAGGATCTAATAAAATTTAAAACCTGTCTACCTTTACCACAGCAATCCCACTTGGAGGAATCCAGCATACAGAAATAAAAACACCAGTATACATGGATAGTCAAGGATCTTTATTAGATAATTGTTTATTATAACATAAAACAGTCTGGAAACAACCTGAATGTCCATCAATAGTAGAATAATTCTTATGCATCTATCCTCTGGAGAGTTGTTTAGTTATTAAAAGAAAGAGTTTGATCTATGTGTATTGACAGAAAGGAATGTCTGCGATATATTGTTAGTGAAAAAGGCAAATGTGGAGTAAACAGGCATAGCAGGTTATCGTTTTTTCTGTAAAGAAGTAGAATAAAAAAAGCCTATGTTTATACAAGCATATGGGAAAGCCAGGGAGGACAAAAGCTAACACACTTAATTGTTGATACTTAGTACAATGTGTGTCTTGCTGGGTGCGGGGTATAATCATGGAAAGGAAGATTACTGGTTTTGTCTATGTTCATATCTGAGTAGTTTGGCAGGTATTCATCTATCAACCAGCATAAGTTATACTGCCCTTCATAAGCTGAAGAGAAAACCCAGTGAAACGTCCTCCAAAACATGCATTTGGTTTACCTAACACTGTGCGTACCCCATGACAGGGATTCTGTGTGCCTGTGTTCTGTCTCTGGTTGTCTTTCTGTGCGTCTGTTATTCCACTGCCTTTCCCTCTACCTAGCTGCATCTCTCCCGCTCCCTTTTGCTCTCCCTCTCTCTCTTTTCTTCTCTATTCTCTCCCCTTGCTTTTATGCCACATGATGTGGGGCCACAGACGAGGAATAAGACAGGGCACCTGCCCTTGAGAAGCTTACAGTCTGCGGGGCTGAAAACCAACACATTTTCAGAGGAGAAAGGAAGTGGAGGAAGATGGCGCCAGATGGACTTAGTTTTGGTGAAGAATGGGTAAGTCCCCCTTCTTAGGAAGAGAGGAGGCTGAGGACTTATGGGGAATGAAAGTGGCTCAGGCTGCAAGTACGGAGTCAACAGGAGATCACTCGAGGGATTATCTTTCAGCCCTTCTCCCTGGGTGGTTTCAAAATTCATCTTTCTGAAGGCAGGAGTCTGGCTCAGGCACCTCAGAAAGGCTCTTCAGGATCTGATTCCTTCATTTTTCAGGTCTGTGTCTAACCGTTTGGGCAGATGGACCCCTCCCCTACCTCATGCTAAAGCTTTTCTATTTTAGCTGTGCTCAGAGGCTAACTGTCCTTACCCATTCCCTCCACAGCCTGCCTCACCCATAAAGAGAAACGTCAGACTCAAACCAACTGTACCATCCCACAGCCTGACCCTCCTTCCCCCACCTCTCACCCCATACACCATCCTATGTACCATCCTCTTGTCGGCAGCCAGCAGACCAACGTTCCTGGGCCAGCTCTGCCTCTGTCTCCCTAGACAACGGTCTTTGCAGAGACAGAAGAAGGGTCAGATGTCAGGGCCGCTGGGCTAGGATCCCACAAGCTGTGTCCTAGTTTTCCAGAATAAGCTGTCAGGATTTGCTTCAATGCAGTCCCCTCTTCCCTCTCCCCAAATCCTATTTCTGAGCCTGAAGAAATGGCTTTGCCAGCCTCAGGAGAAGCCTCTTGCCCAGGGAAAGCCAGGCTTGAGAAGCTGCCATCAGACCCCATTGTCTGTGTCCTGGGACCACTGCCAAGGCTCGGGCATCTTGGCTGGGGTGGTGGAAGGGCCCTGTTCTGATCCCATCTGTTCAGAGTGAGGGAAAGAAGCCAGGTTCCCTCCCCTTTATCTCTGTCCCCAACCCCCAAGCTTTATGGATGAGTGGCTTTTCAGAGATGAAAAACCAGAGCCCTGTCAAACAAGTCTTCTTGCTTGACAAAGATAGAATCTAAATATAGAAAGGTACAGCTAAGCTCTGCAGCCGAGCGAGCAACCCCATCTGGCGCAGCTTCAGGGTGTTTCCTCCCCTACCATGGCTCCTAGCCCAGTGCCCAGGACACAGCAGAGGGTCATCAAATGTTTTGTTGAACTGACCTCCTGAATCTTGCTGAACACCCCTCCGCTACCAGCAAAGAGATGCTGTACAAACATCCCCATGACACCCACTGAAGCTGCCCTGGACCCCTCACTTCCCACCTGCACATAGCCCTGGCCCCTCTCCTATTGAGAACATCCTTACAAAAATGCCACTGCCTTGAAAGAAATCTCCCTGAGATGGGGGTAGGGGGCTAATGCATATATCTTTCTTTTCCATGTTATCAGGCACTGAATATCCACTACCTTATTTAATCCTCACAATATCAAGGATATAATTACTCCCATTTTATAGATATGAACATTGAGGCTAAGAGGTTAACGGACACATCCAAAGCCTTGCTGTTGGAAAACTCAGATCCATTTCCCCTGCTCCAGAGAACACCATGGAATGGTGAAGGGGGTATTCATGCTGCTAGACCCCATTGACGGCCATGGTTTCCCCTGGATAATTCTCCTTAGGACCTCTAGAACCTTTCTTTGGTTTAACTAAAAATGATACCATCATAATTCGTGGAGCCAAAAAGTATTCCTGGAGAGCATGGAGCCCAGGCTCCTGTTTTCAAGAAGATAACATGGTATTCAGTTGGTGTGTTTGTTTCCTAGGGCTGCCATAACAAAGCACTACACACTCGGTAGCTTAAGACAACAGACATTTATTCTCTCACAGGTCTGAAATCAAGTTGCTGGCCAGGCCATGCTCCCTCCAAGGCTCTAGGGAAGCATCCTTCCTTGCCTCTTCCTAGCTTCTGGTGGTTACCAGCAATCCTTGGCATCCCTTGGCTTGTAGGTACATCGCTCCAATTTCTGCCTGTCTTCACACAGTTGTCTTCCCTCTGTGTGTGTCTATGTCTTTCTGTCTGACTCTTCTCGTCTTTCTCTTATATATAAAGACACCAGTCACTGGCTTTAGGGTTTACCCTAATCCAGTATGGCCTCATTTTAACTGGATTATATCTGCAAAGACCCTACTTTCAAATAAGATCACATTCTGAGATTGGGTGGACATGAACTTTGGCGGAGCACTGTTCAACCCAGCACAGTTGGTACAGCATGGTGCCAGGAGGGTGGACTCAGGAGTCAGGCTGCCTGGGACTTTAATCCTGCCACTTGCTCACTCTGTGACTAGAGAAACTCAACCTCTCTGAATCTCAGGCTCCTCATATGTAAAATAAGGATACTAGGTTGGTTGGGAGAAGCCACTAAGATAATCCATGCACAGAGCTTAGCCCAATGCCTGGCACAAAGTGAGTGTTCAAACATTAGCTCAGCCCCCTATATTCTTGGTAGTTAGGGGCACACACTTTGGAGTCAGGCTACTGGGGTGAAATACTGGATCTATCCATTGTGGGAAGATGGACACATTACTTAAACTCTCTGAGCCTTAATTTCCTCATGTAGAACAGAGATAATAGTTGTATCTGCCTCCTGGTTTACAGTAAGCAGCACATGAAGTAATTCACATAAGGTATTTAAGAATATCTTGCATGTATGATATCATTTATATGTAGAATCTAAAAAATAATACAAATGAATATACATGCAAAACAGAAACAGGTTTAAATATAGAAAACAAACAAGTGATCACAAAAGGTAAGAGGCAAATTGGGGTATTGGGATTAAGAGATACAAACTATTATGTATAAAATAGATAAGCAACAAGGATACATTTTATATAGCACAGGGAATTATAGCCATTATCTTTTAATAACATTTAATGGAGTATAAGCTGTAAAAATACTGAATTACTATGCTGTACACCTGAAACTAACATAATATTGTAAATCAACTATACTTCAAGAATAAAATAAATTAAAAATTAAAATTTATTAATAAAGAATATCTTGCTTATAGCAGGTTCCCAATAAATGGTGGCTATTATGGTATTGATGTTCCCAATTCAAATCCATATGATATTATATAATCCTATAACACCATAGGAACAGGCTCAGCAGAGGGGTCCTGGGTTTCTGGCAGAGAAGGACCAGAGTTTTGTGGGCATCAGCGAAATGTGCCTTTCCCCAGAAGGGAGGGATCTACAGGTCTGATGTACTGAGACCAGGCGTCTCTGTCCTGGGCAGTGGTCCAAGGGGCTGAGCCCGTCTCCTCCTCTCCTTTGCGGTTGGCTCACTCAGTGTATACCCAAGGGATCTAGGGACATGCTCTAGCTCCAGGGCTGGGCACTTCCCCACACAGACTCCCATCCGTCTCCAGCTGCCAGATGAAGGTGACTTAGGAGATCTGGGGTGGAGGATGGCTGGGGAGCCGGGGGCAGAGAAGCAGCATGAAGCTCATTAGTAGCTGACTACTCTGGTGGAACAGACCTCTCCCGGGGGCCATAACTCTGTCCCTGGAAGAAAGAATGATGATTGGGAGGAGGCTGACACTCGTGCAGCCCACATATGGGGCTAGGCAGTAGGAGCAAAGCTGAGTCCCTGCCTTCTCTAAATCCCCAGCATATCCGTGGAGAAAGAGGAGCTGCAGCATGAAAAAGGGGGGGAGAGAGTATGATTTGAAAGGAAGCTGAGAAGCATACTACAGAGCTTCCATTAAGTAGGCAGCGACCCTGACAAGGCGTCTGGACTCCCACCATCAAGGAGGCATTCTGGAGCCAGGCTCCCTTGGATTTTATTGGGTCCCCAGACTCCTGGGTGATCTTAGATAGCTCAGTCTCTCTGAGCCTTAGGTTCCACATTTGTAAAATGGAAATGTCTATTTTTCAGAGTTGTCTTAAAGCCTACATGATGTAACTCACATCGACCTGATTTGTACTGGGTCTTCAAGCTCAGCTCAGTTGCCCCTCTCTGAGGACGCCACCGTCCCCAGCACAGCTAGGTTGGGAGCCCTGCCAAGCCCTTACACATTTCTCTGCCATAACATGAACACTTCGTTGCTGAATTATAATTTTATGTTTCCTTGTCTGTGTCCTGCACTAGGCTATGAGCTCCCTGAGGACAGAGAAGGTCTTGTTCCTTTAGGCATTTTCAGTGTCCAGCATAATTCCTGGCACAAGCTGAGTGAATGGATGAATGAACGAGTCTAGTTGGCTAAAAATAAGTCTCATTAGGCAGGTTTTTAGGCAGCAGTTTTAACCAAATCATTCTGGAAGGCACAATGGGTTGTATACTGATGAAAAGTTTCTCTCTCTCCAAGGTAACTTTAGTAGAGGTGTGGTAAAGGAAAGTTGCAAGGGGTGATAGAAGCAATAAATGGGGAAATGCTGCTGTGTGGAAGGCATTATGCTATGCGTTTTTCATTAATCATGAAATTACTACCAACCAACTGTATTTATCCTCATTGTGCATGTGAGGAAACCGAGGCTCAGCGAGACGAATTACCTTGCCCAAGATCACAAAGCCAGTAAATAGCAGAGCCGTGGAGTGGAACCCTGATATGCCTGGCTGCCCAGCTTATGTCCTTTCCTTTATTCCCCTTCCGATAGAAAACTGAGGATGTTTGAAAATGAGTAGCTCCAAAAGAAGAGGGGGAGGGGTGGGGTGGAGGGGTGGGGTGGAGGGAGCAGCAGTTGAACTGTCTAAGGCTTATTAGATTTAAACCCTGCATAGCATCTTGCCTTTTCTTTCTTCCCCATTCATTGGCGAGGCAAATGCCAGATAAAGCATTTTGGACACTGAGGTATCAGGGGGCCACTGATGAATTAAAACCCTGTTTGTCAGGGACAGACATTCTTCCAGTCCTGAGTATAATGGAAGTAACTTAGTGGTCATAGGAGTCTCAGAAGGGCCTGGGGCTGTGAGGATGCAGAATGCAAAAGAGGCAGAAAAATGTCCTTTTGCTTTTCTCAGAAGGAAAATATTGCCTAGATATTATAAATTGACCAAAGTTGAGGGGAACAATGCCTTGCTGTGGGCTGTGGAAAAAATTCAAGCATCTCTCAGGTGGAGGCAATCCATTGCTTCTTGAGCCCGCATCATGCACCGGGGTGGGGGGGCTTTATATGTGTTATCTATTTTAGTTCTCACAAGGCCACCCCCATTTTACAGATGAATATAATGAGTCTTGCTGCTAGGATGTGGCGTACCTGAGACTCTTACCCGTGTATCTAGCTACAAAGGGCATTGTGGTTGGAATCTTTACAACTGGGATGAAGCAGAAGTGTAGATATTGAGATGCAAAGTCCAATCTAGCATAAATACAAGTTTTGTTTTTCTTTCATTTTACACTGAATTACCCAAGAATTAATTTCAGACTCCGTACATCCCACTCCTTCCTCTCACCCTTCCTCTGGCCTAAGAGCAGCGCTAGCTTTAGGATCCTCCTGAGGCCAACCAGCTCAAGCAACTACAACAAAGAACACACCACCCCAAGGACATAATTACAAACATATGTAAAGATTTAACTACAAGGATGTTCAACACCGAACTATTTGTAATATCAAAAAAAAAAAAAAAATAAGAGGGAACTCCCTAAACACTCAAAAGTAGGCACTTGAGCAAATAAACTGTGGTGCAGTCATTATATAGGGAATTCTATGCAGCAATTAAAAATTATTTGTGTGACAATATTTAGGGACATAAGCATGATCAGGGGTTTACAAGATATAATGTTGATTTTAAAAAGCAGGTTATAAAACCATTTGACTATTGGCATTGTAAGTGGTTTTTAATTCTTTTTGATTATTAGAATGTTTTCAATTTTCTATATTGAATATCTGTTGTTTTCGTAATAAGAGGAAATAATGAAAGGTTATTTATAACATGAATAATAAATATTCCAGCCTCAACTCTCCTTCAACTGTGATAATAAAAGCACCAGTTTACATGAACACAAAGAGAAAAGAAACCCTAAGTCTGCAGAGAAATCTGACTAAATAATTGGCATCTTTGTTCAAGGAAAGGGGAGCGTCTGCTTTCTGTCTCCCCGAGAGGGGACATGTTTGAACGACAGCAAGCTGGATTGGAGTTGAATACAAGGAAGCACTGCATTACTGCAGTTGTCATCCAAACACACCATAGACATCTACCCAGTGGGGGTCGATAATCAGCATGGTTAGCTGAACCGAGAAGAGTCATGTCACACAGAGGATTGGCAATACCAGCTACAGCAACAGCTACATGGCCTATGCGCCATATGCCTTCTTTAATTCAACGATAATCATTAGATGACACTCATTTAACATACGAGGAAACAGAGGTTAAATTAGATGCTTAGCAACACACATCCAGAAAGTAGCAGGGTTGATCTTGGAACCCAGGTCTGTCTAGTGCTAATGCCCAATTCCATACACTGTGCTGATTTCCTTGGCTTCCTCCTCTACCAAAAAATATTCTTCTCACCAAGCTTGCTGTAGTGTGCAGTATTTTTTCATAAACTTGTTAAATTTTAGAATACTTTTAGATTTACAGAAAAATTATGAAAATAGTACAGAGTTCCCCTATAACCCGCAGTGAGGTTGTCCTACTATGAACATCTCATATTAGCATGTCACAATTAATGAACTAATATTAATCTATTATTATTTATTAACATGTATATAATATCTAGATTTTCTTAGTTTTTACTGAATATCCTTTTTCAGTTTCAGGTTCCCACCTTACATTTATTACCTGGTCTCCTTAGGCTCCTCTTCACTGAGATATTTCTCAGACTTTCCTTGATTTTGATTACCTTGACAGTTTTTAAGGAGTACTATTCAGGTATTTCATAGAAATACCTCAATTGGGATTTGTCTGATGTTTTTTCTCATGATTGGATGACTGGGGTCATGGGTGTTGGGGAGGGAGATCACAGAGGTGAAGTGTTATTCTCATACCAAGGGTACATTTTATCAACATGACTTATCACTGATAATGTTCCTCTTGATCACATGGCTAAGATAGTGTTTTGCAGGTTTCTCCACTATGCATTTGCTCTTTTTTTCCCCTTTCAAACTGTAATCTTTGTAAGGGAGTCATTATGCGAAGCCCACTTTTAAAGAATGGGGGACACTTGAGGACAGAGTAGGCAGAAAAATTATTTGGAATTCTGCGTGGGGGATTTATCTATATTCCCCCATTTATTTATCTACTCAGTCATTTGTCTACATCAGAGTGGACTCATGGATATGTATTTTATACTTTAGGCTATAATCCAATATAGGTTTCCCGCACTACCTGAAAGTATGGTAAGACTATGCTTAAGTTCTGTAGGAAACTGCCAGAATGTCTGCTAAAGTGGTTGCATCATTTTCCATTCGTACCAGCAATAAATGAGAGTTCTTCTTGCTTAGCATTCTTGCCAGAAATTGCTATTGTCAGCTTTTTGGATTGTAGCCATTCTAATAGGTGTATAGTGGTGTCTAGTTGTTTTAATTTGCATTTCTCTAATGACAAATTATGTTGAGCATCTTTTCATATGCTTCCTTGCCATCTGTGTATCTTCTTTGGTGAGGCTTGTCCAGATCTTTTTCCTATTTTTAAATTGGTTTGTTTGTTTTCTTGTTGTTCTGTTTTAGAGAGTTCTTTGCATATTTTGACTGCAAGCTCAGATCTGTGTTTTGCAAATATTTTCTCTCAGTCTGTGGTTTGTCTTTTAACTCTCTTAAGAATATCTTATACAGAAAAAAGTCTTTAATCTTAATAAAATCCAATGTACCAATTTTTTCTTCTATGGATCATTCTTTTGCTATTGTATCTAAAAACTCATCTTCAGATCCAGGGTCATGTGGATTTTCTTTTGCTTCAAGAAGTTTTATACTTTTACATTTAAACTTAGGTGTATGATTCACTTTGAGTGAATTTTTTGGGGGAGGTCCATGCTTAGAGGTTCATGATTTTTTACACATGGATGTCCAGTTGCTACAGTGTCATTTGTTGAAAAGACTATTCTTTCTTCATTAAATTGCCTTTACATTTTTGTAAAAAATGAGTTGAGTTAGTTTTGCTTTTATCTGTTTCGTTAGTGTTCTGTAGTTTCCACATATATAGATACTACAACAAAGTTTTGTTAGATTTATATTAATATTTCATTTTGTGGGTGCTATTATAAATGATATTTTTAGTAGTAAAATTCATTACTGGTACATAGGAAAGCAATCAATTTTCTGTATTATTCTTGTATCCTGAAATCTTGCTGTCATCACTCATTAATTCCAGGAGTTTTTCTTGTTTGTTTGTTTGTTTTTTTAATCAGTTCTTTGGGATTTTCCACATGGCATCTGAGAATGATGGTTTCATTTCTTCCTTCCCAATCTGTATATTTTAATGATTCTTTTATGATTGCTTTAGATGAAACTTCCATTAGGATATTGAATTGAAGTTGTGAGAAAAGGTTTTCTTGCCTTGTTCCTGATCTTAGGAGGAGAGTGCCATTAAGTATGACATTGTTATAGGATTTTTTAGCTGTCCTTTATCAAGCTGAGGACATTCCCCTCTATTCCTAATGTTCTGAGGGGTATTTTTTTTTTTTATCATGAATGGGTATTGGATTTTTTCAAATCCTTTTTTGGTGTCTTCTGATACGATCATATGCCTTGTCTTCTTTGTCCATTCATATGGTTGATACATTGAAATCATACATTGATTTCAAATGTTGAACCAGCCTTGCATACCTAGAATTAATCTCATTGGGTCACAGCATATAATTATTTTTATACAATGTTGGAATTTATTTGCTGATATTTGGCTGAGGATTTTTACATCTATGACCATGAGATATATCGGTGTGTAGTTTTCCCTTCTTGTAATCTCTTTTATCTGGTTTTAGTTTTAATGTAATGCTGGACTCATAAAGTTACTTTGGAAATTCCCTCCCCACTCCCAACTTCTAGTCACTGAAAGAGATTGTGCAGAATTGGTCTTCTTCCATGCTTGGTAGAGTTCACCAGTGAAACCATCTGGGCCTGGTGTTTTCTTTTTTGGAAGGTTGTATTCAATTTGGAAGGTTGATTCAATTTCTTTAATACTTACAGGGATATTCAGGTTACGTATTTCTCTTTGTGTGAGTTTTAGTAGTTTTTCTCTCTCAAGGAACTGGTTCATTTCAAGTAAATTATCAAATTTGTGGGCATAGAGTTTTCATAATATTCTTTTATTCTCCTTTGCATATCCATGGGATCAGTAGTAATGACCCTTCCTTCATTTCTGATATTGGAAAATTGTTTCTCTTCTCATATTTAATTGGTTAGCCTGGCTAGAGGTTTATTAATTTTACTGATCATTTCAATCTATTTCCCTATTTTCAATTTCATTTTCTATTCTAATTTTTATTATTCCCTTTCTTCTGCTTGCTTTAGGCTTAAATTGTTCTTTTCCAGTTTCCTTCTCTCTAGTTATACTACCCATCTGTCCTTGTATGTTGTAAATCTTTTCCATTAGAGGCTTAACAGATTAATTATAGTCATTTTAAATTCCTTGATAGTTCAAGCATCTGTGTCATAAACTGAATCTATTCTGAGGCTTGCTTTGTCCCTTCAGACTGTGCTTCATGTGACCTCATAATATATCTTGTAATTTTGTTGTTGTTGTTGAAAAGCAGACATGTTGTATCAAATAACAAGAATTGTGGCAAATAGTCCTTTGGTGTGAGGATTTATGAGAAACTGGCTAGGATTTGGGTGTGTTTTATATTTTGTGTAGCTTTAGGTGCCAGAGGCTTCAACTTCCTTTAGGTCCTTGTTTTTGTCTCCCCGCTTGAATTCAGGCTTCCCTAAGTACTGTTCCTCAAACTACTAAAGGCTTCCCTAAGTACTGTTTCAGCTGTTTCATGGGTAATCCACTGTCATTATCCTGTAACCCTGTTGTGGTGTTGGTAAGGCATAGGAACGGGGAGCTGGATTAGTTTCCCATTGTTGCTGTAATGGATTAACACAGACTTAGTGGCTTAAAACCACACACATATTGTAGTCAGAAGTCTAAAATCTGTGTTACTGGGCTAAAATACAGATGTATGGTGTCTTCTGGAAGCTGGGCTGGTGTCTTCTGGAAGCTCTAGGGGAGAATCTGTACATCTGACTTCTAACATCTGGCAGCCACATGCATGTCTTGGCTGGTGACCCTTTTCTTGAAGCACTCCAACCTCTTGCTTCTCTTTTCACATCTCCTACTTCCTTCTTTGACCTTATTGCCTCCCTCCAATAAAGACCCTTGTGATTAAATTTAAGGCCCATTAGGATATGATAATCCAGGATAACCTTCCCATCTCAAGATCATTTAACATAATCATATCTGCAAGTCCTCTTTACCATGTAAGGTAACATATTCACAGGCTCTGGGGATTAGGATGTGGCTATCGTTTGTGGGCCAGTACTCAGCATATCACAGGAGTATTCTAGAATCTTCTCATTAAAATTCAGCATTTCGCACCAGAGGGCAGACAGCAGAAGCAAGAAGAACTACAGTCCTGCAGCCTGTGGAACAAAAACCACATTCACAGAAAGATAGACAAGATGAAAAGGCAGAGGGCTATGTACCAGATGAAGGAACAAGATAAACAACTAAATGAAGTGGAGATAGGCAAACTTCCAGTAAAAGAATTCAGAATAATGATAGAGAAGATGATCCAGGACCTCAGAGGAGGCAAAGACAGAGAAGATGCAAGAAATGTTTAACAAAGACCTAGAAGAATTAAAGACCAAACAAACAGATGATCAATACAATAACTAAAATGAAAAATACACTAGAAGGAATCAATAGCAGAATAATAACTAATCAATAGCAGAAGAATGGATAAGTGACCTGGAAGACAGAATGGTGGAATTCACTGCCATGGAACAGAATAAAGAAAAAAGAATGAAAAGAAATGAAGACAGCCTAAGAGACCTCTGAGACATTAAATGCAACAACATTCACATTATAGGGGTCCCAGAAGGAGAAGAGACAGAGAGAAAGGACCTGGGAAAGTATCTGAAGAGATCATAGTTGAAAACTTCCCTAACATGGGAAGGAAATAGCCACCCAAGTCCAGGAAGTGCAGAGAGTCCCAGGCAGGATAAACCAAGGAGAAACACGTTGAGACACATAGTAATCAAATGGACAAAAATTAGGGACAAAGAAAAATTATTGAAAGCAACAAGGGAAAAATGACAAACAACATACAAGGGAACTTCCATAAGGTTAACAGCAGATTTATCAGCAGAAATTCTACAAGCCAGAAGGGAGTGGTATGACATATTTAAAGTGAAGAAAGGAAAGAACCTACAACCAAGATTACTCTACCCGGCAAGGATCTCATTCAGATTTGACGGAGAAATCAAAACCTTTACAGACAATCAAAATCTAAGAGAATTCAGCACCACCAAACCAGCTCTACCACAAATGCTAAAGGAACTTCTCTAAATGGGAAACAAAAGAGAAGAAAAGGACCTACAAAAACAAACCCAAAACAATTAAGAAAATGGTCATAGGAACATACATATTGATAATTACCTTAAACGTGAATGGATTAAATGCTCCAGCCACAAGACACAGGCTTGCTGAATGGATACAAAAACAAGACCTATCTATATGATGTCTACAAGAGACCCACTTCATACCTAGGGACACATACAGACTGAAAGTGAGGGGATGGAAAAAGATATTCCATGCAAATGGAAATCAAAAGAAAGCTGGAGTAGCAATACTCATATCAGATAAAATAGACGTAAAAATAAAGAATGTTACAAGAGACAAGGAAGGACACTACATAATGATCAAGGGATCAATGCAAGAAGAAGATATGACAATTATAAATATATATGCACCCAGCCTAGGAGCACCTCAATGCATAAGGCAACTGCTAACAGCTCTAAAAGAGGAAATAGACAGTAACACAATAATAGTGGGGGACTTTAACACCTCACTTACACCAATGGACAGATCATCCAAACAGAAAAGTAATAAGGAAACACAAGCTTTAAATGACACAAGAGACCAGAGAGATTTAATTGATATTTATAGGATATTCCATCCAAAAACAGCAGATTACACTTTCTTCTCAAGTGTGCATGGAAAATTTTCCAGGATAGATCACATCTTGGGTCACAAATCAAGCCTCAATAAATTTAAGGAAATTGAACCCATATCAAGCATGTTTTCTGACCACAACACTATGAGATTAGAAATGAATTACAGGGAAAAAAAACGTAAAAAACACAAACACATGGAAGCTAAACAATACATTACTAAATAACCAAGAGATCACTGAAGAAATCAAAGAGGAAATCAAAAAATACCTACAGACAAATGACAATGAAAACACAAAGATCCAAAACCTATGGGATGCAGCAAAAACAGTTCTAAGAGGGAAGTTTATAGCTATACAATCCTACCTCAAGAAACAAGAAAAATCTCAAATAAACAATCTAACGTTACAGCTAAAGGAACTAGATAAAGAAGAACAAACAAAACCCAAAGTTAGCAGAAGGAAAGAAATCATAAAGATCAGAGCAGAAATAAATGAAATAGAAACAAAGAAAACAATAGCAAAGATCAATAAAACTAAGAGCTGGTGCTTTGAGAAGATAAACAAAATTGATAAACCATTAGCCGGACTCATCAAGAAAAAGAGGGAGAGGACTCAAATCAATAAAATTAGAAATGAAAAAGGAGAAGTTACAACAGACACCACAGAAATACAAAGCATCCTAAGAGACTACTACAAGCAACTCTATGTCAATAAAATGGACAACCTGGAAGAAATGGACAAATTCTTAGAAAGGTATAACCTTCCAAGACTGAGCCAGGAAGAAATAGAAAATATGAACAGACCAATTACAAGTAATGAAATTGAAACTGTGATTAAAAATCTCCCAATAAACGAAAGTCCAGGACCAGATGGCTTCACAGGTGAATTCTATCAAACATTTAGAGAAGAGCTAACACCCATCCTTCTCAAAACTCTTCCAAAAAATTGCAGAGGAAGGAACACTCCCAGACTCATTCTGTGAGACCACCATCACCCTGATACCAAAGCCAGACAAAGATACCACAAAAAAAGAAAATGACACACCAATATCACTGATGAATATAGATGCAAATATCCTCAACAAAATACTAGCACACAGAATCCAACAGCACATTAAAAGGATCATACACCATGATCAAGTGGGATTTATCCCAGGGATGCAAAGATTCTTCAATATATGCAAATCAATCAATGTGAAACACCATATTAAGAAATTGAAGAATAAATACCATATGATCATCTCAATAGATGCAGAAAAAGCTTTTGACAAAATTCAACACCCATTTATGATAAAAACTCTCCAGAAAGTGGGCATAGAGGGAACCTACCTCAACATAAAAAAGCCATATACTACAAACCCACAGCAAACATCATTCTCAATGGTGAAAAACTGAAAGCATTTCCTCTAAGATCAGTAACAAGACAAGCATGTCCACCCTTGCCACTATTATTCAACATAGTTTTGGAAGTCCTAGCCACGGCAGTCAAAGAAGAAAAAAGAAATAAAAGGAATACAAGTTGGAAAAGAAGAAGTAAAACTGTCACTGTTTTCAGATGACATGGTACTATACATCGAGAGTCCTAAAGATGCCATGAGAAAACAGAGCTAATCAACAAATTTGGTAAACTTGCAGGATACAACATTCATGCACAGAAATCTCTTGCATTCCTATACACTAATGATGAAAAATCTGAAGGAGAAATTAAGGAAACACTCCCATTTACCACTGCAACAAAAAGAATAAAATATCTAGGAATAACCTTGCCTAAGGAGACAAAAGACCTGTATGCAGAAAACTATAAGACACTGATGAAAGAAATTAAAGATGACCCAAACAGATGGAGAGATATACCATGTTCTTGGATTGGAAGAATCAATATTGTGAAAATGACTATACTACCCAAAGCAATCTCCAGATTCAATGCAATCCCTATCGAATTACCAATGGCATTTTTTACAGAAATAGAACAAAAAATCTTAAATTTTTTATGTAGACACAAAGGATCCTGAATCATCAAAGCAGTCTTGAAGGAAAAAAACAGCTGAAGGAATCAGACTCCCTGACTTCAGACTATACTACAAAGCTACGGTAATCAGGACAGTATGTATGGTACTGGCACAAAAACAGAAATATAGATCAATGGAGCAGAATAGAAAGCCAAGAGATAAACCCATGCACCCATGGTCAACTAATCTATGACAAAGGAGGCAAGGATATACAATGGAGAAAAGACAGTCTCTTCCATAAGTGGTGCTGGGAAAACTGGACAGCTACATGTAAAAGAACGAAATTAGAACACTCCCTAACACCATACACAAAAATAACATGGTTTTAGAGACCTAAATGTAAGACTGGACACTATAAAACTCTTAGAGGAAAACATAGGAAGAATACTGTTTGACATAAATCACAGCAAGATCTTTTTTGACCCATCTCCTAGAGTAATGGAACTGAAAACAAAAATAAACAAATGAGAACTAATGAAACTTAAAAGCTTTTGCAAAGCAAAGGAAACTACAAACAAGAAGAAAAGACAACCCTCAGAAAGGGAGAAAATATTTGCAAATGAATCAATGGACAAAGATTAATCTCCAAAATATATAAACAGCTCATGTAGCTCACTATTAAAAAAAAACAAACAACCCAATCAGGAAATGGACAGAAGACCTAAATAGACATTTCTCCAAAGAAGACATACAGATGGCCAAGAAGCACATGAAAAGCTGGTCAATATCACTAATTATTAGAGAAATGAAAATCAAAACTACAACGAGGTATCACCTCACACCAATTAGAATGGGCACCATCAGAAAATCTACAAACAACACATGCTGGTGAGGGTGTGGAGAAAAGGAAACCCTCTTGCACTGTTGGTGTGAATGTAAATTGATACAGCCACTATGGAGAACAGTATGGAGGTTCCTTAAAAAAACCTAAAAATAGAATTACCATATGACCCAGGAATCCCACTACTGGATATATACCCAGAGAAAACCATAATTCAAAAAGACACATGCACCCCAATGTTCATTGCAGCACTATTTACAATACCCAGGTCATGGAAGCAGCCTAAATGCCCATTGACAAACGGATAAAGAAGATGTAGTATATACATACAATGGAATATTACTTAGCCATAAAAATGAACGAAATTGGGCTTCCCTGGTGGCGCAGTGTTTGAGAGTCCGCCTGCCGATGCAGGGGACACAGGTTCGTGCCCTGGTCCGGGAAAATCCCACATGCCGCGGAGCAGCTGGGCCCATGAGCCATGGCCGCTGAGCGTGTGCATCCGGAGCCTGGGCTCCGCAACGGGAGAGGCCACAACAGTGAGAGGCCTGCGTACCGCTAAAAGAAAAAAAAAAAAAAAAAACGAAATTGGGTCATTTGTAGAGATGTGGATGTTTCTAGAGACTGTCATACAGAGTGAAGTAAGACAGAAAAACAAATATTATATATTAATGCATATATGTGGAGTCTAGAAAATGGTACAGATGGACCAGTTTGCAGGGCAAAAATAGAGACACAGATGGTAGAGAACTAACATATGGACACCAGTGGGGGAAAGTGGCAGGGGGTTGGTGGTGGTGTGATGAATTGGGAGATTGGGATTGACATATATACACTAATATGTATAAAATGGATAACTAATAAGAACCTGCTGTATAAAAAATAAATTAAATTAAATTAAAAAAAAACAAAAACTCAGTGTTTCACTGAGTGTTTCACTGAGGCTGTGTCTTTGGGCTCTGCCCTTCACAGTTGTCTCCTCAATGCTATAACTTTATTTCTCTTTTTTTTATACCCGCTTCCTATTCCTTTCCCAGGATGAAGCATTCTCAATCAATGTCATTGAATCCCAAATGCTATGGACTGTGCTCCTCTTCTTTCTCCCCTTAGGTGAAACAGGAATGCTAGAAGGAGTAATAGAAATGTCCTTCCTCTTTCCTCAACTGGAATAGGGCTCTCACCTGGAGTGCACGCATTTGTCATGAAGAGGTTCTGGGAGTATTTCATAAATATTACTTATCCTTTCCCATTCACCTGCCAGAGACACAGGGGTTTTCTCACATCTTCAAAATGAGAATCTGGTGGTGTTCCTGAAGGTAAAGCTCATAAAAAATTGTAGGGGAGTACCCTGAGACTGAGGTCCCCAGGCATTTTTGCTTAATACTCAGCCACAAGCAATTCTCAAAATTACTGTTACAGTGTTCTTACCAGTGCATGGCCCCAGAAGCTTTTGGAGGGAGTCTAGCTGTGTCTTTCTGGATAGGACTGTCTCTCCAGATTTCATAAAGGCAGCATCAGTTCTCTAAAGGGTCCAAGAACAGCCTTTGGTTTTCCGTTTTTCCAGCTTTTTCTTGTTTTTAAGATTGAAGTGATTAGTCCCAAGCTCTTTATATGCTGGAGCTGAAATCCAATGTCCAAGATTTTCACCATTATTTTCACTAAGGCTTTGAGCTAAGTCATTGGTATCTCTTAAGTTACTGTATCAGTCATGTACCAGCTGGGAATGAAAATGAGGAAAGTTTCTCACGTCAGTTAATAGAGAGATGGAAGAGAGCTTGGTCCCAACCTTCTGCTTTTCAGATGAGAAAATTGATCATAGGTGAGGGAAAAAGAGTCAATTGAAAACATACAGTGAATTCCATCTATATTTGTCACTGAGACCAGCTTAAAATGGTCTAACTTCTGGGACTTTTTAAAAGCAGATTTCCAAAGGATGATTTGCTAAAGATGAAATGTCAAACATGCCTTATGTTTGACATTTATGACAACATAAATGTCAACAACACTTATGACACAGAGCAGGTACTCAATAAAAGTTTTATTTTTGTTTTAAAATGAATCCATGAAATAAAGAGGTCATTGCATGACCTCTTACACTCACCTCTATAGGTAGTCAAGATCTTTTCTACTATGAACAGTAAAACTACAGTTACATATTTCATCACAATTTAAAAATTTCAAAAACTACAATTAGAGATTGGACAAATCTGGCTAATGGTAAACTCACGCTAGGTTAATATTTCTTTCCCTTTACTTTCTTTTTTCATAAAGTTACAAAAAAGAAATGTTATACTTGAAGGTCTCCATTGTAATATTTATATGAGTTATCAACTGCTGCGTAACAAATCATACCAAACTTAATGGCCTAAAACACACATTGTTATTTCTCTTGAGTGTGTGTATCAACAGAGTGGTTCTTGTCTTAGCTTGTCTTATTTGTGAATCTGCCAGCAGCTGTGTGTCAATCAACTCTGCTGACTGTAAATTACTCATAGATGGCCTCAGCTGGGCCCTCTCCATAAGTAATTTGTTCCCCCAAAAGGTTAGCCCAGGCTCTTGACGTAGCCAGTGATTGGGTTCCAAAGGAAAGTGAGCAAAACACCTCATTAGGCCTCGATTTAAAATGACTGCACTGTCACTTCCATTATATTCTCTTAGCCAGCGTCAGTCAGAAGGCCACATTCAAGGGACAGGGAACCAGACTTTACCACTTGACGGAAGAGGCAGCCAAGTTTTATTGCAGAGGGTATGGATATAGGGGAAGATTAAGAATTGCAGCCAGTTCTGCATTTACTCTACGAGCTTCTAATAATGGAACAATTTCTCCTAATTTTCCAAAATGCTGTTTGGCATCATATTGTATGGATGCTGAGTTTAGAATTAATGAAAAGGTGAAAGTGGGGTCACTTCTCTGGTCAAAGTATATTCAAGAAATGTATTCAATCGCCAATTTTCTGTAAGCAAGTCACCAAGGTGCCCGAGTCTCTGCTGCAATGAGGAGGGGCATCTGCTGAGCACCTCACACCTTCCCAGGCAGATAACCACGGCCTGGGATGACGGTGTCTGCGTTGGGTGGCCAGGCAATATAGACATCACTTTGGAGCAGCAAGTTCCAAACATGAGACCCAGATTATTCCTCTGACTTTAAAACTGACTAATGAATCTATTAATAAAGCATGCAATTTGTGTGTGTATCTAGGATTCAAAGTCTTTCTCTTTCTGAACATCTTTGCAAACTGAGCTAATGGCCAACAAGACTTTCATATACATCACATCATTTGATCCTTGAAATAGCCTTGCAAGCAGAACAAAGGCTGTCACCCCTGTTCTGTAGATCCGATCATGGAGGTATTTCAGTTTAGCTAAACTCACACATGGGTTAATCACCAAACCAGAGCTCTCGCTGAGTTTTCCCAACTCCTAGGCTCACATTGATAGGGGGTTATATTCCTCTCGAGCACTTCCCTCTGAATTTAAGAAAATAGGCAAGTTTGGGGTTGGACACTTCCCTGATGAGCCACTGTCTCAGCTACCACGTGTTGTAGCCACCACCACTGTGGGCTTTAAAATGCATTTTTATAGACTGATTCATTTACTCCATCATTCTAAGTGGGCCTCAGGGAATTTTAAGAGAGAAAGAAACACAAAAATAGACAACAAATCCAAATTCTGTTACATTTGGTATAAAGAAAAGAATTAATTTTCCTCTCTTCCTACCCAGTAAAGATTTGAAACCACAAAGAACCCTCATTAACCTCCTATCTTACCCTTATAATTATCAATAATAATAATCAGAGCTGGTGGGTCAGTGCTTCAAGGATTAAATTATGAACCCAACGTTGATCATGTTATTATTGTTCATAATAATGATGGCATGATTAGAGGCTGCTTTTACATTTTCACCTCCCATCCCACACCTCCACTGATTAAGTCTATAATACACCTTATTTAATTAAGTATCTTTGCCCTTATTTTGCTGATGGTAAATTAAGGCACACAGAGGTTAAACGCCTTTCTCAGTACCACTGAGAGAGGTTGTTTCTGGACCTTGGTGTCTGAGCTTTGTAACCCGGGAGGCTTGGAGGAATGAAAAGAGCATGAATTTAAAAATAATACCAACCAGGATGTGAAGCCTGGTTATGCTACTTTCTAGCTCCTTGACTTTGAGCAAGAGATTGCCTCTCTGAGCCTCAGTTTCCTCTTGGGTAGATGGCCTGGCAGGATTATGGTAAAGAAGCTCCTGGCCCTCAAGGAATTTGATTGATTGGGAGGCATTCAGTTAAGCACATTTTATTTCCCTTCCAACTCATTACTAATGTCAAATGAAAAAAAAAATGCACAACCGAAAAGTTGAGAATTATATTTTTGAGAGTTATATTTTATTTGGCAGAAAAAACTGAGGACTTAAGCCCGGGACACAGCCCCTCAGCGAGCTCTGAGAGATTGCTCCAAAGAGATAAGGGAGGAACCAGGATATATAGGGGTTTTTGCAACAAAGACCAGGTAGTCTGTTAAATAAAGAAAACCAGGTATCTCTAGTTAATGAACTCAGCACTTTTCTTTGTATGGGAAGATGCAAGAACCTGGGCTCATCAAAATCATTCCTTTGATATGCATCTTAGCTGTCTAGGGCCAGTATCCTGTGCTCTCCCATCCTGAGTCCCTCAGGGTACACCATTGCGGGTGGCCTCAGTGGCTGAGGGCTTGGCGAAGGGCAGTCTGTTTCTCTCCATAGGGGGTGGCGGTAGTAACTTGATGGCTGTAAATCCTTTGTTTATTGATATGGCAGGCAACATTTTTCACTCACACTACGAGTCTCTTCAGATATAAAAACTCAACAAAAATACCAATTCTTGAAACTGCTAACCCCTTAGTCTACTCTTGCATTAATCTAGCACTCGTTTATTGAATACATTTTGTGGGCAAGACACAGTTTTCAGTGTAACAGAGAAATGTTTTTGTAAATGTGGTCTTTAGACTTAACAATAGGATCACCTGGGATAATTGCTTATAAGATAGATTCCCAGGTGCCATGGGAGATTGACTGAATCAGAATCTCTGTAGGTGGAGATCTGCAATCTCCAAGTGATTCATCTGCACCATGACATTTTATATGTACTATAATAACACTTATAAGCTGCAGTTCCTATTTTCCAGGGTCCTAAAGAGTAAGAAAGGAAAGTTATGTGTGCAAATTAATATAGTAAAATATATGAAATGATCAAGTACTCGAAGGAATGTTCAAACGAACTGCTAGGAAATTTGGGGCAGGTGAGACCACTTAATCTCAAAAGTGATCAGGAATTCCCTGGCGGTCTAGTGGTTAGGACTCCATGCTTCTACTGCAGGGGGGCCCAGGTTCAATCCCTGGCTGGGGAACTAAGATCGCACAAGCCTCACAGTACAGCCAAAAAAAAAAAAAAAAAAGTGATCAATAAGTTCTCCAACCAAAAGGTGATACAAGTTGCCCATGAAAGTGTGACCATGATAAAGATTTAACCTTTTACCTTTGGCCAAAGCTAGTCTTTACAGAATTGTAGGTGATTGTCTTTACCCAATGGTGGCCTCTGGCATCATGGCAGGAACAAATTCAGCACTTATCCATCATGCAAATCTTGGGCCTTTTTTTTTTTTAATAAATGTATTTCTTTATTTTTGGCTGTGTTGCGTCTTTGTTGCTGTGCGTGGGCTTTCTCTAGTTGGGGCGAGCGAGGCTACTCTTTGTTGCGGTGCGCGGGCTCCTCATTGCGATGGCTTCTCTTGTTGAGGAGCACGGGCTCTAGGCGCACGGGCTTCAGTAGTTGTGGCACACAGGCTTAGTTGCTCCGTGGCATGTGGGATCTTCCCGGATCAGGGCTCAAACCGGTGTTTCCTGCACTGGCAGGCAGATTCTCAACCACTGCACCACCAGGGAAGCCCCAGGGCCATTTATTTTTAATGTCCAGAATCCTGAAATTCAAAATCCGTTCCTTTTGAACTATTGTCAAAGTTATCGATTCCAAATTCAAAGGCTAAGAATTGATTTTTTTGTTGCCTACTCTGCTGGAACAATGCTTCCCTGAGGGTGTGAAAATGGAATGCCCCTACGTATGGTTCCAGGGGATGGCCACAGTATGTAAGGCAATGTGAGGCAAAAACATGTTAGTAATTCAAAATATTATCCCACTCTATTGATTATTAAAGAATGATTTCCCCATTGCATCCTTTGTAATCTTCCCTCATTTCAGTAGCTCCAACACCATAACAACACAAGGTGAACTCCACAATCATAATAATAAGAGCTAATACTTCTCATCTTCTAACCTGTGATAGGTGCTGGTCTACATGATTCAAATATATTATAACTGATTTTCTCATTAATTAATTTAAGCTGTGAGGGAATGCTCAGAAGAGGCAGAGAAGCAAGACCATGAGAAACCACTGCCTCCAATTCAGAGCTGTTTGTACTCAAACGTCTTGTCCAGAAAGTTTTCTTCTCTTTTTGACTCTTGGCACCTTGTGATTTAAAACACCTACCAGAATTTCTGGAATATGCCCACCATCTTGCTGCAAGTGGTATCCATCTGGTCCTTGCTCATATCTTACCTTAATTGATTAAACATAAAGTAAAAATACCTAGATCCTACATATCAACTAGGAGACAAAGTAAAACGTTCTAAGAAAAACAGAGGTGAAGGTTTCTCAACAATGTCCCTATTGAATTAATATTTTAAATGAAAGGTGTTAAAAGGATGAAAAAAAAGTTCTTATTTCTGGTGAGTAAAGATAAGGAAGAATGAATGTTAGCTGAGGCTGATATTCCCCTAGATCCTTTGCCACTTCTCCAACTTTGAGTGTGTATTTTCTTACTCCCGTGAACAGGCAGGAGGATGGGTATACAGTGGACCCTTGGCATACCCAAGGATGTGGTACCCATATGGAACAGGTTCAACCAACTACAGATCAAAAATATTTGGGGAAAAAAATTCCAGAAAATTCCAGAAAAACAAAACTTGAATTTGCTGCACTGACAACTGTTCACATAACATTTGCATTGTGTTTATAAAATTTACGTAGTATTTACATTATATTAGGTATTATAAGTAATCTAGAGATGATTTAAAGTACATGGGAGGATGTGCATAGGTTATATGCATAGACTATGCCATTTTATATAAGGGACTTAGGCATCCACAGCAGATACTGAGGGACAACTATAATTTGAAAACCTGGAAATGTGATAAAAGAGGATATTCCAAAAGGAGGGAACAATCTGGATATAAAAAGGCATCATCACCTCCAACAGCATCAGTGCCATCATCTACCCTCTACTGGATTTTTCTGTTTCAAATAATACCACCTTATTTATTCTACACAGAAGACCTACAAGATAAGCATCACTTTAAACATTTTGTAAATGGTGATCCTGAATTTCCAAGAGATTGAGTTACTTCATTCAGGAAATGCAAATCAAAACCACAATGAGACACCACTCCACAGCTACTAGAATGACTGTAATTTTTTTTTTTTTTTTTTTTTTTTTTTTTTTGCGGTACACGGGCCTCTCACTGTTGTGGCCTCTCCCGTTGCGGAGCACAGGCTCCGGACGCGCAGGCTCAGCAGCCATGGCTCACGGGCCCAGCCGCTCCGCGGCATGTGGGATCTTCCCGGACTGGGGCACGAACCCGTGTCCCCTGCATCGGCAGGCGGACTCTCAACCACTGCGCCACCAGGGAAGCCCAGAATGACTGTAATTTAAAATTTTTAATTAAAAAAAAAGAAAATAGCAAGTGGTGACAAGGACGTGGAGAAATTGAAACCCTTGTATTACATTGCTAATGGGAATGTAAAACAGTACGGCTGCTGTGGAAAACAGTGTGGTGGCTCCTCAAAGAGCTAAACTTATGGGAATTCCCTGGCGGTCCAGTAGTCAGGACTCCATGCTTCCACTGCAGGGGGCACGGGTTCGATCCCTGGTCAGGGAACTAAGATCCCACAAGCTGCGCGGCACAGCCACCAAAAAAAAAAAAAAAAAAAAGCTAAACTTAGAATTACCATATGACCCAACAGTTCCACTTTCCAAGTATATACCCAAAATAATTAAAACAACGACTCAAACAGATACTTGTACACCAGTGTTCATCACAGCATTGTTGGAGGAGGTAATCAAGAGGATGTGACTGCCAGTTGACCCAGGAGCTGGACCCAGGCAATCCTTAACCCGTCCTGTCCTCGGAATGTGCATTCTGCACACAGTTCCCACAGTGGGTGCTGCTTTCAAGGATGCAGCCTTGAGAGAGCAACGTGATGTTGAGACCATCTGTACGGTATACATGACTGAACCCTGTTAAGACCTCTATATAAACTTTCAAGAGTCTGGTGGACAGGTGCAGAGATCTACTTCTCTTGCAGCCGCTCAAGACAAGCCTTGTATGTAAGTTCCCTTGCACTGCCACCTACCAACCTGGAGGGGTCTGCCTCTTTCTCTGCTCTCTCCCTGCCCTCTGTGTATGGGGGTGAGTTTCAGAATTCACCTGGGAAACTCCTGAGGTTTCAAACCAACAAGTATCATTGTCAATAGTCAAAAGGTGGAAACGACCCAAATGTCCACCAGCAGATGAATGGATAAACAAAATATGGCAAATTCATACAATGGAATATTACACAATGGAATATTATTCAGTCTTTAGCTCATGCCGACACATGGTACAAGATAGATGAATCTTGAAAACATAGTACTAAGTGGCACAAACCAGACACAAAAAGACAAGTATTGTATCACTTAAAGGGAATAAGGCAAACTCATAGAAACAGAAAATATGTAGATTAGAGGTTACCAGGGGCTGAGGGGAGAATGAATGAGGGGTTATTATTTAATGGGTAGAGAATTTCTGTTTGGGGTGATAATGTTTGGAAATAAATAGTGGTGATGATTGCACAACACTGTGAATGTGATCGATGCCAATGAATCGTACATTTTAAAAATGGTTAAAATGGCAAACTTTATCTTATATATATGTTACTACAATTTTTAAAAAGAAGAAGTTGAATTACTTACCAAAGTCACACAGTGAGTAGGTAGCAGAGGTGAGAGGCAAAGCCATATCTGTCTAAATCAGATATCTTACATACTAGATTGTTCTACTTTTCTATACTCATGAACTTAGGGAAATTGCAGATTGCAATGGAGACACATACGTTAATTCCTTTATTTTGTGTAGAAAAACTCTCTTTAACTCTTGCTTTCTTGTTCCCTGCATCTAGCAACTTGGAACAAATCATCATTTTCCATGACCTTAAATCTTGTAGTTTAAGAATCTTAACCCCCATTCCTCCATCACCCCAGCTGCTGAAAATAACAAGGTTTGGATATATTTTCATTCATTTCATAGCCTTACAGGAACAAAGACATTGTACCATGTTAATGACCTTTCTATTTTCTCTGTTTATCTTTTTTAAAAACATCTATCAGTCCTGATTCTGTGGGAGATTTCAATGCTATGGTCTATGCCAGAGGTAAACAGATGTCATTGAAACTTTGCTATTCTTTGAATTTGAAGGGGATAAAATATAAACTTATCAGGCTTTTCTATGTGGTCCTCACTTTAGAATTTAGTATAAAAATAGCAGCAGTTGGAAAACCTAGCCTCTGGCCTATTTTCTCCCACTGACTGGCTGGGGACCTTGGAAAAGTGACTGACAAATATTCAATGCTGAATAAATAACGGTGGTTGTTATTGTTATTACTATGATTATTAAATGTCAGCGATACCTTAGTCGCTGTATCCATAAACTAAAGAAGTTTGATTTGATGATTTCTAAGGACCCTTTCTGCACGTGTTTTCCAGAATTCTAATTTTTTATGAAAAACATTAGGAGAAAATGAATCTGCAAATCTCTCTCTTCTAACCCTCTTCTAGTTCCTCATTGCGGGAACTTTTTTTCTAACTTTCAAAGGTTGCTTTTGTTGTTAACCATAACTTATTGTTTTCCCACACTTGGTCAGATTTTTCTTCCCTGGTCTCATTACCCCTCAGGTGAAATTGACACTTTCAAGGCTTGGTGAGTGGAGTGTGAAATAATTAAATTTGACAAGCCTATTGCTTCAGATTGAGTCCAACTCTCAAATAGTGGGATTGATTTTCCTCCAACTTAGGATAAGAAATGGGTCTGACAAGTTACCACTCAAGAGGAGGCTTTTCAGAGAATTTCAAGCAGGTGAAAGTTGGGCTTATATTGAAAACTGTCCTCCCTGCTATGATGCGGCTAACAGTGAGTCAACTATGTAACTCATCTACATAGAGCCAGAGCTGTCATTTGTACTAATTAAGGGAAGGCCAGTCTAAACTCCAGAAGTGCATGTTTTAGAATTTAATTCAAGTCCCTATGGGGACATGTTGATGGAAATAGAAAAATATTCATTGGTAACTAGCACATAACATGCTAGTTATAACACAGTGCTTGAAAATTGTTCTCTTAAGGAGTCTAATCATTCTGTGGACTCTAGATCAGTAAGCTTTAACTTACTTGCAAACTTTGCAGATAATGCAAAGAATTTTATACACTCTTAGTGGACCCCTGAAATAATAGCATTAAGTGGAATGGCTTATACACAGCTTCTCTTGTTTCCATATAAAGGAACTCCATTAACATATTATTCTTGGTCTTTCTATACCCCCAGGGAAGTGGCTTATCTGATTGGTGAGTTCTACCCCCCAAATGGGTATGTAAAGCTCCTCAATTTGCATCTTTGTTTGTTTGTATTGTTTTTTTCAGGTCTGCCTGCCTGTAGGGAGGGTGCATGCTCAGCTGCCCTTTGTCATGTGCTAAGCTGAGTTGAGCAGTTTTCTCTCTGCATGGAGGACTGTGATTGCCCACTGTACCAGTGACTGGGCAGGTAAGCTTAACTTATTCAGAGATAAAGTGTTGGTAGGCCCACCTGGGCAACAGACCCAAAGCCACATCATCTAAGAGCTTCGACGGTAACAGTGGTGATAGACTGATTTTTCTCTTGGTTCCTGTGCCTACCTCTCAATTGGTTCTAAACACGGGTGGAAAATAAGATGTCACTTATTGGAACAAACGTTATGTTCCATAGTGATATACAGGGCATGAGCCTAAAATTAGCTCATCGTGTCTCTGTGTGGACGGGGAGAGACTGAATATGTATATTTTGCACACATTTGTGTAAAGGTCACAAAATTAAAGGTTAGGTGATCCAAGTTCAAGTTGAAACTCTATCTAACTAGAAAGGCATCGTGGATGGATTCTGGAGCCAAAGCTGCCTGAATTAGCATCCTACACCTGCCAAGTAGTATATAGCTTTGCTAACTTTGCAAACATTCCATGACTTCCCTTTATCTCCTTCCCTCTTCTAAATGGGAGAGAATAATACCTACTGTGTGAGGCTGCAGTAAGGATTAGATGTGACGGTATGTGTAAAGATTGTGACACGTATTTTGCCTTGGAAAAATGGCTTTCCCTCTGACAGCCTCTGTCTCTTCATTTGCAAAAAATAAGTGGCAAGACTCAGATGTTTAAAACGTTTCTGCAAGTCTGATGGTCTATGATTCTGTTCTGAAGACTCTGAGAGTAAAATCATGGTGCCTGTGAGTTTGTGTGTATGTGTGAGTATGGGGTTTATGTCTGTGACCCACAAATTCTTGCTTCCTCTCTAGATCTCCAAAATTTTACCATTACTGGAAAACACCAACAGAGGGCATCAGGATTTAATTCTGGGTGAGTTGTTGCTGGAGGCTGAGGTTCTGGTTGCCTGACAGGTCTCTAAGCAGAGCTCTTTCCCCAAAGGCGCGATAAAGATCTCACTCTCCTTCTGACACTGCAGCAACCTCAGCCCCTTCCTTCCCATCTGGCGCTGGGGTGCATGCTCTGGCTTCTGTTTCTAGAGTTTCTTCCCCAGGGGTATCTGCCTTTGCCTGGTAAGGGTGCTGACGCATTTATGGAAACAGAGCAGTGATTAATGACATCTGAGCTCTTTCTGCTGAGTGCTGAACTGAGATATGCGGGTCTACCCAAGGGCTGCTCTCCTGTCTAAAATGACACCAGGGAACCTTCCAGCAGGCATACAGAGTAGGGCAGCCAAAGCAGAGAGGGGAGTAAGGAGGGAACCCAGGCAAACAGGTGGTCCGCTCTGTGCTTCAGCGTACCCTCTTGCTAAAGGTGTAATTACACTTCACTCCGGGGACACTTCCACATCACACTGAAGGAAAAGGGCTACGTTTGGAGCCAAGTGTCCTGGTATGATCTCTGTCACTAAATGTATTCTTACGGCAAGAAACAAATTCCGAGCTTCATTGTCTTAATCTGCAAAATGGGAATAATCCCATCACAACTTCCTTGTGGGATGGTGTTGAGAAGCAATGGGGAGGAGGCATGAAAAGGCATTTTGGAGAAGTGTGAAATGTCTACATAAAGGGTAGCCTATCGAAAGCACCTTTAGGTCTTGCAGTGATTCTGGTGGTGGCGGCAGTGGCGTTAGTCATGTCAGTTGGGCCGTAACCACACTCAGATGCTGGGAGGGGTTGCCATTCAGAGTGCCAGCTGTGGAATCAGATGGTCTGAGCTCACATTTCGTCTTGCCATTCACCTTGCAAACCACCTGTAATCTATAAAGTGGGAATAATAGTCGTAGCACCGACCCCATGTTTTGTGAGAAGCATACCAGATGTTGCACGTAAAACACTTAGTACATGTCCTGGAATTGAGTGAATGCCTAATAAATTGTAGTGATCATTTTTATCATAATTATTGTTTCTTCCTGGTTAAGAGGAGACATTCCTGAAGGATGTCCTAATGCCTCACACCTGGAGAACCTTTCCAGATGACTGTGACTCGCAAAGGCTCCCCGTTTCCCTAAACTGCCTTAACACTTAAAACCTGTACCAGCAGCCCCCAGGCATAATCCCACCTTCCATGGCCTGGAACATCTCATAGCAGCTTGTATAAATTCTGTCCCCACTTGGCATCCTAGTCCCTGCATGCTGGACACTGTGAACCCCTCTCCTCTCCTTCAGCAACCAAAATATTTATATTCTCATCTAGCATTATAGTTGCCTTGGTTTGCAGATATGCAAATACATCCAGGGCCACACACTCACACTGGCTGACTCTCTGCATTTGGTCTCTTTCCAGAGCAGGACCCAGGGGGAGTTTGAGCTGGAGATGCCCTGGGGCCAGGCCTTGGGCCAGTGTAACTGGGAATTAGCCATGCCTTTGCTGCTGTGTCCCTGGACCGTGGGATGGGCCTATGCTCTCAGATGCTCCACACCAGAGGGACTTCGGTGGCAGGTCAGGCCGTGGGGTCTGCTTAGGTGTCTGCAGGCTGACCTGATGGGAGAGGAAAACTCAGAGAACAAAAGGAGATCCGTTGTCACAGCAAGGGAGTTCTTCTGTATAGACATGTGCCCGGGGATCAGCTTGTGGTCCAGGAAATGATTTCCTCTAGCAGGGCACAAAAGAAAGAATGGTGAGCAGTCTTGAATCTCACAAAAAAAAATTATAAAAGGAGAGAAACAGCCACAACAATGAAAATAATCCAAATTATTTATCCTGCTAGGTTATAATTACTTGGCCGCTCCCCCGCTCATTAATAAGAGCAAACATTGACTTCGCCAGGCACTGAGCTAAGCACTTTACACTTACATCTTACAGTAGTGCTGTTGGGTCTCTTATTGTGTCTGTTTTTTTAAATATGAAAAACTGGAACTTGGGAAGGCCCAGCGACTCTGCCTGAGCCACAAAGCAAGCACACGGCAGAGTTCAGGCTTTAACCTCTGTCTTCTGCTCCCTCCTCCTCCCCGCCTGTGCTTCCTGCTGCCCCATCTGTAAAATGTGACTGTCGTTCTGTTGAATTAGATCAAAGGTGCCTCCAGCTACCTGATCATCAGCATTTCTCAAGGTGCTCTTGAAAAGTGCAAAACCCAGGCCTCTAGAGTCTTAAGTGAGACTCGCAATGTGTGTTTTTTCACAATGCCCCAGATAATCGTGTGGACCGGCCAGGGCCTCATCTAAGGGGATCCCAGAAGACACGACCAGGTTCAAGATTCCATACTTCTTGTGTCTTTTACCTCTCGGCTGGGAAGTAAGAAAAGGGGGTTGGGCCCCATGTAGAGACAGCTGAAATAGGGCCTGGAGCCAGTCTCAACCCTTCCCCCATGGGCCTGCCCATAAATATCACCCTTTTGGGACTGGAGCCAATGTAGATCAGAAGCATTTTCCCCTCGAAGCATCTAATGTCTGGATATGTCAGCTAAGTGGAGCAGCAAGACTGTACAGGCTTTGCTGGTTTTTGGATGGCAGCAGCTCGTCTGGACTCACAAGACATTAACTACCAGCCTTTGCGAAGTCGCTGTGCAAAAATCATTTTCTCCGAGCACTTATATTTGGCCCATCTAGAGAGTCAGTCGCTGGTATCCTCTTCCTCCTCCCACATCCACTTGGGCCAAACTTGTCTTCCTAAATTGTTCTCCCAAAGCAAGATTATCATCTGAGATTAGCTGCAAGATCTGGGATCTAGTTCCAGCTCCGCCTGTGTCTGTGTCCTCCAGACAGGTTTCTTTCCTTGTTCCTAGATCCTCATATGACTTCTTGAACTGCAAAAGGGGTAAGGAAACTAATGCTTGTTTACTCAGCTGAGGTGTAGACTCAAGTCCCTGTAACCTAGTGTTTAAGGGCAGAGGCTCTGAAATTCACACCCTGAGGTCACATCTTCTCTCTGCCACTTACTGGCTGTGCAACCTGAGGCTAGTCAGTTTACCTCCCTGGACCTTACTTTTACCATCTGAAAATTAAGGATAATAACAGTACCTAAGTTATAGAGCTGTTGGAAGGATTAGATGAATAACGTACATAAAGTGCCTGGCATTTAGCAATTAGTAACTATTATTGTCATTACTATTATTAAATAAGCATATAAACAGATAACTATACTCTAGTGCCATACATGTTTGAATAGAAACTTCAGGGGTCTCTGAGTTCCTGATAAATGATCCAAACCAAGCCCAAGGTCCCAAAAAACTCCTCTGGCAGGGATGTTAGGCTCAAGTTGTTGTAAAGATTGAGTTGTGGCTTTCCAGGCAAACGCCAAAGAGACTTTCCCAGGCAACATGGATTCTCCGTGGCAATACCGCTGAACCCATCCCCAGCATCTCTAGCTTTCTTCCTTTTCCTGGCATGTGCCCAGACATTCCACCTCAAGGTCATTGTACAGCTGCTTTCCCTCTGCCCACCCCCACTCATCACCAGGTGAGCCCTCTCACTCTCCCTCCCACCTGACCCTGCACTCCTGTTTCTGCCCTCTGCTCCCAGCGCTGGTTTCCCTATTCCCTATGAACTTGCACTCCCCTCTTGAATGCAGTGGAAGCCCCTGATACTGAGTTTGCCTGGTAATGAACTTGTCTATTTCTTTAGGTTCAAGCACCTCTGTTTTATTTCTGGCTATTCCGGGCAACTGTCCACTCCCATTTGGATTCTAACCCACTCTCTCAGGATACCCTGGTGTCCACAGACGTGTGCTCTGGGAATAAGGCATCCCGGGTGAAAGCATAGCTGACAGGGGTCTCCCGAAGTCAGAGAATGGTACAAGGCACTTGGAAAAAAATCTTTTTCATTTGTATGCTTATTTAATCAGTAAATATTTATTTCACCAGGTGTCACAGTAAGAACTGGGATATCATTCTGAAGAAGGTCTACTGGCCCAACCCTGAGGAAATGGATGGGACAAATAGGAGGACAGATAGCCAGATAGAACAACGTATAACATGGAGTGAAGGGGAAGTTCGGGGGCTGTAGGGGCACAGAGGAGGGCGTACTGTCTCATTCAGGGTTCTCAGCTGAAAACAACTCTTTCAGCAGAGAAAGAATCGAGGGAAGGAATGAGTTAATGGTGGCCTGCAGAGAACCAGCCTTGTCCACCACACAGCACCCAAGCCACAGTGTGGGGATGTGCCAGCCTCCGACCAAAGGTGGCAGCACATCCCACTGGCCCTGGGTGCTGGACAGAACTCCCTCTTCCTTGGCCTGAACCCCAGATGCTTCTACTATCAGCCTCAGCAGGAAAGCGAGTGTGTACAAATCTCCTTCCTCACGTTCCTGACTTTCTACTCAAGGTTTCACTTGGGTGTGCCCAGTTGGTCAGGCTGGGACTGTAACCGATCAAATTGGAGTAAGGCAGCACATTGCCCAACCAGAGTGTGTGTGGTGTGTGTGTGCGTACATGTGTGTGTTCCAAAGCTGCTGAGTAGCAGAAAAAGCAAGACAAGGATCCATTACAGATCCCCACAGGAGAGTTGCTGGGGGGCGGATAGAATGTGGAAGGGAACATGACCAATTTCTCAAAGGCATTGATCTCTCAGCTGAGCTCTGAAACAAGGAAAGAAATTAGCCAGGTAAAGACAGGCCTGGGGGAGTGTTCAAGACAGACAGAATAGCAGGTGCGTATGCTTGGAGATGGAGAACAGCAATAGTTCAGTTTATCTGGAATAAATTTGGATGGGGGCATGGTCAAAGTTGAGGTTGGAGAGGTCAGCAGAGCCAAGCTCCTAAAATCTTAAATCTCCTGGGCTGAGAAGCAGAAGCAAAAAACAAGGCAGCAGTGTTCTTTTGAGAGACCAAAAAAAGATGGTTACACATTCCAAGACTGTCTCTGTAAGTGTCTCTGATGTTTCATTTCTTCTTTTATTGAAGACTCTTCATTGCAGCTCACTTAAAAACTCCCTGTAAGTAGAAATCCCTCACCATTGTGGAGAATTTCTTCCATAATATCACACAGGCGTGGGCTGTTTATGGAAGCATGAAACATTCCTTGCAGGAGACGTTATTTAGCATTCATGATGGAAATATTATCAGTCTCCCTTTGGAAATTAACACAAGAGCTGCATTCTTCTGCCTCTGGTCTGCAGGTTCGCCTTGCACCTCTTGACCTGTGCAAGGCACAGTTCATACCCCATCTCCTGCATGCAGACTTCCTCAGCGGCACCCATCCTTTCTCATCTGACTTCCTCTGGCTTTGAGTACCTCACAAACCTCATGTTCTCAGGTGCATATATTACTATCTTTTAACCCTCTTGCAATGAAAAGCAAAAGGAACTCTTACTACTTTTCACAAGTTGAGATTCCTTTTTGTGAGTTCTCTCCAGAGGAGGAAGCTGGACCATAATCTGGGTATCTAGATTTACTGTTTTATGGAAAATAAAAGCTCCTCACCAGAGCTCCTTTGCACACAGTGGGCTTAGTTTCCATGCCAAATTAATATCCAAGCCAATGCAGAGCCCCACAGGGAAGTGTTCTTTCCCTGAGACAGAGTCCACCACAATAAGCAATGCAGGGGTGTGACATCACTCCTGCCTGCCCAGCTATTCATCATGGCAAGTCACGGGATTCAGAGGGGAGAAATCATTGTTCCAGTGCTGTGTAAATCTCTTCTGTTCTTGAACCTGGGCTTTGTAGAAATGAGTGAACAGGCATCTACAGAAGACATCATTTTCTTAGTTATGTCTCTATTTGATACTAGAGAGATTGCATTATCTCTTTAAATCACAATAGGACTGTGTGAAAATCACTTTCTCTAAGCCATTTATTTGCCTGTAAAATAAAGAGATGACAAGGAAAGCATGTTATTTCTTCCATGAAACGCTGCCTCTTAAGAGCTCAAGTTCGGAGCCCTTTCCTCTAGGTAAATATCCCAACATCTGGAAAAGTGATCCTCTGATAACTTTTGATGGTACTTTTGCCTAGGACCCTTTGAAGTGCACCTTATATTGGTTGAAATCAAAGGATCTGAAACGTCATGGAGACCTGGAAATTCAGAATTGGCTTCAAGTACCCCGAGAAGAGGGACTAAGAAGCCTCTAGGATCCGAAGCTACTTTCTCGTTTTTGTTTTATTTTGTTTCTCTTCTCTGCTTCTCTCTTGCTTCTTGTCCTTCCTCCTCAGTCATAGCATCCTCTGCTTTCTGCTCGTCCCTGGCTCCTGGTGGCTGACAAAACCCCCAGCTCTCTATTCCTTTTTCAAAAGCAGCACCCACCTTACTGAGCTGATTCAGCTCAGCTGTGATCATTCATTAAGCGTTATATAAAGGTAGCTTCTCTAAAACGGGATATGGACAGAGCAGAATTTTCAACCTGCATTAGTCATCTATTGCTGCATAACAAATTACCCTAGAATTCTGTGACTTAAAATAATAGTAAATATTTTTTTTATCTCAGTTTCTGTGGGTCAGGAATTTGGTAGCAGCTTAGCTGAGGTTTTATCTAAAAATCCCTCTTGTGGTTGTAGTCAAGAGGTCAGCTAGGGCTACAGTCACCTGAAGGCTTGACCAGGGCTGGAGAATGCACATCCAAGGGGGCTCCCTCACATGCCTGAAAGTTGATGCAGGCTTTGTCCAGCAGGCCTCAGTTCCTTCCCATAGGGGCCTTTTCATGAGCTTCTTGACTCTCTTCATGATATGACAGCTGTCTTTCCCCTGTGTAAGCAATTGAAGAAAGACTATGAGGAAGCTGCAATGTCTTTTATGACCTAACCTCAGAAGTAGCACACTGCCGTTTCTATACTATCTTATTGGTTACACAGGTCAGCCCTATTCATGGTCGGAGAAGACCATGCAATGACGTGAATACCAGGTGGTAAGGATCACTGGGGACCACCTTGGATGCTGGCTACCACAAGAGCCAGCACTAGAACAGGTTTCCAGGGATAGAGATGCAATATCTTCATTGAATGGCTCATACCGTTGTTTCCCCCTGGGTGACCAAGGAGCTCTCTTTTAGCTACAACCTGAATATTTTTTGCTTTAAATTCTGAATTAAAACCAACTCTTTGTGCCATAGAGTGAGAGATGCTGTACAGCTGGTTAACTACATATTCATGATTTGTAGGACACCGCTCACCCAAGAGATCTGTTCTAATTTCCTTGAAAATGGCGTTGCGTGAGCCCCCGCAGAGAGCCATGCCTAGCTCAGTGTGAAGCTCTGAGGAGTGGGTGCCCATATGTATTAATTGATGACGCTGATTCATAGGCTGCTGAGTGGAGATGCTCTTTAAATGCTCTTAAAAGAAGGTAGGGGACAAGGCAAGGAAACGCATCACTTCCGTGTGGGAAATCTGAACAGTCAATAGCTTTGACATCTGCAACGTTGGCCACTTTCTCAGAATCCAGAGTTGGCAGAAAAAACAAAGAGCTAAATAGAAAATAATACAAGAAAATGGTATGTGTTCTGTGCCAAAAAAGGAATGGTTCTAGGAAAAAGGTTAAATTCTGAACCTTGCGCTGTCACAATAATGTGTGCTTCAAAGCCCTTATGAGTGCAGAGAAATATTCTGTGGCAAGACCAGAAGTTGGGAGACCTGGCTCCTAATCTTCAAATCAGGTGCACTGCCTTTCGATTCTCCAATGCAGAGTACACCAAGACTAAAAGCTGAATTCTTTTTTTTTTTTTTTTTTTTTTTTTGCGGTACGCGGGCCTCTCACTGCTGTGGCCTTTCCCATTGCGGAGCACAGGCTCCGGACGCGCAGGCTCAGCGGCCATGGCTCACGGGCCCAGCCGCTCCGCAGCATGGGGGATCTTCCCGGACCGGGGCACGAACCCGTGTCCCCTGCATCGGCAGGAGGACTCTCAACCACTGCACCACCAGGGAAGCCCTAAAAGCTGAATTTCGAATTTTGCTTTCATTGTACAAAAAGTCGTTGAGAAAGGACTTTACCACTTGACAGCAATGCAAAATTGGATAAGTATTGTCATCTCTCTGAACCTGAGTCCTCATCTGTTAAAAAAAAAAAGAAAGAAAAAGAATAGTAATAACCACTTTTCCTACTTCTTGATGCTGTTTCAGGTATCAAATTCTGGAAGACAGTTACAGATTTGAAAAGGTCCAAAGGAGCTCCTTACCGGCCCAGTAAGGACTGGGGACCCTTGTAATGCTTTTGCTTTAAAAGGCAGCTGCTCCTACTTCAGGCACGTGAGGAGGTAGGGCAAAGGAGCTGGTCCAAGCACCAGACACAGAAATCAGTAGAGTTATCCACCACAAGGGCCTCCGTGACAACGATAACAATCATCACTTTCATGTTGGGCTTTATGGACATATTAGGAGCAAATATTGGACTAGTCTCTCTTTGGGTCCAAGTGTGTCAAAAATAAAGCTCAGAATCTGTGGACATGTGCTTCTCCTCTGTAAGGAACAGGGATTTGAAGATGTAACTCTGCAGACAGACAGAATGAAGAAGAAAGCAGGTGTAGGTGATAATAGAAAGAAATAAGGAAAAGAGACAAGGAGAGCGTCCTAATGCTGTTTCAGTTCCTGGTTCCCATTGTTTCTGATGTCCAGCTGCATTCCTGACCTTGGCTTCCTCAAGAGACATCCCCTCCCCCCTTATAATAAATTTCCCCTTTTGCATATGTTAAATATGAGTCTGATTTATTTTATTCAGAATCAAAATAGTTCTAACTAACATCATTCTTATAAAAAGAATGATCTGTGTTAATTTATGATTCCAATAGAATTGATATTGGTGTTCATGCAGCAAAGACTATGGTATTGTTGAGAAACATAGAAGAAGCACGATGACTGAGAGTTTAGACCCAGGATCCAGGCCACCTGCGATCAAGTCTCTGGACAAATCCCTTAACCTCTCTGTGACTCAGTTTCTCTCTTTCAAATGCTGGTAAAAAAATAATAATAATACCTACCTTAGAGGATTGTGAGGATTGAATGAGTTTTTTCATAATCAAGGTCATTTATCATTGCTTCATCTTATGGGAAGAAAAGTCAACAAGTTTCCAGCCCTGACGCCAATCTGGACTTCTAAAAAACCTATTTATAATTATACACATACAGTGTGAAAAAAAAAAAAAAAGCCTTTTGGGGGCTTCCCTGGTGGCGCAGTGGTGGAGAGTCCGCCTGCCGTTGCAGGGGACATGGGTTTGTGACCCGGTCTGGGAGGATCCCGCATGCCGTGGAGCGGCTGGGCCCGTGAGCCATGGCCGCTGAGCCTGCCCGTCCTGAGCCTGTGCTCCACAACCGGAGAGGCCACAACAGTGAGAGGCCCGCGTACCGCAAAAAAAAAAAAAAGGAAAAAATGCCTTTTGAGGGTTGAAAGGAGCCATTGTTCCCTGTGATAATGGGATAACTTGAAAGTAATCAAAATTTCATGTTGAAATTGGCTGCCACTGCCACATGGAAGATCGCTGAGACCCCAGGCTTCAGATGGGGAGCCCCTAGTGAAAATGTACGTCTGTGCTCAAAAATCCTGGAAATAGGGATAGATAATTGAGATTCTGGCTAAAGCAGAGTGAACAAAGATGCTCTAATTAAATGCTGCATAGGAGCTAATTAACCCATTTATGTGTTTTCTTCCTTTGTGTAATAGGGGAAGCAAATATCAGCGTTCATATATTTGCAGCCTATCAGTATGTTGTGTGGGATTCTTTTCCTCTTGAGTACGGTGGGAGGATGACCACCATGGGATCTCCAAGCCCTAATTCATCTGTCCCGAGGCTTCCGCTTAGTTTTGACATTAGCTCTGGGAAGCACATGCAGGCTTTGATCTTTGGGCCAATCACAGAAGTAATCCTGGAGGGTACCACCAGTAATCATAGCTGTCTCCTGACACAGGGTCCTTCAGACCATCCCGGAGCTGGTCTCGGGAGCCACCTTGAGGAAAGGGCCTTGGTGCTGGTAGTCCAGTGTGGGCAGCTCTCCTGACTGCTCAGCGATCAGAGAGGCTCTCCTCACTGTGGTGCTAAACGATTGACAGTTGACAGACAGGGTATTTCAGGATGCAGGGTCCCCCCACCCACTCCAGCTATGTGGCACAGGTATTTGCTTCCTTGGGGAGGAAGTGATTTATCTGTGGGAGAACACTTTTGGCAAAGTTTGCATAGGGACAGCCTCTGTCTCTGCAAGCATGTGCGTGTGTGTGTGTGTGTGTGTGCGCGCGAGTATGCACGAAGCAGTGAGAGTGAAAGATAAAGACAACATGAACGCCCTCAAAAGGCACTTCTTTATACGAATGCTTGAAAACACATGATGCAGAAAGACATCAGACCACAGAAATGAATTTCACGGCTATACTTTCTTCTTAGCTATACTAATTCAACACAGCTGTATTACTTCTTCAGAATCAGGAGCGTGCAGTATCACTGGCTTTATTATGAAAACCTTCACAGAGAGGAAATAGTCTTAGAGGGAAATGGGTGGAAGAAAAGAAGAAACAGAAAACAAAGCTGGGTGGGAGGGTTCTGGGTAACGGAGCAAAGAAAATGCATTTGCTCCAAGCTTGAGTTGAAAATGTTATAAGGACTCCACATAGCAGTGTCATTAGTTGGCGTCTAATAGTTGCATATGTATATATGCTTTGCCGTTAGCTAATTACCTAAACATTAACCTTCTGGTTACTTGGCCTAGTGTTTAAATTCAGAGAAGAAACAGTTTCCCTGAAGGATTTTGATCCTTAGTGATTTAATTTAGTTGATTTCATTATAAGCTAGGTATGTAACCAAATGCTTTTAACTTTAGATGAATATAAGTTCACGTTACTCATTTGTTTCTAGCATTACTCATTTGTTTCTAGCAATTACTCATTTGTTACTCATTTGTTTCTAGCATTCACCATTACACATATTAGTAAAGCACAAGGACCCAATTTTTATAATTGAAGAAATTGATTTCTTTGGTCAAGCAGGAAGATATAACAATTAAAAATCATTCACCTATCAAAAGATCATATTTTAAGAGTTTATTAAACATTGCACAGCAGGTTGAGTTACTGGCACTTGTCCTTAACACATTTGAACATATTTTATCACGAAGTAGAGAGCTCACCGACACTGGATTGGAAGGGTTTGATTAATTGGCAATTATGACACCTTGGGTCCCATCCCTAGTTGCATAAGGATTGCTGTGTGGCCTTGGACAAGTCATTTGCAGTGTGAGCAACATCTGCAATGTGAGCACAACCATGTCTTCCTCACCTGCACATATTTCCTGTGCAAAGGAAACAAGGTTCGAGTTGTGGAAGTTCTTTGAAAAGTTAAGCCTCTGAGGGAAATGCAAGTTTTTATGGATCCACATACACATACACTATTCATGATCATGAATACATAAGGGGCGCCCTGTGGAATATGCTATAGGTGTTTTGTGCTTTGAATGCATGCGCCTGGAGATCCCAGCCCGTAACAGCACATAATAGGTGTCCTCCGTGGGATGTAACCTAGGTGACACTCCGCACATTAAGCCGCACCTGTGCTCTGACAGAGACAGCGGTGTGCAGAGAATTTGGAAGATCAACAGGTGCCAAGGCAGAGAGAGAACAGAGCTGTGCATTGGCAGCCCCAAGCCTGTCTGTCCCTCAAGGCCAAGCAGAAATACCACTGTACCCACACTGCTTCCCAGGGCTCCTCTCTCTCCCTGAAACAATTAATTTCTCCCAGATCTGTGTAGTTGGTGCACTTTATCGGGGTAGCCCTGAATTTTAAGCACGCATGCCAACCCTCACAGTATTCAACTGGCTCAAATAAATAGGGTGCCCAGCCTGCTCTGAGTTTACAGCCCTGCTTCTAAAACTCTGACCCTGAACCATTCCTCAGATTAGATTCCACCCTGTTTGGACGCTCCTGGCTTCCAACTCAAGCCAAGTCAATAAATAGGTAGCACGAGCCTGGTATTTGCTAGGCTTGTGCTAAGTCATGGAACACAGCAATGGGCAACAATTCATGTGCTCGCCCTCATGGAGGTTATCATCTAATGGAGCGATAGACAAACAATTCCAATCTCCAGACTGAGGAATCCGTGGAGAAACTTCCAGAAAAGGTGATGTCCAACCTGAGACCTGAAGGCTGAGAGGGTGTTAATCAGATGAAAGGAAGTTGGGAAGGAAGAGAAGGCAGAATATTCCAAGTAGCACATCCGGGAGACAAGAGAGAACCTGTTGCATTTAAGAAACGGAGAGATGTTTAGTCTGGACAAAGGTAAGTGGTAAGCAAAAGCCAACTTCTTTATGTCTTTATTTCCAGCTTCCCCTTAGATTTTGCACCTTCACACCTGATGTTAATCTCCACCAGCTTCAGCTCCAATCCCTCCCCCACAGACTATTAAGCACCTCCCAGCATGATTGGGTTTGTATAATATCTTCTGGGTGGAGACCCCATGAGGACATCGGTGCCCTTATAAGGGGATAAGAGACCACAGCTGACCTCTCTCCACCCCGTGAAGACACTGGTGAAGGCAGCCATCTGCAAACTGAGAAGAGAGCTCTCACCAGACATGGAATCTTCCAGCATCCTATCTTGGATCTCCAGCCTCCAGAACTGTGAGAAATAAGTCTTGTTGTTTAAATCCCCCAGTCTATGGTATTCTGTTATAGCAGCCCACACTGACTAAGCCAGGACTGATTTCCCCCGGCCTTGTAAATGGAAACCAATCTGTCTCAAGTCTTCTTTTACACGTAATTGTATCACAGCTCTCTGACTTCATTTTATTTTGCCTATTAGACTGCCAAGGCACAGATGATCTTGTATTTCCTCTCAAGTACGTGGGACAGTGCCGAGCAACATGTTTTCCTATAACAAATTTCTATTGTGTCGCTTTTTGGTTTAAAAGCCTTCAGCGATTCTGCATTCATCTTCAGACAAAACTCTATCACTAAGCACGGCTCACAAGTCCCAGCCCCTGTTAGCCTGCCAGCCCCACCTCTGCGCCTTTCCCCTTCTCACTCTCCCCTCCAGTTTCACTGACCATTCATGTCCTCAGTGGCTCCGAGCTCTCCTGCCTTTGAGCTCTCACACATGCTCTTCCCTCTGCTTGCCCCGTCCGACCCCTTCACTCGTGCTCATCTCCAGAGTCTCAGCTTATAAACTACTTCTGCACGGAGGCTTTCCCTGACACTAGCTTACTTGCTCCTGCTAGAGCGTGGCACTTACTACGCTTTATTGAAATCGCGTGTTGGAATGTCTGCTCTCCCACTGTCTCAGCCTTGGCACTCTGGGTCATTTGGACCGGGTAACTCTGTTGTGGGGCTGTTCCACGCACGGGAGGATGCCGAGCAACGTGCCTGGCCTCTACCAACTAGAGGCCGGGCTCTCTCCCCTCCCCACCCTCTGCCCCCATGGTTAGGACAACCAAGGGTGTCCCAAAGTCCCCTGGGAACAAAAGTACCCTCATTGGAGAACCACTGTGTCAGACTCTTCCAAAGGTAGAGACTGTGTCTTTTGCACAACTCTGTCCCCAAGCTGGCAGGTATAATAGTAGAAGCCCACTAATCATATGCTGCAGGAATGAACAGAAGTTCCTACTATAAACTCCTCCTGAACGAATGAACGTTGGGAAGGAAGCTGTGTCAGAAGCACTAGTAGTAGCTCAGAGCCCTGCGTTTCTCTTTAATGAATGGGTAGGACCTGCATAAATGTGGTGGTCTTCTCACTTTGGAACCAGTCTCCTCCCTGCCTGTTACATCTGTCCTGGTAGGCAACAGGTCATCTAGTCTTCCGCCCCCTCCCCACACACACCTCTTTGGGCTGCCCTGTCCACCCATCTCCCCTCTACAGAACAGGAAAAAGGTTCTGGCTCTCTGAGCTTCCTGCATCAAAGATGTTTAAGCTTTTAATGCGAATCCTGATTAATTAACAAGGGCACAGGACTTATAAGCATTTCAAGTTGCTTTTATCTCTGGAAGAAAAGATGCCTTCTGTTAGATACTTTCTGTTCACTGTCTAGTTCAGCATTTCAAAGGGCATGCTTTGATGGGCTGAGCAGGTTACCATTTTTTGTGTGTGAAGGGCAATGACTAGTAATTAAGGTTCAGACCCCTTTATGTCAACTCAGGGAAGAAGAATCAAATTCAATCTCAGCTTCATCCAAAACTGACTTGTGTCAAAGCTGGAGGGCTCTTCCTGGTGGCAGAAGGCAGAAGGAAGAAGGGAAGAGGGTGTGCAATGTGGTAATGGTTGCATCCTTTTGGCTTTCAATTTAAAAAGCTAACATTTGTTGAGCACCTACAGTATGCTATATCACCTTTCCCACAAATTCTGTGAAAGAGTAATATTATTTCATTTACAGATTGAAGAAACTAAGTTTTGGAGATGTTAAGTAATTTGTCCAAAATATAACAAGTGGGCCAGCCATGCTTAGAATATGGTGGGTCTGATGGTGGGCTTTCTCTTTGAATTCTGTATCCTTCGTGTTTCACACAGTGACTGGCACAGAGTAGGTTTCAAGAAATAGTTGTTGAATTGAATATTTACTGAGGACCTATAATGATGAGGTTGCTGGTTGCTTCCAACACCTACTTATCCCTTCTTCCTTAACAACATAATACTAATTTTTACCTGGAAGGTCATAACTCCAACTAAATGGCTAAAAAGACATCCCCAGCTCCTTTGCAGTTAGGAGTAACTGTGTAACAAAATCTGGTCATGAGATATAAGCAGAAGTGTTGTGTTGCACTTCCATGACTCTTACTCTCTCCTACTATTTAGATCATGCATGTGACGGCTGGAACTCAAGCAGCCGTTTTGGACCAGGAAGATCAGAGCCACACCTTGGGGATTAAGAAGCAAATATATAGAAGCAATCTGGGTACCTTATGGCCAAAGAAATGCTAAAACAGGTCCGTACTGTCTATTTCCAGACTTGTTTTATACGAGAGATAAATAGACTTCTATCGTTAAATTCACTGTTTTTGATTTTTTGTTACTTTCCACTGAACCTAATCCTAGCTGCTCTAACTACTAAGTGCAGAGCACTGTTCTAGGGATTGTGAGGCATGCTGACATGGCTACCCCATGCTTGTGTGAAGCTCACAGCCTGTAGGAGAGCTTTGATGTATCCATATCTGATGATTATGTGCCACGCTACACTACAGTCATATAAATTTTCTTTTCAGTCCCCAAATGGTAATCACCACAGAGAAGATAAAATGCTCAGTGGGAGATGAATTGGGAGATGCCGCTTACAGCGGGAGGGACCATGAACATTTTCATGGAGGAGACACCCCTAGAATCTGGTCTTGAATATTCATGGGAGTGGGATCTGCAGAGAATGGGATGATGTTGAATACCCCAGGAACAGAAAAAAATATAGGACATGTTTGGCAGAAGGCCAGAGATTCTGTCACATGAAATGCATGAAGCAAGCGTGTTGTGTAGTATTTGTGAGCGTGGGCTCTGGAGTTAGATGTCTTGGCTTTGAATTCTAGCTCTGCTGTTTACTAGCTATGTGACCTTGGCCGATCCACTAAACTTCCATGAACCCTGTTTCTTCATCTGTAAAATGAATGAGGGCAGTAAGTCCTGTCTTCTCAAGTTGTCAGAATTAAGTGAGTTTATATGTATAGAAGGCTCAGAACAGTAGCCATTTCAAATAAACAAGCCCTAAATGTTCTCTCTGCCAGTCATCTCAAAAAGCTGGAAGAGTTAGTTGAAAAACAGCACACAGAGCCACAAACGCCAACTTAAGACTATTATTATGAAGGTACCAAAAAGCTGCTGAAGGTTTGTAAGCCAAATTGTGAGTGACGGGGCTTCCCTGGTGGCGCGGTGATTGAGAGTCCGCCTGCCGATGCAGGGGACACGGGTTCGTGCCCCGGTCCGGGAAGATCCCACATGCCGCGGAGCGGCTGGGCCCGTGAACCATGGCCGCTGAGCCTGTGCATCCGGAGCCTGTGCTCCGCAACGGGAGAGGCCACAGCAGTGAGAGGCCCGCGTACCGCAAAAAAAAAAATAAATTGTAGGTGACAGGAGAGCTATTTTGGGGGACGTCTTAATGTGTCAACATTTACCATCTTATCATGCTCTCTCTCCCACTCCCACCCTGTCAGCCTACTGACCCGGGTACCTCCTGGCCCCAGGGCACATCAGTATTCAGCAATTCCCCGAGGCCCTTCTCCAGGAGTCTCTGGGGATCCCGGATCACTGACTTAGACAAACCTGGCTGCTTCTCAGAGCCCTGGGAAAGGAAGCCCTCTGGCTTAGGCAAACCTGGCTGCTTCACAGAGCCCTGGTAAAAGAAGGTCTCTGGCTCACAGCTCCTGGGTCTCCTTGTTCCTTTGGGATTTGCTAAAGCATGTGATTCCTGTCTCACTCTTCTGCTTTCTCTGCCCCAAATTCCCCTGCCCCCAACCCCTCAGGTTTGGGGTCATCAATGCTGACATTCTGACTCTCGGCTGTGAAATACAGGCCAATGATTACATCAGAGCTCGATAAGATGAGCCATTTTTTCCTCCTTAGGGACAGTGGGAACCATGCCACCTTCACAGAGAAGGTTGACCATACTGTATGCTATGGACTAAATTGTGTCTCGCCCAAATTTACATATTGAAGCCCTACCCCCCAATGTGATGGTATTTGGAAATAAGGCCTTTAAGATATAATTAAGGTTAAATGAGGTCATGAGTGTGGGACCCTAATTCAATAGGATTGGTAGCCTTATAAGAAGAGGAAGAGCTCTCTTGCTCTCTTGCTCTCTCCACCCCTGGCCACAGGCACACATCAAGGATACAGAGAAAGTAGCCATCTGCAACCCAAGGACAGAGATCTCACCAGACACCAATCCAGCTACTCTTTTATCTTGGACTTCCAGTCTCCAGAACTGTGAGAAAATACATTTCTGTTGTTTAATCCCCCCAGCCTGTGGTATTTTGCTATGGTAGCCTGAGCAGACTAATAACATTATGTCTACATGTACAGTTCATTGTATGCCTGTTGCTGTACAGATGCTCCTCTGAGCTTGGGAGCCAATTGCAGACCTCTTCCGACAGCAAGTTGCAACCCTCTATTTTTTTTTTTTTTTTTTTTTTTTTTTGCGGTACGCGGGCCTCTCACTGTTGCGGCCTCTCCCGTTGCGGAGCACAGGCTCCGGACGCGCAGGCTCAGCGGCCATGGCTCACGGGCCCAGCCGCTCCGCGGCATGTGGGATCTTCCCGGACCGGGATATGTACCCGTGTCCCTTGCATCGGCAGGCGGACTCTCAACCACTGCGCCACCAGGGAAGCCCACAACCCTCTATTGGTAGCTTATTAATAGCCTCCTACTCTTCCAGTTGATGAAAGATGCATTGGATTCCCTTGTCCAGATTCCACGTTGCCAAGCCCAAAGTCACAATCCTATGCTACCTGTGACCATTTAGCAGCCACAAAGAGAGTAGCTTCAGCTTTCTCCCCCCACTTCTTTTCAACTTAACATTTTATTGACATTTTAAGCATCTTCCACTTAAGACGTCTGCATGTGGACATCCAGTGAGGCACACATCACAGCTACAGAGAATTTACAGTACAGACAATATCAAGTCAGGGGCCTGCCTTGGTCCAGACAAAAATAGAATAAGAAAAGTTAAAAAAAAAAACAAACAACACCCTACATGTGCATTGCTGTTTCACCCAATTTTTATTCCCTCGAAAGATAACATGGAGATGAATATTCATGGTGAGAAACGTGAGGCTTCAGCCTTGGAAGCATAATTTATCGTTATTTCGAATTTCATTAGCGCTTTACATTTGTAAAACCCATTTGGGGTGAGGCATTTTGTTTCTTTCCTCCCTTGCCTTATTCTTCCATGCTTCCATCCTTCCCTAAACACCCTGTCTTCTTCCAAGAGCTAAATCAGACACTCACTGTCATTTTTTTTTAAACATCTTTATTGGAGTATAATTGCTTTACAGTGGTGTGTTACTCACTGTCATTTTTTACAGAAATGAAAAATCAGGAGTGAAGAGGGGAACTGACTTTGAAACAGAAATAACCAATTGTGGCAATGGAAATAATTACTCTAGAAAACTTGCTCTGAGGCTGTCAGGCCATCGTGTGTGCTGATGGTGGAGCTGCAAGCTCCTGGTACAAGAGGGTCGGTCACATGCTGTCTCTTGCTTCACTTCCCAACCTGAGCAAGGAGCCAAAGTGGAAGCATTGATACAAGGTATCCTTGAGTTTCCTTCCTCCACCTGTGTGACTGAGGATCTTAACATAATTTTGGGACTTTCACTGGCAGGAACTAAAACTTTTCTGATTGATTAAAGAGGTAGGAAAGGGAAATATTTTTTATTCAACAGGAGCTATGTGTCAGACACTGGGCATAAGTATATATGAACATTCTCTGTACTGGTTACCTGTTACTGCTTAATAAACCACCCCAAAATTTAGTGGCTTAAAACCATTATTTATGATTATAGCTTACATGTCAGTGGGTTGGTTGGAGGTTGGCTCTATGGGCTAGGCTCATCAATGCCTCTGTGAGGCAGCAGGGATTCAGCTCTAAGCTGAACTTTGTTGCGGCACCTTAACTGGGAAATCTCTGCTCCACGTGTTTGCCGTCTTCCTTCTGAGACCAGTAGGCTGGCCCAGGCATGTGCTTCTAGCGACTGCAGAAGCATAAGACAGAAAGCAAAAACACACAGGGCTGGGAACTGACCCACCATTCACTTCTGCCTCATTATATTGGTCAAAACAAGTCACATGGACATGCCCTGATTCAAATAGTGCAGGAATAGACTGGCTCTTTAGTAAGAGTAAAGACACCTGGCAAAGGTTGCAGACACTGAGAGAGGTGAAGAATTAGGACCATGATATAATCTACTGCATTTCATTTTTCAAATGATTCAGGGAGTACCTTGCCTAGGCTACCACATGGTGAAGTGAGAACCAGGTATTTTGGATTCAACCTTTCCCTTCCTTTTTACTTGTCTCCTATGGTTTGGCCCTGAAGACCACACTTAAACTTGCATCCTTACTTTTCAATCAACCATTTCTTTCAGTAGAAACATTCCAGAAAATACTCTCATGCAGTGACTTTTCTTGTTATGGTACCTAATAATTATGATCATAATAAAATGATGATGATGTTAGCTTCCATTCATTGTATGTCTGATCTTGATGATGAAAGGAGATATGAAGTAGTGTTTATAACCAGGAGCTCTAGAGTAAGATGCCTGAGATCAAATCCTGGCCTCATCACTTATTAGGTGTGTGACTCTGGACAAGGAATTTCACATTTCTTAGCTTTAGTTTCTTCATATGACAGATGGCGATGCTTACACTTCCTAACTCTTAGAATTGTTGGAAGGGTTAGCTGAGATGAGACCTTCACAGCATTTAGCATACTGCCTGGTATACTACAGGGACTCAATCAATGATACTATTATTATTTTTGTTGTTGCTGTCATACACTAAATAGTGTACTAAATGTCGTAGTGCATTATCATATTTAAATTGCACAGTGATTAGAAAGTAGATCTCTGTTGATATTTGTCTACTTGACCAAAACATTTATTTTCTTATGGCTGCTGTCCCCATTAAGGTCTGCTAGCATATCAAGGTGGCATTTATTGAAGGCAGTAAAAAAATCCAACTTATTCTTTCAGGCTAAGAGATGCCAGTTTTGGAAATAGCCATGCATTTCTTTTGGCGTGTCATTCTCCAAGCCATGCAAAAGTTGCCTTTTCTCTCTCACAGTCCACCTGTACTAGCCACCTGCTCTGTCAAAAACATAGACACAGACAAAAAGCCTTAGGTGATATTAAAGCACGTGCAGGAAGAATTTTGCTCCCCAGTGGCTGGTGTCCAAGGCAAGGAAGCTGGACTTAACGCTTGGTTCTGTTGATGCCTTCCATGATGCAGGCATTTTAGCACTCTAATCCTCATTCCTAGAGTTCCTTGTTGCAAAATGGAAGTCATCAGCAATAAGCTACTTTAGCCACACCTTTGGGGTGAGTAGGTGCGGTAGGCAGGAGAGTGTGACAGAAATGCTTAATAATCAGGAAGAGCTCTCGGAAAAGGGCATTGAGGTCACACTGTCAAATCTAGACGTCATGGATCCAGGTTTTTGATTTACAGGTGATGATGGCATTTAGGCTCGGCATGCCCAAAGCCTCTCCATGATAGGGGAAAGGGATAGAGGTGTCACTCAGCAATCAGAAAATGACCCACCAGTACCTGTCCCTATAGATTGCAATTTTACCCTTGGGTCAGCTTCTACGACTCATTTTCTCAAATGGATGCAAATTCCTCCCATCTGTCTGGGGATTTGCTCTTAACCTGAGATAATGGGAATCAGCAGTGAGAGAGGGATCTTCTGCTCTTTTCTATCCATTATCACTTCTCTGATTATTTTGCTGCCCTCGCATGCAATTCAAGGATAATCAGGGTTTGCACGTTGACTGCATTATGAATTCCTGATTCTCGAGCCTTCCCAAGCCACCAAGGAGCATCAAGACTCCAAGTCTGGCTTTTTTAGCACTGAATACTGTTCCTCTAGTACAATGCCTGACACAAAATAAGTATTCAATTAATTCTTGTTGAACTAGTGAGTACATTAGTGTTACTGATTCTTGAATCTTGAATTTCTCTCTAGAGTTCTTTAATCATTCATTTATTAATCCATTTATCTGTTCAAAAATATGTATTAGGATTGTGTTTTGGAATTTTGCATGAGTGAAAAAAGATGAATCAAACTGTCCCTAGCTTCAAGCAATTCAGAGTATAGGAAAGGAGTTAAAACTTTGTATCAGTCAGTGATTGGCACAATAACGCTGCATAATAAAACTAATCTAAAACTCAGTGGCTTAAAATGGCAACAATTTATTTTCACTCAGATATCTGAAGGTTGGCTGGGGGGGGGGTCTGCTGATTTGGGTTGGCTTGGCTAGGCTTGTCTCCAAACTATGGCTTACGTACAGATCTTCTATCATATCTGTCACCCTACATGGACCAGTGAGCTAGACAGGGCATATTACTCTCATGACAATGGCAGAAGCACAAAGAGACAGCATCACTACAAAAGCCTTGGCTCATATCATGACTTCCAGTACCTCACTAGCCAATGCAAGTCACATGGCCAAGGTCAACATCAACAAGTTCTGGGGAAGACTCTCTACTCACAGAGGAAGAAGGGAATGACTATTTATTGGACAATAATCTAAAGCATCACAGCATTAAATGCAAATAGGATATGTGATAGAAAATATTAAATGTTATAAATAAGTTATACAAGGAATAAGGACATACAAAGGAAAAAACTATTACTCATAAAGGATATGATGAGAATCAGAAATGGCCCTGAAGGATGGATGCTATCTGTGCATGCAGAGTACTAGTGAGGGAAAAATAATCTAGACAGAGGTAACAGGGAACTTGGAGTGTGTGCAGGGAATAGTAAGGACATCTATTTTGATGAGGGCAGAGATTACAGGAAGAAAAAATAGCAAGACAGTAGATCAGAAAGGTTGTTTAAGAACTTGAATATCATGCTAATGGGTTACATAAGACTTAGAGCAGCAAAAATTAATTAGAGAATAACAGGTGAGAATTAAAGCTAACAACAAAGTGCATGGCTCATTGTCAAGGTAGGTGTTAGACAATATATTAATTCCTAAGAATCTCCATAGATGTCAGGGAGAATGAGCTACCCATAGACCGAGGTGATAAATACTAGACATTACACTTTTTCAAGTATTATTTTTTCCCAGTGAATCTTAGTGGGCATCTCAAACCCCAGGCTTAATGCCACGACTGCAGTATATCTCTCCCCTGTGCAGCTTCTTCTGCTTTCCCATCCTGTCACCTTGAAGAGAAACCCCTCCTGCCTTCCAAGAAGAGGGTGAGAACCAGCTATTGGCCAGCTGTTCAGACAGAAGCCATGCTACTGAGAGTCCAGAAGACCCAGTGCCAGTGCAGGGCCAAAGGGAGTCCTATCTCTGTGCAGTCTTCCTCGTTCCCCAACCCAACTTCGTTTAAAATGCCACTAACTTTCACAAGAACGTAAAAAGTATAGATTGACCTAGCCATTGTTTTTAAGTTACAAAATAAATTCCATTATTAATAAATGCATGCAATTGTTAATTTTCCATCAAATACTTATTGAGCACCTCCTGTGTGTCAGTGTGTCTCCTAAGGGCTGGATACACAGCAGTGGATGAGAGAGGCAAAATCCCTTTCCTAGTAAAGTTTATATTTGAGTGATGGAGGCAATCCATCAATCAATCCATGAATCAGCTGTGGTGGAGAAAATATCGACATAGAAATGATGGTGAATGGGTGGTACTTGTGGAGTAGGGAGTCGTGAAAGTCCTCTCTCTGGGGATGACATCTCCACTGAGACCTCAACAAGTAGAAGGAAGCAGTGAGTACCCCATCTGTGCCGGCCGTGCAAACTGGGATGCATAATTCAAACCCCCTCTTGCCTCAGTTCCCTGATACACAGAGAATGATAGTACACCTTCCTAGGTTTATAGAAAGATTAAATACATTGTTATTTGTAAAGTGCTTAGAACAGTACCTGGTACATCAAACAGCTCCAGGTTAAAGGTGGAGACAGAGGAGCAGATACTTTTTTTTTTTTTTTTTTTTTTTTTTTTTGCGGTACGTGGGCCTCTCACTGTTGTGGCCTCTCCAGTTGCGGAGCACAGGCTCCGGACGTGCAGGCTCAGCTGCCACGGCTCACGGGCCCAGCCGGAGGAGCGGATACTTTTAATGCAGCATATTCTCTTCTCTGCTCCAGGTTGATGCAAGGTGCTAGAAGCAAAGAAAGGAGGGTGTCTAACTCAGCCTGCGGCATCAGGGAAGCCTTCCTTGGGGGAATGATGTTAAATCAAAGCAAAGATGAGGGAAATTAACATTTATTGAGTACATAGTTCTTGGTGCTAGGTGATTTCTCTTATTAGTTACAGAATTTACTTTTCACAACAATTTTGTAAGCCAGGTATGCTTATGTCCACTTTATAGATGAAGAACCAGCTCACTGATTATATACCTTATCCATGACTCTATGGCAGAGTCAATATTCTAAACCCAGATACCTTATATTACACCCAAAGCAACTTTTATTTTACCACTATTGCTTTAGACCAAGATGGTCTAAGATACTATAATAACTAACATCTATTGATTATGTTTATTGATTATTAATGTAGGCTAGACACTTTCATTGTTTCATGCTTTTAATCTATTAGCTCATTTAATGTCATCCAACTCCATGAGGTCGTTACTTTTGTTGTTCTCAGATAAAGAAACCAAAGTTCAGAGAGGTTAAATAAGTTTTCCAAGGTCACACAGCAAGTATCAGAGTCAGGATTCGAACACAGACAATCAATCTGATACCAGAACAATTGAGCTTATTCTACATCTATGCTGCCTCTCACTCTAGGGTGAAAAGAAGCTTGCACTTGGAGTTGAGGACCTTGATTCAGGACCCAATTCTTCCACTTATTTGTCCAAACTTGGTAAGTCACATCTTTGAATTTTATTCTCACCACTTATAAATTGAGGCTAAAAACTCTTGTCTTGCTGCCTCACAAGGTTATGGAAGTCAAACTTATGGTGATGAATATGGAAGCATTCACTGTAAATGAAAGTTATTGTTAATTTTTATTGTTTTTATTTTCATACCCATACAGAGAATAGTGGAGGTAGCTGACAGGGACAGTCATTTCTTGAAAGGGAGAAGGAGGTAGATGCCTTCAAATACTTGGAGAATTTTTATGCAACTTGCCCCACATAGCTTCTCAAATTTATACGATTTGAATCCATAGTGGTAGATTAAACAAGGAAAAGATGAATCGGTACATTCTATTGGTCAGAACCAACCAAAGATAGAACCAGTTTTCAATGGAGATAATGAGTACCCACTATCAGTGTGTGAAAGCTATAGGACTTCATGGTGGGGGGATATTGGAATGGAAAAGTCTGCGTCCTAGACAGGTTTACACCTGGGCAGCTGTGATGGACTCCGTGCTAGACTCCTGCTGTTCTGTCTTGTACTATTCAAATCCATCTCTACCTAAAGCCAAAGAAGTATTTTAAAAAATGTCTATGACTATGCCATCTTCTTACCTAAAATTGCCCATGGCTTTCCATTTAAATTAGAATTAAACCCAGACTCCTTGCCATGGCCTACATAGACCTGAACAATTTAAGCCATACTAACTTTCTGAGACTCATTTTATCCTTTTCTTGTCTTCCCTCTCAACTGCCTAGCTACGCTGACCTCAAATGTTTGCCTCCTAGAACTTGCCAAGTTATCTCTCATAGCATTTGGCCCTGCTGCTCCCTCTGCCTGGCTTTCCCCCCTCACTTCCCTTCCCATAACAATGCTATTCATTCTTCCTTGTTTCTAATTAACTGCCATGTTTTCAGAGATGCATCACCTGGTCCTCAAATATAAATCAATACATCTCTCATCATTCCACTTCATAGAACTATGTTCTTTTCTATCACAGAACATTTAAAATCATATATTCTCTTTTTTATTGTAACAAGAGTTAACATGAGATCTACCTTCTTCATAATTGTTTATGAATACAGTATAGTATCATTAACTATACAATATAGTATTGCACAGTGTTATACAGCAGATCACTAGAACTTGATCATCTTGCAAAACTGAAACTGTATACCAGTTTGTTGAATAGCATCTCCCCATTTTCTTCTCCCATATATTCATTTTCGATTATTTGTTTTTGTCTGTCTCTTGACTAGACTGTAAGCTCTGTAGGGGAGGAAAACCTTTCCCTTCTTCCTTTCTAGTTTGTTTGTCTGGTCTAATAATTAAGTTGACATAAGACCAAAAAAAAAAAAAAAAAGGAAAAACTAATTTAATTTCATATGTATGGAAGCTCATAAAAGTCTGAGACTCCAAGAAGTGACCAAAGCAGGCAGCTTCTATATCTTTTAGACAAAGAAACAATAAATTTCTAAAGAATTGACAAAACAAAGGAGTTTGGGCTTGGGGCAGCTAATTAGTGAAGAAGTAACAAGTTTGTTTATACAGCCTTCTCTGCCCTGAATTCTCTGTCTCTGGTGATAAGGATGTCTCTCTACCTCCTGGTACACAGAGGGTACTTTTCACATGGAAGATGTATTTCCTACTTTCAGGGTACAAAGGAGGATCAGAGTTCCTGCACCGGCTGTTTCTTAAGTAACTTGAATTCAAAGCAATCAGTATGCCAAGGTGGCATATTCTGGAGTGGCATATTCTGCTCCCCTTTAGCTCTGGGAGTGCAGGGACCATTTTAGTTTTGATCATCACTGTATCCACATTCCTGGAGCACAGTATTGCATAGTCCTCCATGCATGAGAGATAAGAGGAAGAAAGGGAGGGAGGAGGGACAAAGGGAGGGAGGGAGGAAGGAAGGAAGGGCTCTTTTGAGTTTAAATATTTTTTTCTTTTTCCCTCCATAGACCAGAGTCTCAGTAAAAAAATAAAAAATAAAAAAAAAATTACATGTATATTATATATAGTGCCTAGAGCTGAGATGAGGGACTTTCAATAAATTTCGCTGAAAGCCTCTCTAAATGAGATGGAATGCAGCTGGACTTTCAGGAGACTTAGGGAGCCTGCAGAGCCTCAGCCTTGCTGAGTCTGCAGATTCTCATACAATAGTCATCAAATATAGCTTGGTAAGTGGGTCAGGAGTCGGGGATGTCCTCCGTATTCCTGAGATACATCCAAGCGGAGGCCCTTGGAGTTATGTTTACATAAAGTTCCTTGAGATAGTGGGAGAAATAGTGAAAGGAGGCCATGGAGTTGGGAGTTCAGGGCAGTGAGATCCCTGGTGTAATAAAATGTGCAGGGGACTTGAAAACAGGCAGTCTTGGGGTTTCACCCCAGATCATCAACCAAACTAGCACTTGTCCTTGAGTATAATAGAGAGACTGCATTATTCTCATTTAATAGATGAAGAAGTGATGCTTGAAGAGATAATTAACTTGCCCAAGGCATCAAAACTGGCACCTGGGAGAGCTGGGATTTGAACCCTGGTTTGCCTGACTCTAAGGGTTGCTAAATAAGATTACTTAAAAATTAAAAAAAACTATATGCACACAACAGCATGCGTCAACAAACTTAAAGATATAGACTGAAAGATGTCTGCTGTCTCCCTACTGTGTTCAAGGTCACATGGGTATTAAATGGCAGAGCTGAAATTCAAAACCAGTGTCATCTTATGCAAGAGATTGTTCTTTTAACATTCATTCATTCATTCATTCAACAAATTATCATTGATGACCTAACACATGCCAGGCAGCAGAGAACAAAATTGACAGGATTTCTGCCCTTGTGGTAACTATAATTTAACAGGGAAGACAAATGTCAAATAACACTCTTGCAAAGTGGTTATTATCATCCCTGTTACAAAAGTATGGAAACTCTTAACCCTTAAGCTATACTGTCTTGTTGGAGGAGGTCACAGAGAGGACGTGACTGCCAGTTGACCTGCAAGCTTGACCTGGGTTCATTACCCTCTCTGGGGTCTTCGAAATGTACATTCCATCCATTGTTCCTGGAACCATGTCAGGAACGCAGTCTTGAGAGAGCAATGTGTTGTTGAGACCATCTGGACGGTGTATGTGACTGAACCCCGGTAAGGCCTCCATACAGAATTTCAGAATTCTGGCAGACAGGTGCAAAGATCTACCTGTCTTGCAGCATCCAAGACAGGCCTTGCATGTAAATTGCTTTCATCTTATTAGCACTGCCACCTGCCAATCTGGAGGGGTCTGTCTCTTTCTTTGGTCTCTCCTTGCCCTCCGCCTACAGGGCTTACCTTCGGAATTTCAACCCAAAGAAGTTAGAAGGACTTCATTAGATGTAAATTGCCTAGTATATTACTGGCAGCACATTTTCTATGTGTTCCCAATTGTTTCTATGTAAAGCTGAGATTAACAATTGCAACCTCACAGGTGGTTGTGAGAATTAAATAAGAAAATATGTTTTGTGCCTAACTCATAGTAGACACCCAGAAAATGTTCTAGAAATTGTCACTCTATGCTGCCATCACCTTCACCAGTTCAAAATGTAATAGTACAAATAATGTGCTGCAGAAAGGAAGACAACCTAGTACTCGCTAGCAGAGAATAAAGCTTACACTTTTCATTAGTAAAATACATTCTAATGTACCAGGTTAGAAGTTCAGCTTGAATAAATATAAAGAGGATACTGCAAGGCTTTTTTTTTTTTTTTAAACTAAAGCAGGGTTCCAAAGAGAAAAATATTCCAGACAGGAAGAGCCAATGGAACGCAGACAGAGGGTCCTGAAAAATACACCAGTAGTAAGATTTGGAAGGAAAAAAGATCCAGAGGAATATCACCTATTGCTATGAGCTAAGGATGAAAGATGACAAGAGTAACAAAGGAAGAAGGAAACACGAATAGGTGAAATGATTAAGTAGGCAAAGAGGTACAGAGATTTGGGCACAAGCAAATGAATGATGGGGATGAATTAAAGATGAGCGAACTCGAAAGAGAAAATGCAACAGGATGAATGAGGAAAGAGAGTCTTTCAAGGAGTTTTGCGAGGGTTTTAACTAGATGGTGTAAGAAGGATTTGAAATGACTGTGTAAATCATGGAACAAGAAGGGGTTGATTTAGAGGACCGGGGACAGGGAATGTGGGAGGTAATGAAAGGTATGAGCTGGAGAAAAAAAATAATAAATTTGAGAACTGTCAAGGGAAAAGAGTCAGATAAGTCCTGGGTTGAAGCAGAAATCAGTTAAACGGATGCAAGTAGAAATGAAGAAAGACAACGGTGATTAAAATACTCTTTCATTTTTCATGAAGGAGAAGTTAGAGACAATGGTAAAAGTTTGCTCTAAATGAGATATAGTGGAAATGTTCTGGAAAGGGAGATGAGAAATGGAGGGAGGAAAGCAAAGAGACAGAAAGGTCACAGAACGACCAAATAAATAGACATTTGGGGTTGGAAACAAGCTAGCGTTACTGAGGACCTACTATGTGCCAGAGAGTACTCAGTGCTTCCACTTATACCTGCTGGCTCATCCAACTTTCCCATCACCCAACTTACAAGAAAGATAATTAAGGCTCAGAGAGGTAGTGAATCACTAAAATTAGCCAACTAGTAAGTGATCGAGAAATGAATTTGAGCTTACGTCAAAGAGAGGTCTGAGTCAAAGAAACAGCAGTAATAGAAATGTTTACAGTGATCTAATTTGGAGACATCAACAGTAAAAGGAAAAGCTTCAAGATTGACCTTCATCTTGTAATTGCTCCTGTACCAACGGATGGAGTTGGGCTCTGCATGGTTTAAGATGCTGAGGTTGGCAGACCTAAAAGGAGAGAGTGTCTGTGGGGAGGTGGCTGAAGGGAAGAAAAGGAAATAATATGCTGGGTGATAAATGGATTCAAAGTGCTTCAGGGAGCGAGGCAGGATTAAAAGAACGAGGTGAATTACAGAGAGGGCCATGATTGAAGCAAGAGAAAACAAACGGTGGACAGGTGTGGGTACAAAGAGGACTGATGGAGGATTGAGCTTATATAGAGTAGAGATGGAGCAAGAGATAACAAGCTCTTCTCCTGAAGTGGAGTTTGTGTTCTAGACATGATTTTGAAGCTTAAAGAAGAAAGACTTTTAAAAAAAATCACTTGAATCATGGAAATCTGGGAAGGGAGAAAAGAAGGAAGGAGGGAAAGAAGGAAAGGAGGAAGGAATAAAAGGAGGGAAGGAGGGACAGACAGATAGAGGGAGGATAATGTACTCATTGTGGAAAACCAAAAGGATGGGTCTCTCTTCTTCACTGCAGAATTATGGCTAGTGCCTAATACAATACCTGTCTTAGACTTAAAAGTCAAGAAAGGCATGATCATTCATTAACAAAATACTGATTTTGTGTCTCTACCCTATGTCAGACACAGAGCTAGCTTGTGCAAACAGGGTGGTAAGCAGGACATACATGGCCTTTGATCTCTTTGAGTTCCCAGTCTAGAGGGGAAGACGCATCAAGGAAATACACTAATAAATGGACGATTATTAAAATATGTAATGAGTGCAATTAAAATATATATGAGGAGATGTGAAAGGAAATAACACGGAAGTCAGAGAGGAGCTAGCTTGAACTGGGGGCTTAGTCATCTTAAAGAAAGTGCTTTATGCACTAAGACTTACATGTAAATGAAAGGTAGCAAGGTGAAGTCTGGAGGGAGATCCCTCCAGGCAGAAGGAAGAGCCTTTGGGAAAACACTGGGGACACAAGAGCTTGAAACATTCCAGGAACAAAAAAGAGGTGTATCTGGCCAGAACAGAGTGATGGTGCTGAAGATCTTGTCAAATGGAGCTGGAGAGGAAAACAGGGAGTGAGATACCAGAAGATGTTTGGATTTACTTATAATGTTAATAGAACCCATTATGGGCTAGGCATTTTCACATATGTGATCTCATTAAATTCCCATAATGATCCTGAGAAATGGGTATTACTTTCCTCCTTTCACAAATAAGAAAATGAGGTCTAATAGGGGCATTATTGAGTGATTTGACCCAATAGGTAAATAGCAGAGATGATATCTCAGCCAAGCCTGTTTCTCCCCAATCCTTGCTTCTCCAGATACACTAGGCTGTCTCAGTCATGTGGTCTGAATAGATGGAATTTTTTAAAAACAGAATAGAGTAAGGTGGGGGAAGAAGGAAAGAAGAAAAATGTTACAAAACTACCTAGAAAGGCAAATATGAAATATTCAAGATGAAGCAAGAGGAAGCATTTGCTGGGGAGCGGGGGAGCTGGAAGGGGTTAGAAAGAATGAAAAGGAATTTCAGATCAGTGGAGTCAGAAATGGGGGTATGTGGGGACCCTCTAGGAGAATAAATTACATCAATCATGAACTGTAACTAATTAAATCAATAATGAACTGTGACTTAGGAGGAGAGGGGAAGGGTGAGAAGAGTGGTACCACTGGCCACAAGACAGGGTATCAGAGTGTGAATAGGGAAGTCCTAGCATCCTGAGGGTAGGTGGGAAGGGTTGGGGCAGAAAGGTGGCGTGCTGTGGCAGAGAGAGCAAGGACTTAGGAGTCAGGCAGATGTGTGTTCCAACACTTGGTTACTGCATGATCAGAGTCAAGTTTCTTAGCTTCCCTGAGCCTCAAACTCCACATCTATCAAATGGGGATAACAAGCCTCCCTCCAGATGTTGCTGGAATTAGACATCAAAACAGCAGTTATAATTTATCGAGCACCTATTTTGTTAAGCACTTTGCGTAATGGTTTCTGAAGCCTCACTACCACCAGGAGGCAGGAATTGTTATCATCATTCATTGATGTTCTGCATAAAGTTTTGAAGCTGCAGAGTATGTGTTCAGAAATATGAGTTCTTTTCCTGTGGTTGTTCCCGATTCGACACTGCCTACTAGATAACGTAGGTCCTCCTTCAAAATGAACAGCAAATTCCTCGCCTGCCTTTTTTGTCTTGTCTTCAATCTCTCCTCTCCCTCTCAATGAACTTCCTCCATTTCCCTTCATGAGCTTTGCCCTCGCTGCCTTCCATTTGTTTCCACTTTCTGTTCTTAGTCAGGTGTGTTAGTCACAAGCAACAGAGACCAATTCTGATAATTGAAGCAGTAACAGAATTCAGTAGTGATATTACTCAGAATATCCAGGAGGGCACGGTATCTGGGCTGAAAGTCTGTGAAGTTGAGAGCAGCACTCCAAATCACATCACAGAACTGGCTGACGGAGCTATTGTTGTAGCTGCAGCCAGACACCAAGAAGGCATTTCACACTTTTGACACCAAATGACACTGGGCTCTGAGCAGCAGTGTTAGAACGATTTCTACTAGTGATGAAATCAGGATGTAACTGCCCCACCTGTTACCACTTTGGTCCCCAAGTGGATTCTGCCTAATTCCAGCTTCCTTCCCAGAATCTGGGGTGGGTGAATCTGATTGGTGAATTCTGAGTCATGTGCTCAAGTCCTAGATGCAGTGGAGGCTGAAAGTATCTGGAAATTGTAGCCTCTTCATGGGAGGTGGGCTGTGGCTTAGAGAGTAAAGCCCCCTCTAAGGGATTCATCCAGATGCTGAGCAGTTGCCAGGAATGCCAAATGGCAGATTTAACCCCATGCTACTAGTCCTACATGGCTCAATTCCAATGCCACCTCCTCTGGGAAGCTTCCTTTGATTTCTCCAAGCATATGTTTCAGAGCACCTCATAAAAGAAACACATGTCTGTCTGTCTGCCTGCCTGCCTGCCTGGTATCTGAGATATTTCTGTGTTCTCTCATCCCCACACCTCCCTCCACATCGTTATAAACTCTCCAAGGGCAGGAGTTGTGTTTATGCATCTCTGCATCCCCTTATAGTGCCTGGTAGGAGCCCTAGATATTTGGTGGTGAATGAATGAATGAAAGTGTTGGTCTCATTCGACAGGCCTTTGTACCAGGGGTCCATGAAGGACTTGCACAGACTCTGCCTTACATAAGGGAGCCCTTTTTTCCTGGTGTGCACTTCTATAAATGGACTATGTCAGCATATTTGAAGAAAGGGGCATAGAAAATCAGAAAGCCCCGTTGCAGAGGATAGTGGCGGATTGTAAGGGTACAAAGGAGAGACTGAGGGAGCCAGGGCGACATATTTTGGAGGAGTAAATGAACTGGAGCAGGCGTCAGAGAGGCAGGAGACAATTTAGAATCAGAGGACTTGAAAAGCCAGATTTCCACACCCCCGCCCCCTCCCTGGGTTCACAGATTCGTAAACTGAGACAGGAGAAGCATACCTTACAAACCTCAGAGCTGAAAAAGACCCAGATGCACTCATGCGGATGTGCCTTTCACAACATCTTTGATAGGTGGGCTTTTCCAAGGTCACTGAGGACAGTGTGTTTCAGTGGAAACAGCCAAGGCTTTGGAGCTTGGGGTTCAGATCTGAGCTCTTGTGCTCATTAGCTGAGTGACCCTGGGAAGTCCCTTTACCTCCCTGACCTCCTGATCTCAGTTTCCTCATCTGGAAAATGGGAATAATACCCATCTCATTGGAGTATGTTTATGTATAAAAGTTAACATAGGTACATGTCTAGCACTTGGAGAATGCTTAATAAACAGTATAATTAAGTCCAACTTCACAAAACAGGTTTTGATTTTTCCTTCTTTTAAGTCCTCTTCCTTTATCCAAAATCATGAAAAAGTAAATAAAATGTGCTGGGAGAGGGAAAAAGGCCTTTCCTATGAAGGGTTAAATACAGAAAGGAGAAAAGAGGCAGAAGAGGGAAGAGCTAAGATGAGAGAAGTTAATGCACGGAGGAGACCACACCAAAGGTGTGCAGATGAGCAAGAAATACCGGGAGATGGGAAATGGCTCACAAATAATAGGTAGGAAGCATTTATAAGATTAAAGTCAAGACAAGGTTAAGAATGAAATCAGTGGAGAGATGAAAGAGAGAACAGAGAGAGGAAAGAGGAAGAAAAGGAGGGGAGTAGAGAAGGCGGGGCCCCTCAAGGCCCAGATTCCTGCAGAGGTGATGGCTCGCTGGGGGATACCAGGTATGTGGGTCAGAGAGAACCGACCCAGGGCCAAAAGGCTGCCCTGTGTCCGAAGACCTAGGTTTAGAGCTCAGCTTGAATCCAGGAGAAAAACGACCAGGCTTGGGGGTGGGGTGGGGCGGGGTTGAAGAGTCGCGAGGGGGGCAGAGGATGTGGGAGCCCGTGGGAGCCAGAAGCAGACAGAGTAGTAGGTCTCTACCTCGCACCCTTTTCAGGAATTTTACACGCAGAGCAGCCAAGTAGTGCTGTCCAGGTTGGGAACAGGATCCAGAAAAAAGCGCTGGCTTGCAGGGCGGCAGCTGGGGGCCGGAGCATCCTCCTGGAGTCAGTGCAGGAGGGTGGGGGCCTTAGAGCGTGGAGTTCGACAACCCTTTGTCCATTAGCTGTTGGTGCAACCTCCGAGGCCTGGGTAGATGGGAGAGGTGGGAGAAGGAATGCCTGAGTTGTGGGCAAGTGGGTGGGCAGGGGTCTCAAAGGCCACGAGGAATTATTTCAGGGACTAGGAAAGGGTACAGGACTTGTTATTGGGCTTGAGGGGAGACAAAGTTGTCTTGACCATCCTCAGGCGCCCCTACCCCCCAGAAGGCGGGGTCTGGAGCAAGGCTGGGCTAAGGCGCGCCCCCAGATGCAGCCTCTGGGTTGGGCCAGGGGTGGGGTAAAGCTGGGCGAGCTGGGTTGAGCCCAGGGGAATAAGGGGAAGCACCCGGGGTCCCTAAGTCTTAGGAATTTGCAGAGGGGTGCTGTGGCTAAAGAATATTGTGAGGGCGGATTGGGGGATCCTGGGAAAGGAGAGGGGGCGACTGGGATTCGCACGAGGCTGGGCGGAGCCTCCGAGACGCTCGGAGTCTGAGTGGGGAGCCAGAGAAGGGAAGGGCGGCGGGGCCCGGGGAGGTGGCGCGGGGGGGGGGGGGGGCGGGCCAGGGCCGATCGGGAGGCGGAGCCCGGAGCCGGGGGCTGCTAGCGAGCGGCTCCCACGGCTCCTTAGCTCCGGCGTCCTGGTTCGCTTCGGCGTCCGCCGCCGCCGCCACTGTCTCTTCCTCCTCCTTCGCCACCGCCGCTCGCAGCACCGCAGCCCCTCCCGCCATGGCCGCCGCCGGCGCCCGTCGCAGCCCCGGCCCCAGCTCGGGGCTCCGGGGGCGGCTGAGGCTCGGTTTCCACCCGGCGCCGCCGCCGCTGCTGCTGTTCCTGCTCCTGCTGCCGCCGCCGCCGCTTCTGGCCGGCGCCACCGCCGCCGCCTCGCGGGAGCCCGACAGCCCGTGCCGGCTCAAGACAGTCACGGTGTCCACGCTGCCTGCCCTGCGGGAGAGCGACATTGGCTGGAGCGGCACCCGCGCCGGGGCCGGGAGTGGGACCGGGGCAGGAGCCGCCGCTGCCGCCGCCGCGTCCCCGGGCTCCGCTGGCTCCGCGGGCACCGCCGCCGAGTCGCGCCTCCTGCTCTTTGTGCGTAACGAGCTGCCGGGGCGCATCGCGGTGCAGGACGACCTGGACAATACAGAGCTGCCCTTCTTCACCCTGGGTAAGGCTGGGCGCCGGCACACGCGGGGTCCCAGGGAACCGGGAGCCCCCAAGTGAAGCCAGACGGGTGGGGGCGCCCTGGGGATTCCCGCCCCGGGCTGCCCCGAGCAGGGTTGAGTGAGGGCAGCTGAGGGGCCCGGAGGGCGTACAGGTGGTTGGAATGAGTCCGGGGCAGTATCTGAGCGAGCGCGTGGCGGGAGACCGGAGGCGTGCCAAGCCTCCCGCGGTGGGGACCTGTCCGTCCGTCTCTCAGTGCAGACGTTGAGCTCTGCCGCGATCCGTCGCTGACGCCGAAACCCCAACTGCCTGAGTGTGCTTGAGCTGGGGGCCGTGGTAGTCCCCCGCTCGGGAGCCAGGTCTGGGTCCAGCCGCCCACTGCTCCTGGGGCACGGCCACTGGCCGCCCGCGGTCACCGCCCCCTCGCTGTCGCCTCGGAGTCGTCGGCTCTGCTCTTCCGGTTCGATTTTCTCGAGAATCGGAGCGGAGTCGCTCCATGTAGAATCCCTTAGTCCGCATAAATTCGGCCTCCCGATGGGTTGGGTGACCTTGGCCAAGTCGCTTCCCCTCTCTGGGCCTCAGTTTTAGCCATCTGTGAAATGGGGCTGGGGAGGATTGAGTGATTTCCGAGCACTGGCGTTCGGAACCCAAGGTCTCCCTCCACTTTCAGATTCTCCCTCCATCCCCGTGGTCGCATTCGCCTTCCTACCCCACTCCCGGCGGAGAGCAGGTTTGTCCTCGCAGCTCACTCACTGGGCTAATAATAATAACTTAAAGGCATGAAAAAGGAAGGGGAGAGGAAAAGGATGGGGGTGGGGGCTCAAACGTAAAAGTTAATCAGAAAGTTCGCCCGCAGCTTGCTGCCAGCTGGTTCCCAGCGCGAATCCCGGAGGAGTCGGCCCTTCCAGGTAGCTGTGGGAGGCGCAGCTGATTTCCCACCCGGGTAATTGATCGCTTAATCATCTCGGAGAGCGTTTACAAAAATGATGTTTCCCCTTAGCTCTCCCGCGCTCACCGGTCTCTCTCTGCCCCCTCCCCTCTTGGGGGAGCGGGGTGCGATTGGTTGCCGGAGTCTGGCCAGCAGCAGCTCCAGGAAGGCGCCGGGGGCTCGCCCCAGACTCCAGACCCCGGGATCCGGCTGAGCTCCGGCACCGCGGGGGTGATGGGCCTTCGATGTCCGCGCCTTCGGGGTCCCGGCTTGAACCTCTGAGGTTAACTCCTTGCTCGCCCGAGAAGCCCCAAAGAGTAATCAAGGGACTAGACTCCTCTCTCCTGGGAGCCATACTATTTTTGATGTATTTTTGTGACGCCCCCCTCCCTCCCGCCCGCCCGCCCGCCACTTCCCGTTCGTGCTGGCCGCCTTTGGAGCTTTGAGCGAGCGCCAGGCCCTTTCCTGGTCTGAGCATGTGCCTCGGGTTTCTGGCCCCTGGGCTCTCCCCAGCTGGCTGTAACTTGAGCGTGCTGAGCTTTGTGGGGTGCTAGGCAGGAGAGCGCCTTGCAGGTTCCCAGGGGACTTTCCGCGGCGGCACGTCTCGTGTGCCACACACACACGTTCAAGCATACACACGCGTGCGCGGACACACACACATACACCAAGAGCCATTCCCACATGCACTTGTGAGCTGCCCATTTCCAAGTAAGTGGATGGGGGTGAAGATGGGGTTCCTTAGGGCGAAGAGCCAACCTTGGGCTCATGGCCAACTCCTGTGACCCCGCCGCAGGGAAGGGTCCTTCCAGAGAAACGGAGGGTGTCCCTCACCACTTTCAATCCCAACCTTCTCCCTCCACCCTCGAGATCTCTCTACTCCCGGATGTCCGGAGAGGGAGGCAGTGGGGGTCCTTCTAAATGGCTGTTCAGATGAGGGGGAAAGGGGGGGCATCCTTGGGTATGGCATGACTTGGAAGCGAGGACCCCAGAGCGTTCCAGTTTCCCTAGGATGTGGAGGACCTGGTCCAGCCAGCTACAGGAGTCGCTCCAGAATTCCTGGAGCTGGCAATCTCTGCGTTTTTAAACTTTGGCTTTCAAGAGGAAATGGGTACCTGGGAGCTCAGGGCAGGCTGACTGAGGAACTGAGTGAGGAGCTGGAAGTGTCAGATCCCCCAGACCTGTGCTTCAGCGTCAGTCTTCTGGTGCTCTCCACTTGGAGGCTTCCGCCTTCTCTGACGCAGGCGGCTGAGCCTCGGCGGCTGGGGACTGCCTGCTGTGGAGTGGCAGGTGCCGTCCTCCTTGGAAGCCCTGAGCCCTTTGGGGAAGCAGGTTCCTCCTCCTCCTTCCCCGCAGCCCGAGGCACTCCTACCAGGGATTTGGCTAGCGAGGTAGTCGCCAGATGGCCGAGCATAGCAGGATCTGTGTAGGGAGACGTGGGCTTTTTATTTGTGTTGTTCTTCCACTGTTTGTGTGTAAACACAGAGTGCACGATGAGCTCTGGGAGGGCCAGGCTGGCTCAAAATGAGGGCGGAGGGGGGGTACTCTGAGTCATTTATGGCCGTATCTCCCCCAGGGTCCCCAGGCAGCCCCATCCCATCATCCCATCTTCAGACCTTCTAAACATCCTTCCCTAGTGTTTGTCTCTGGAGAGTTGGGTGAGTCTTTCACTACTAGGTCACCAGTTCAAGGGATTTGGAGATGGCATGCGCCGCAGATGCACATGCAAAGTCGGTAAATGCTGAATCCTGCCAATAGCGGGGTGTGTGGAGCCACCACTAGGGGGGGATAGTGTCTACCAAAGCCCTCAGGCTATGCTTTGGGTTGTGGGTCTAGAGTTCGTGGTGGTAAAATGCCCCTGGTGTTAAGGGGCGGTGAACAAACAAATAAAAGGTAAAGTTCCCATTCTACTCCAAGTCCAGTTGGGGAAGCTCAAAATTATTTTGCACACACTGTCTACCATCCCTGTTCACCAAAGTCACCGACATACCTGGCCTTCCCTCCCTCCATTGTGCCTGCCTCTCCTGTTTGAATTATCGGCTCTATAATTGGTAGTGCCCAGACTTAAAAGACTTTTCTTCAGGTCTTTTCCTCTTCATGTTTAATCTTCCCTTCATGTTCCAGCCTGCTTTATGTAGGTGGAAGTTTCCCTCAGAGGTGAAATGCCCCCCAAGTTTCTGTGTCTGGGCCTCTTCTTTAGAATCTAAGTCAGTGGTCCTGATAAAGTGAATTTCCTTGAAATAGATCAAGGAATAGCAAATAGTTGTTGAATCCTTACTGTGCTGCTCAGAGCTTTACTCTTGCCTTTTATTATTTACTCACATAAAATATATGAAGTGGGCACTGTTGTAATTTATTCCCATTTTACAGGTAAGGAAACATTCTTTAGAGAGGTCAGGTGCCTAGTCCGAGGTCTCACTTTGAGTAAATGCAGACCTGGGACTGGAATCTCAGCGCATCGGACACCTACATTCTTGGTAATTGCTAACCAGCCATCCTGAGCCAAATATGCACTGAGGGGCTGGTTACATTTATGTAGGGCATGGTGCAGGGTCCTGGAGAGGAAACATAACAATCATCAGCACGGCGAGAACCTTTCTCAGGGGGACTTTAGCTACGTTGGTGCTGAAGTATGAGAGTGTGAGAGTGAGGCATGAGTTAAATGACCTTCAATGACCCTGCCAACGCGAAGTTCCATGACTCATGGGATGTCAAAGGGCATCCTATGTAGTGGTGCAAGTGAGTGATGGGTATGACACATTCTGTAACATCAGGGAGGGAGATATCTCTTTAGACTTAGAGAAAGCTGGGGACGTTTCCTGGACAGGAAAAAAACAAAAGCAAAACCAAAAACTGAGTGAGGTCATGGAGGATGGGCTGGAGGAGAATTTGAATGCTCCAGTACAGCTTGGGGGCTTGGTGTTGCTTAGGACCTGGAACTCTCAGCTGTGGCCTGCTCTGACCTTAAACAAGTCATTTACCCCGGATCTTCAGTTCTTTGTGCTATAATATGAGTGGGTAGCTGAGCCCTAAAATAATCCTTTGGTGCAAAGATTCTATGAACTTGAAGTGCCCTGACCCACTCTGTAACTCTGACTAGCTGCTCTTGCTTCTCACTGTCTCCTTTCGTTTGCTGGTAACATGGGGGTGTTGGGGAGGACTGACGGAAGAGAAAGAATTTGAATGGGAGCAACTGTCCGTGCAGGGCTTCTGAGGTGAACCCGCACATCACCCAGTGTTCATCTGCCCCCAGGCAGCTCCAGAGTCTGCTTGTGGATTTAGCTTTCATGCCCACCGCTAGGGAAATGGCATCCTTCTTCCTGTGCTTGATAGTGGCCAGGCTGGACTGTTTACCATGAGCCTTGATTCAGCAAAAGGGGGAAAGGAGATAAAACTGAGTAACTACTCATTGTCAACATCCATTATTAATTTACCTTGTCATATAAATCACACGGGTGAGGAGCGTGCTGTATATTTGGGGGAGGGTGTGTGGAGAAGGAAAAACCATCCAGTAGTATGTTTTTAAATGCATCTGCATGAGCAGATCTGGCAGTGTCCTCAAGATCTGTCCTGAAAGGATGCTGTTTGCAGGAAGCTGATTGGCCTGGGTGGAAGACGAAGATGCTCTGAAATGCCCACTTGGTCAGTCTGCAAAGATTCCTTAAAATACAGGCAAATGGACACCAAAAGAGAAGAGCCCCCAGAAGGGGTGAGGGACCAGGCACAAGGTCAGAAAGGTGGCTAGAAGGAGGGAGTTTAGCCTAAGGACAGTCCACAAGGGCTGGAGAAACTCTCTTCGAACATCAACAGGGAATGAGGCATGTGCTTTTTTTTTTCCTGTCTGGTTCTAAAGAATGTCCTAAAGGTGCAAATACTAAGGGGATGGAGTACAACATGACAGGAGGATGTGTCCCTGGGAGCTGTCCACCAGCCAAGCATTCTGACCTCTAATGATGACAGGGTCCACATGGGAGGAGGTCTTCAAGCAGGGACCACAGCTATTTGGCAGGCATTTGGAGACAGGACCAGAGGCATTGAGGCTATCTGACCTTTTTGGTTTCTGCCTTGATTCTGAAGGTTGATGACAGTTATTAAGTGGGAGAAAAAAAACAGATACAAACAGTATAAGCTGGGTTTTCTGTAGGGATTTCTGACCACAGAATATTCATTAAAATCAATCCCAGTGTTTTTTCCAGAATGGGTAAGAGGGAGAGATTCCGGGGTGGGTGAGAGGGCGAATTTGATGTCTTCAGACAAAGCTTACAAAATGATATTGTAAATAAGGGTGTGTGTGTGTGTGTGTGTGTGTGTGTGTGTGTCTGTGTGTGTGTGTGTGTGTGTGTGTGTGTGTGGCGGTTCAGTGGTCTCTGATCTGAGTTTTTCCCCCTTTTCATTCACTTCCCTTACTCCATCCCCACCCCTTTGCCAGTTCAGGTCTGATGAACTCTTAGTAATTAGGGCAGAGACAGATATATTATCTGCCCTCAGAAAGTACAGTTAGCCCTCCGTAGCCGTGGGTTCTACATCCCCAGCTTCACCCAACCGTGGGCCAACTGCACTGTTGCCATTTTATATAAGGGGCTGGCACATCCTTGGACCTTGGAAGGGGTGGGGTCCTGGAATCAATCTCCTGCAGATACCAAGGGACCATTATACTATTGTTACTGAGAGGGTGATGGGGCAGGGTGAGAGGAGGATTCGTTTTAGCTGTTAGAGAGGCCCAGGTTGGGTCAAGGCCATCCAGATTTGCTGTTTCTGGGGGTCAGGAACAATAGCTATCAAGCCAGCACAGCTCTGCGAGCTTTCGTGACCCAGAGCTTGCTCCTTCTCCTGAATGGGGCCCTCAGGCTGCAAGATCATTCAATAATACTAATTTACAGCAAGTCCAACGGTAGGTTTGCCTAGGGCCCTGGCAGGCAGAGCCTCCTGCTTCTCACCTCCTTGCTTGGCTGTAAACTAGGCGTTGGCTGCCATAGGATGGTGTGAACACGTGTGCTGGGGGGAGAGAAGGACAGAGAGTGACAGTGACTTCTTTGGGTAAAGCCATGAAAACTGTGACCATGACCATCAACTCTGATGGCCTTACAGAATCACAGACTCTCAGAGCACATTGAATCTAGCCCTTCCATTTAAATGGTAACACGGGGTCCCAGACAAGGGAGGTAACCTACCTAAGGACCAGCTGTTCACACTTAAACCCAGTGATCTTGAATCCCCCTCCACGCTTCTTTCCATCACACTGACTACCAACACGTGGCTCTGGGTTAAATATGTCTCAGGTCTGCAACTTGGTTGAACATCATAAGGTGCACCAAGTCTCTCCTCCTCTCCCTGCAAAACAAACAAACAAAGAAACAAAAATCTAAGGAGAAAGGTATCCCTGGGGAAGTTGAATTTGTTCTCCTGCCCAACGTATCCACCTGGTTGGCTCCAGTCTCTCCTGAGAGCCTGAGCCAATGGGTTTTGTGCTGGGGAGGAGGGAGCCTCATTGCTTTTCACTCTAGCTGCCCTGAGGGTGAGAAGAAGCCTGCTCTTTTCCAGAAAAAGAAAGAAAGAGTCAGATTTAACCTTGAGGTGCAGCAGCATTACGGGGATGCTTTCTTTGTAGGGCTGATACTTCCCCAAGTTCTCATACTGACCAGCTAGTGGCAACAGAAGATTAACTATAGCGAGAGAGAGCTGGCTTTCCTTTCCTCCCAGCACAGCTTGCAGTCTCTCGGCCCCAGAGAAGGCAGGCAGCGGTGCTTGGCGGGACTCGCTCTGCTCTCCTCTCACTGGCTCTTCACTGCCGTCTGCAGTTCTTTAGGACAACAGCCCCCAGGAAGACTTTTCCTTGGTTTGGAAGGGGGTCGGGTGGTGACTACCCAATGTAAGATTCAGGACTGGAAGATTTCTAGCTTCCTTATTGGCATACTGGAGCGTGCAGGCAGCCCTTCTGTGAGTCGAAAATTGACAAGGATGTTGTATGTCATAAACCATTAGGGTTTTCACCTGAGAAGGAACCCTTTCTCCATGCCCGTTGTCACGGCCCCCGGCAGGGTCAGATGTCAACACTTCTCTCGACTACGATTTCAGCTGTCAACTCACTGGTATCTCCCTCTAGTCTTATTCTCTAGTCCATCGTCTGTACTTGCAGACAGAGGGAGTTCATTAAAAGCCCAAATCTGATCATGGCCATCCTCTCCTAAAGCACTTCACTGGCTCCCCATAATTCTTAGTATGAAGTTCAAGCTCCTTATTGAGCTACAAGGTCCATGATCAGACTCTGCCCAGACTGTCCTATGCTAAGAACCCTTCTTTCTTGTTCTGTAACTCTGCCCCAAAGGCCCTGGGAAAATTCCTTCTTACATTTCAAGGCTGAATTCAACTATGAACTTACCTTTGAAGCCTTTCCTGACCTCTTGGCACTAAAGTTGGACACTCTGAGCCTTGGTACCCACTAGCGATATAAAGACTGGTGTAACAGTGGCTGGTCCCTTAGAACTACTGAGCGCCTACAACATGCTAGGCACTGCTCCAGCCACTTAAGATGTATGGAGAACAAAAGACATAGATTCCTGTGTTCAGAGAGCTCATATCCAGGAGTACGTGTATATATGCATGTGTGTGTGTGCATGTGTATGCGTGTTGGGGAGAAGATGATAAATGTAATAGATAAGAAAATTATGTGGTATGTGAGAAGGTGATAGATTCTATAAAAAAAGGGCAAAAAGAAAATGAACATTATTGAGGTGAGGAAATCAGTTTTAATATTAAATAGGGCCAAAGGATTGTTTATTGAGATTATAGGATTGGACCAAGACCTGAAGGCCATGAAGGCTTCAGGCAGATGTGTGGAAGAGTATTCCGGGCAGAGAACGGCTCCAGCAAAGACCTGACTCCAGAGCACACCTGGATCGTTCAAGGGCCAGCAAGAAGGCCAGTATGGCCGGAGTGGAGTGAGTGTGGGGTGGACAGGACAGGACAGGATTTAGGCTTTTACCGTGAGTGCCATGGCGAGCCAGGCAGGACGTTAAGCAAAAGAGTATCCATAACTGACTTCTGTCTCAAAGGAATTACTCAGGCTGCTCTGTAGAGGAGCAAGGATGGGAGAGGAAGGTCTGCAGGAGTCTGTTCAGGTGAGAGATGATGGTGACTTGGGGCAGAGAGCAGAACTTAATGTGTTTCTCTGTCTGTCTTGTGGTACTTGCCTAAGAGCTCCACAGGCAGAGAACATCCCTCCTTTATCTCTGGGGCTGCAGTGATTCACCCTGTGCTTGGCACATCCTAGGTGTTCAGGGCATCTTAGATGACTAGAAACAGGTTTGCCAAGTCTCATCTCAGAATCCATACTGTGCAGAACTGGAGAGGTATTGCAATTCCACTCCTCTGTTAAGGCTGAGCTGGAATGCCACCTCTTCCATGAAACCTTCCGTCTTCTGAGCTTCCACAGCTACTGCCTCTACCTTCTCCTGCCTCCTTATTATTCTGGGGTGTTTGTAGGATGAGGAATGAGACCAGTTTGATTAGAGGAGAAAGAGTTGGGTTTAGGGAAGACCTTTTCTTGAGAATCATGGAAGCCAGATAAGGGATTAGCACCTTTGCATTGTGCCAGACAGAGAGGCACTGAATGTTTGGGGGGAGATGATCCATCCATGGTGTTGGGGTCATCACCTGCCATAAATGGCAAGAATTTAGGACATTTTCTGAGTGAAACCCTTTTATATAAAGATGGAGAAGTCAAGGTCACCGTAGCAAGTCAGTGGTGGAGCAGGAACCAGATCCAACCTTTTGACTCCTGGTCTGGTGTACCTTCCTCCCACCTTAGTCCAGGCCACTGGGGGTGGGGGGAGCTGGTGTGCTGGACTTCCCCCTCCTGGTATGGGGTAGGCTATGCAACAAGCAGCCATTCATTGAGCGTTTACTGTGGCCGGGATGCGGTGCTGGCGCGTTTGTTACTGCAGTTCCTTCTTTCCATAGCGCTGAAAGACAGGTCGGATTCATCCCATGTTGTAGGTGAGCACGGAAGCTCAGAGGCGTTCAGAAACACACCCAAGATCACTACAGCTGAGCTGGGTCCTGTCCCAGGTGTGCCTGCTTCCAGGCTCCGTGCTCTCTCCGCCTTCCATACTGCACAGAACTAGGGGTGCCCTTGAGTTTTCACCTCTTTGACAACCTCTTGTACTTTTTATCTCTTCCTCCTCTCATTAGCAAGAAGTTGCAGACGTTTCTTATAGAGGAACTTCAGGTGTGACAGCCTCACAGGCCTGAGGGACTCAACACCTCATTTCTGGGCTGCCAGGAGCTGACTCAGCCTCTCCCCAGGCCCTGTCGCTCCTTGCTCGTTTGCCAGGAGAGCACCGGGCCTTGTCTCATCTGCTCTAGATGTCACTCGTTAGCCCTGGACTCCTTGACAAGCAGATTCCCATGCCGCCGTGGCTTCTTGATTTTCCTCCTTCCCTCCATCCTTCCTCCTTTCCCTTTCTTCTTCCCTTTCCACTTCCTTCTTCTCCCAGTGCTTAGGGAATTCCCACCTTCTGCTGGGCATACTGTTATACTAGGGAACCTGTTACCTAGACCTTCCAGGAACTTAGAGAAGCTCTGCATTTCTTTTCTAGAAGTTGTCAAGCATCTGTTGTCTGAGATGCAGCCCCTGTTTGATTGGGTGACCTTCCTTGTCACTCCTCCCCTTCATCCTAAGTTGACTTTTGTCGCCTAGTGCTTCTTAGCAGCATTGTGCAGTTTTTATGCTCCTACCTTGAAAACGGAATTTATATTACATTATCTATACATATGGGATATATATAATAATAAATATTTATATATATATATTATAATGCTGTAAAAGTCCTAATAAATAGTGTATAGTTCTCCTAGAGTATTAGAGCTGGGTAAAAGAATGCCTTTGAGATCCAGCCCAACTCTCTCATTTACCTAGCAAGAAGAAGTACATTTGTGGGCTTCCCTGGTGGCGCAGTGGTTGAGAGTCCGCCTGCCGTTGCAGGGGGCACGGGTTCGTGCCCCGGTCCAGGAGGATCCCACATGCCGCGGAGAAACTGGGCTCCGTGAGCCATGGCCGCTGAGCCTGCGCGTCCGGAGCCTGTGCTCCACAACGGGAGAGGCCACAACAGTGAGAGGCCCACGTACAGCAAAAGGAGTACATTTGCAAGGTCCCACAGCTAAGCCATGGCAAAATCCAGTCTGTAGCCCAGCTCCTCTGACTGGTGTGCGGGCTCTGAAGACCCAAAGCCCTGGGGTAGAATCCCGGCTGCACTACTTCCTAACTGTAGACCTCTGTATGCCCATGAAGAAAGTGGAGGTAACACAGCAATCCCTTCTCTGGATTGCTGCGATCATTATTTTTGGAGAGTCCTCCATCTTCAGCTGTCGTCAGTGTCCAACACTGTGCTCAATTTTTCCTTACACTAAGCCATGTGATCCTTACGGAGATAGTGCGTGCAGAGCACCTAGCACAGCATCTGGCACCGTTTGTGCTCCGTGCCTCTTAGCCACCTGGAATCCTTGTTATGGAAGGAGGTGGAGGTATGAATAACTAATGCATGCAAATTCCCTTTCCCTCCCCCCTCTTTCCACTCCAGCCTGCTGGCTTTGGCCTCTGCCCTCCCTCCCTCTCTCCCCACCAGGAGGAGAAAAAGGATGAAATTGACCATTGATCTCTGCTCTCTCTCCAAGAGCAGGGGGAAGCTGTTGGGGGGGGGTGCTCCTAGGGGGCTCCCGGGTTGTCTGAGGACAGTTTGGCCAGAGAAACTCGGAGAGGCTGAGTCTCAGGCAGGCGGGTCTTGGGGGAGGCAATCGGGGCAGAACCCTCTCCCTTCTGGTGGCTGCCTGCTGACAAAGCCTTGCTGTCAGGCACCTGGGAAGTCACGAATGGCTTTGCAAGCAGCCGCAAAGGGAAGGAACATTTCCATTAGCAGAATCAGCAGTAAAGAGATTTCCAGTCACAGTCATAGCTGCATTTGGGGGAATCATTTCGGTGGTGGCTGTGGGCTGAGGAGGGAAGGAGGCAGGGCGGCAACGAGAGGCATGGAGACGTCTGTCTGCGTGCAGGAGCTGAGAGCTCCAATGAGAACCAGGTACCAGATGCCTAGGGACTCTTTGGGAGCTGGGTGGGTCCTTGGACAAACATTCTGGACCACCAACTTCCATCCAAATGGACAGAACCCCCTTCTCAGGAGTCCCCTTGGGAGGCTGCAGGCTTGTTCTCTGCCACCTTTGTTCTGATTACCTGCGTTACTCTTTTCAAGACTTCACAGCCAGCAGCAACTTCCTAGGCTCCTGGGATTTGTCACTGGGAAAGGTCCCAGATTATTTAGCCCGGTTTTTCCCAAAGTTAGCGACTCCTCAGAATCACCTTAGAGGCCAGGTTTTCCCTTCCAGATCAGTGGAAGCACCTGGGAGGGGCCTGGGTATCTGTACTTTAAGAAGTATACCAAATCCTTGGTGTGTCCCTGAACACCCTGGGTATCTCTTCGGTCTCACCTCCTGACATTCCCCGTGGCACTTGGGGCTCTGGCTTCACTGATTACTGGCAGATCTCTGGGGGGAACCAGGCACATTCCCCCTACCTGAGTCCTGAATAGAAACACTGTTTTCTCTGCTCATAATGCTTTTCTGGTCTCTCATTCACCTGGCCGTCTCCTAGCCTTAGCTCAGCTATTACCTCTTCTGAGGAACCTTCCTTTCTCCTCCAAGGCTACCCCCCTAGTAGGATTGGCATATCTTGTGAACAAAAAATAAATGCAAAAAATAAAATGCCGGATGCCCAGTTGAATTTCAGACAATGAATACTTGCTTAGTATAACTATGTCCCATATGTCCCATGCAATATTTGGGATGTAGTTATGCTAAAAATGACTCTCTGATTATCAGGAATGCAAATTTAGCTGGACAGCCAGTATTTTTTCTGGCAACCTGCAGGGACCCTGTTTCTCTCTCTGCTGTCAGGAATCATATTACCAATGTGTGATTTGTCCCCCAAACCTGCTCTCCCCACATCCCTTCCATCTCAGGAAACCAGACTACCATTCAACCAGTTATTCAAGCAAAGGAATCATCTTTGATATCTCCCTTCCTTTGCCTCTCTCATTCTTTCAGTCAACCAGCCTTGTTGGTTTTACTTCTAAAATGACTGTCAAAATTCTTCACTTCTCATGATGTCCTACTGCCATCACCTTTGTCCAAGCTCACTTGGGCTGTTACCTCAGTCTCCTAACTGGTCTTCCTGCTGCCTCTCCATCCTCCTTATCCTTTCCTTATATTTTTTGATATATAGCACACGTGCCAAATCCAGCTTGCTGCCTGCTTTTGCGTGGCCTGTAAGTCTATTTTCTTGTTTAAATACTTGAAAAAATCAAAAACAGAATCATATTTCGTGATATGCGACAATTATATGAAATTCAAATATCAGTGTCCATAAATAAAAAAAGATTTATTGGAACACAGTCACACTCATACCCTTGTGTATGTATTGTCTGTGGTTGCTTTTGCTTTACAACAGCGGAGTTGAGTAGTAGCAACAATGAGTATCCGGCCTACCAAGCTTAATATATTTCCTAATTGTTCCTTTACAGAACAAGTTTGCCAGCCCTGCTGTATACAGTAACAGAGTGATCTTTTTCAAAAATCAAATTGGATCTTGCCACTCTCTTGTTTAAAGCCTTTAAATGTTTCTTATTGCTCTTAAGATAAAATCTTAATTCCTTTTCACAGTCTAGAAACTTTAAAAAATTTTGCCTTCTTTTCTGGGTTCATATTTCCTTTTCTCATAGAACTCAAGTCACCTCCTCCAAGAAGTCTTCCCTGACCAAAGCCTTCCCTGGTACACCGTCCCCCTCATAGCTTTCTATCCCGTTTATTTAAAGAAAACCCAAAAAACCCAAAAAACTTTATCTGGCAGCTCCTTGGTGGTAGGGAATGTGTCTTGTTCATTGTTTTTGCTCCTCTCAACTATATAATGCATTACACAGCACAGAGTAGGTGCTGAGTAGATGTTTCCTGACCAAATGAATGACACATGGGCAGCGGTAGGGGTGGTAGTTTGTGAACACCATCTTACAAGGTAGCGGCCTCATTGGGTTGTTCTGTTGCTTATCAGGAGATTGCTATCAGGATTCCAAGAGCTAAAGTTTGCAGAGCAGGTAGACCAGTGCCCACCACTCAGCAAATGCCATCTAGGTGTCTGTTAAATAAACAGACCTATACTTTAATCCCTAGGACACATCCCCTCCCCACTTTATTTGCAGTTGGAGCATGTTTAGGGCAATTCACAGGAAGTCCTGTGAGTAAAGACCTCATGGAGCCAGGGGGCAGGGTCATCTGGTGGCTGGAACTAGGAGCCAGGGGTCCTGGGGTTTGGTCCCAGTTCTGCTGGTGTCTGTGGTCAAGTCCCTTCCACTTTCTGGGCTTCCTACCGTTTCTCATGTGATGAGATTAAAACAAGTGATATTTGAGGTTCTTCTCAGCCCCCGCAGCTCAGCAGGAGCCCAGGAGGGAAAGAAAGATTCCCTTTAGGAGCTTCTGAGTCTGGAAGCTCAGCTGCAGCAGGAGAAAGCTGACTCCCTCCCTTCCTTCCTCCATCTCTGCATCCTTTCTCGGGCGTCTGAAGATCAAACCCTCAGCTCTGAACCCAGGTGCAACTCAAATTTTTAAGCCCAGTCTCACACTAATTTGTTCAGGCACCTTCTTCAATTACTTTCTCTCTAGCCTTCCCCAGGGAGGGAGACTGGAAGAAGCTGACAGCCCAAAGTAACCAATTACCTGTCTGCCAATAGCAGGACTCCTACCGTCCCTCCCTCCCTCCCTTCTTTTCTTTCTCCACTTTATTCTCCTGGCCTGTAAACCATCTCCAAACTGCAGAACCCTCCAGGGAATGGCCCCAGTTCACCTGCTCCCAGCTGGGTAAGAGAAGGCAACCCCTCCCCCAAGAGAGACAACAGGTGGGAAGGCTGGTGGCTGAGAAGGGGCAGCTGCGGATCTTGGAAAGCCAAGCAGGTTTTGCAAGCCTGCTAAATACCAAACTGTGCTAGATTGAGAGGCAAGTGCTTTGGGCTCTAGCCCTGTTTCTGCCATCTACTTGCTGTGGCCTCAAATAAATGACAGTTCCTCTTTGGGCCTCAGATAAGATTAAGTGAATATTGTCAGAGCCATCTTTCCTTCAGGTAGGTGGGGAAGATTGGCCTGCATAAGATACTCCATGAGAGAGGAGGAACCTTCCAGTCCTGTCCACTACTGGAATCGCAGGTGTCTAGAGCTGTGCCTGTCACATAGTAGGCACTCAGTAACTATTAGTTGAATGAAGGAATGAATAAATGGAAAATGTGTGTGTTCAGACATTGCTAATGAACTTAATCACAGCTTCAGATGCCTCATCAGTCACTAGGATCAACTGGGGTTTGCATGGGTGATGAATTCTGTTCACGTTCCCTAGACTCAACCAGTTCACCCAAAACCTGTGGTTCACCTTAAGTTCCCCTTGCTTGGAGCTAAGCCCCTTCAGTCATTATTCAGTCGTTCTTCCATCCCAGACATTGTGCTGAGTACCTTGGGGGCACAGAAATGCAGGGAGTTCAAACTATTAGGATAATAACACTTGAACTTTATGATTAAAAAAAAAAAACAAACCTCCCTTTCATGGGTATTTTTAGCATCTCCATATTACTGATGAAGATGTGGCCATTCAAAGAAATCAAGTCAATTGCACAAGGTCACATAGTAAATGGGATTAGCTGTATTTATTTTTTAAAAGGAATCTTTGTATCACTCTCACAAATGGAACACCAGAATAACTTGCTATAAATGGAAGGTAGCCTGTAAAAGTTAGCGTAGTGTCCACGTGCCGTCTAAACTCATCTCTCATACCACAGTTTGGGAAACATGGATTTAACCCAACTGCTGAGATAAAGATATTCATTTAAAATTTAAATTTTGCCCACTTAATTGTGAGATTTCCCTTAACGTGTACATTTAAATAATATCTTTCCTGCCTCATAACTCCTACCCGTATTTTAAGATCCAGCTTGAATGTGCCTTTGCTACTTCCAAGATGACTTCCCTGGCTCCCCCGAGAACAGTTATCTCGCAAGCACTTTGTATATTCACTGCAGTCCGTGTTTTCATGAAAATATGGTGATTGTTTAATTGTCTGTCTCTCTTGCTAGCCTTGTAAGCTTCCTGAGTTAAACATCATGTCTCTTTAATATCTGTAACTCCAGCAATGAGTGCATACATACTTAGTAAATTTTTAACCTTAATTTTAGGTTTCAACAAAAGGAATGCAAGCTTGTTGTAGTAACAAATTCAGGCAATTCAGGAATATTATACGGGAAAAGGTGAAAGTCTCTCCCCCGCCCAATCTCATTCCCCAGAAGTGATCATGATGAAGAGCTTGCTGGGATCCTAGTGAAATGTAGAGTAAGTATGTGCCTGACCAGCCACCTTTGGTGATGGGACAGAGAGGAAGTGACTTGTCCGAGGTCATCCGGAACCATCTTTTGTTAGGGCATTGGTTTTTCAAACTGGGTTCCATGATAGATCTGGGGAGGATGAGTCGCTCTGGGCTCCAGCTAAAGAGACACTCCAATGTTAAGCCAGCTCCGGGTCCCAGCATCTACTTGCATACTTGCAGACTCCTTCCAGACCACAGGCAGGGAGTCCTCTTCTTGACTGACCCTATGTGAATGTGTGTATATATATATATATACACACACACACACACACACACAATGTGTGTTTATATATGTATATATACAAATGTGTGTATGTATATACACACACACATATATATATACACGTATGTGTGTACATACGTATAGATACATATGAGAGATAGAGAATAGGATAATGATTCTCCTCTCTGCAGAACTAAAAGAAGAAACTGAAGCCAGCAGGGGAGGAGCCAGAAAGGAAACAATGATCACAAGTCTGGGGTGGGTGTCTCTTTCTGGCACGGTATTTGACATGATGGGTAAAGCAGTTCTTCTTTTCTTCCTTAAATTATTTTCTCACTTGAGTGGGGAGACAGACTATTCAGGAGAGGGTTACCTGGGCTTAGGTTGAGTTGCTTCCTTTAGAAGCCCTCATTTGTGAAGCCATGTAGATTGGCAGCTGGTCAGTTAATAGAAGAAGCCTATTAAAGCAAGGAATCATTAAAAAAAATAATAATGCACATTAAACGTTTCCTTTTTAACTTAAAATTCGTAAATGTGTATACGTTTGCCAGTGATTTGATGTAGGCCCAGGGCCTCTTCTTCGAGTCTGGGTCAACTGATTGGAGTTCCATGTCATCTTTCTTGTATAAGCCATGCTCGTAATATTCCGAATATGATCTCCAATGTTGGTCTCATTAAAGGGGACTGAGAACTTAAAGATGTTTGCCAGATAATTCTTCTAGAGTTTGATGATTCCTTTCTAAATTTTTATAGTTGTCACACCTGACCTAACTCAATAGCAATGTTTAAGTGACTTTATTTTTATCGTAAGATCAGCTCAGTCCTCCTAGAAGCCACTTTCTTTTGATGCTCATAAATTTTTAATCTGCACAACATTTCATTAAATTTTAGAGTTATGAGAAACACAACAGGCATAAACAGGTTTGGGAAACTGGCTCTGTAAAAACGCATCTGGCGGTCAGTGCAGAGAAGCCTAGTGGAAAGCTTTTTAAAAAAATTAATTAATTTTTGGCTGAGTTCGGTTTTTGTTGATGTGTGTGGGCTTTCTCTAGTTGCGGCGAGCAGGGGCTACTCTTCATTGCGGTGCGCAGGCTTCTCATTGTGGTGGCTTCTCTTGTCGCAGAGCACGGGCCCTAGGCGTGCGGGCCTCAGTAGTCGAGGCTCACGGGCTCTAGAGCGCAGGCTCAGTAGTTGTGGCGCACGGGCTTAGCTGCTCTGCGGCATGTGGGATCTTCCTGGACCAGGGCTAAAACCTGTGTCCCCTGCACTGGCAGGCGGATTCTTAACCGCTGTGCCACCAGGGAAGCCCACTGAAAGCTTTTGAAACTTATACATGTTTCAGGTTGACAGAGGCATTAATGTCACAGAAATTTTAGCGGTTGAGCCATTAGATAGCATTTTGCCCCAAACCCTTATTTAAAGAAGAAGAAAAGGGGACCCACTTGCACTTTTGGAGGGAATGTAAATCTTTGCAGCCACTATGGAAAAAGGCGTGGAAATTCCTCAGAAAATTAAAAATAGAACTACTGTATGATCCAGCAATTTCACTTTGGGCTGCTTATCTGAAGAAAATGAAAAACAGTAATTTGAAAAGGTATATGCACTCCTATGTTGATTGCAGCATTATTTACAAGAGCTGAGATATGAAAGCAACCTAAGTGTCCATCTCAGGATGAATGGATAAAGAGGATGTGGTTTATACATATAATAGAATATTATTCAGCCATAAGAAAGAAGGAAATCCTTTCATTTGCAACAATGTTGGATGGACCTCCAGGGCATTATGCTAAGTGAAATAAGTCAGACAGAAAAAGACAGATAGTGTATGATATCACTGATATGTGGAATCTAAAAACGCCAAACTCATAGAAACAGAGACTAGCATGGTGGTTCCTGGGGGGTGGGAGAAATGGGGAGATGTTGATCAAAGAGTACGAATTTCCAGTTATAAGATGAATACATTCTGGGGATCCAATGTACAGCATGGTGGCCACAGTTCACAATACTGTATTATGTTCTTGAAAGTTGCTAAGAGAGTAGCTCTTAAATGTTCTCACCACAAAAACAAAATGGTAATTATGTGACGAGATGAAGGTGTTAGCAAGTGCTCTGGTGGTAATCATTTTGCAATATATAGTTGTATCAAATCAACACACTGTATAGCTTAAACTTACACAGTGTTATGTGTCAGTTGTATCTCAGTAAAACTAGAAACTTTTTTTTTTTTTTTAAAGATGGGAAAACTGAACCCCAGACCTGTGTCAGGAACCCAGGTCAATTAGACTCTTGGAGTTCATGGCCCCCCCTGGGACTCCACAGCAATTGTCATGATGCCCCCTTCCTTTTGGGTGGCCTCTTAAAGGAGGCACCCCAACACTTCCGTTTTACAGATGAGGAAACTGTGGTTCAAATACTGAAGTGACCTAGCATGGGATGCAGAGCGAGATGGAGCTGCAGTTCAATTCCCAGATCAGGCCAACTTCCTGCATGCCATGCCAAATATCCCTGTGCTCAAGGGTAGTTTTTCAATATCTTTTAAAATAATTAGGTCTTATCAACTATTTTTTTTCCACCTATGACCACACCTTATCTTTCCTTCACTTCAGGAGGGAATGCGAACAGGGATTCCACTTCAAGTCCCTTTGTCCTCACCCCAGATCTTTCTATAAAGGCACAGCTTTTCAGGGGATCTTTGTGCATCCCTGAGCCCACATTGCAGGCCATCCAGATTCAGAACTCTCAGGGCCCTCAGGCCTATCCAGACCAGCCCTCTCATTGCACAGAGGGAGACCCAGGGCCAGAGGAGGCCAGTACCTTACTAATGTCAAGGGGCTGGGGCTGCTTCTGAGTGCAGACCCCAGTCCCTTCACCTCCACTGGGCTGCCTGCATGGCCCTGGGCCTCCCAGCGTGCCTACCTGCTGGGGAGGGTTGGTCAGGTAACGAGAGGGCAGTGTGTGTGCGTGCAGGCTGCCAGGGGTTTCTGTGCTTTATGAGGTGCACAGTATAATTCAGTATAAAAACCCATTTTGGGGATGTCTTGCCCCATAAAATCTCCTCCAGCAGGAATGGCTGGAAATTTGTTTTGACTTCCCTAGCACATGTTTTTTTAAAAAATACCTTCTCCATCTCATTTTGCTCTTTGCTTCCTTTTTTCCACCCAGTTCTCTTTGGATGATATGCCCGTAGTGGCTTATGAGGGGACACGGTGGGGATGACACTGGGGGAAGGGACCCTGCAGTATAGGTTAATGGGCTGGCAAATCGTTGTGAAAAAGCTCACCTTTCTTGAATGATTCTTCCTCTGCAAAGACTGGCTCAGGGCATGACTTCAGGGAACTGCCTTCAAGAATTATAATCAGACTTCTGGATGTCATTCTTTTTTTTTTTTTTAATTTATTTATTTTTAAAATTTTTGGCTGCGTTGGGTCTTTGTTGCTGCACACGGGCTTTTCTCTAGTTGCGGCGAGCGGGGGCTACTCTTTGTTGTGGTGCGCGGGCTTCTCATTGGGTGGCTTCTCATGTTGCTGAGCACAGGTTCTAGGTGCGCGGGCTTCAGAATTGTGGCACGTGGACTTCAGTAGTTGTGGCTCGCAGGCTCTAGAATGCAGGCTCAGTAGTTGTGGCACACGGGCTTAGTTGCTCCGTGGCATGTGGAATCTTCCCGGAGCAGGGCTCGAACCTGTGTCCCCTGCATTGGCAGGCGGATTCTTAACCACTGCACCACCAGGGAAGCCCCTAGATGTCATTCTTATTTGGGGCAAAATAAGGCTTCCGTACAACCCTCTCTCTTGTAATCCAATAGCAGCTACTCCTCCCTCATTTCCCACCTTCTTCATGTCACATCATCTCTTTCCCAGTCTCTTGCAATACTGCTTCAGTTTCTTCCTTTGAGTAGATACTTCATATGCTGCCTGAAGGCTCATTCCCATAGGTCAGTTCTCCCTCACTTAGAATCCTCAGTGGCTCCCTACTGTGTACAGGATTAACAGCAAACTCCTTGGCATCTGAGCTCTCCACCTAAGGACCAAACCCACCTAAATTATCCTTCTCTCTCACCATTCCTCTGCCTACACTTCAGATAAACTGGGTTTTTTTAAATTGCTCTCAGAAAACAAGCTCTACTAAAGTCGCATTTCAGCGACTTGACTCAGGCTGGTCCTCTACCATGGATGGCCTGCTTCTCCTCCATTTCTGTTGGTGGAACCCTATCTACCCTTCTTAAACTGCTTTCTTTATGGAAACTTCCATCCTTATTCTTTCCTCCTCTTTCCTCCCTCCCCTAATTCAGATTGAATAACTTTATTCAGAAACGTGTTTTTGTATCTCTTAGGCCACCCACCTCACTTATAATGAAACGTTTATGTCCATGTCTTATCCTCTGCCTGCGTAGTACAGTACAGAAGTCACTAGCCGCATGTGGCTATTGAACACTTGAAATGTGGCTGAAGGACTCAATTGTAAATTTTACTCAATGGTAATTAGTTTGCATTTAAGTATTGATAATAGCCGCATGTGGGTAGTGGCTACCCTCTTGAATAGCACAGATATAGAACATGCCCACCATTGCAGAAAATTCTGTTGGACAGAACTGCTTATGAGGTCTTTGAGGACAGGCACGGAGCCTTGTCTCTTCTGTACCCTGTTCCTAGTACAGGGCCTGTTATTGAATGAGTGTCAATAAATGTTGGTAGAACTGACATTCGGGCAAGACTGTGTAAGCACTGACCCCAAAGAGATTCGGTTTTTAAAATTAATTAATTAATTAATTAATTGGCTGTGTTGGGTCTTCATCGCTGCGCGCGGGCTTTCTCTAGTTGTGGTGAGCAGGGACTACTCTTCGTTGCGGTGCGTGGGCTTCTCATTGCGGTGGCTTCTCTTGTTGCAGAGCACGGGATCTAGTCATGTGGGCTTCAGTAGTTGTGGCTCACAGGCTCAGTAGTTGTGGCTCGGGGGCTCTAGAGTGCAGGTTCAGCAGTTGTGGCGCATGGGCTTAGTTGATCCACGGCATGTGGGATCTTCCTGGACCAGGGCTCGAACCTGTGTCCCCTGCATTGGCAGGATTCTTAACCACTGCGCCACCAGGGAAGTCCCAAGATTCAGTTTTAAAGAAAGAAATTCACGGAAATTTACTTAAGACCAAGGTTTGTTAATAACAGTATTGCTTTGTAGGCTTTGCAAAGCCTGATACATCTTATAGTCTGGGATGTCTTAGGTTAATCCATTAATGACACTTACTGGTAGGAATTCCAGGTCCTTGATGGGTCATTTCTCAGCCGTGCCTTTTCTTCCCATCTTAATCCCCTCCCTCCCTTCCCAGAGCAGGTCCGTCCCATAGCTGGGACTTAGAAAGAGCAGTCCCAGGAGTTCTCATTTCCTGGGAGACAGGTGTGGACAGACCTGTCTGACACGAATGCTCAGGTTTGCGCTTCCATTGTTGCTTCATGGAAGATTTACGAGTGTTTCTTCGAGAGAGAATTCCTGAAAACTCTGCCCTGTGACTGATGGGATGAGAATGGGATACAAGGGTCTCTCCCCTTTTTTCTCCTGCCCCATCCTTTTTCCTTCTTCTCTTTTCCTCCTAAGTTTCTCTTCATGTCCACTTTCTCTTTTCTCTCTTTAACCTCTTCTCTTCTCTCTTCTTTGTCTTTCTCTCCTTTGTTCTCTTTACTGCTCTTAATGTCTCTTTCCTTTTTTCTCCCTACCATGCTGTGTGTGTGTGTGTCTTCCTCCTTGTATCTCCATGCCTCCCTTAACCTTTCTGTCTGCTCCCCATAGCCTTGAGTTCTCGTAAGAATTCCTGAGCACAAGTCGCTCCTGTCTGCCTACCCTGATCAAGCCCCTTGTTGACCAACATGGAGCCATGCACAGCTCAGAACTGGCTACCTCTGGTCTTCACCTCTGGCCCAGAATGGTATTTGGAGTGAAGGAGACCAGAGGTGCGGGGGGTATTGCAGGGTGCAGGTCTACCTTGCTTCTAGTGTCAGGGCCTCCCTCCTTCTCACAGGGCTGCCTCCTTGCCTGGCCCTGTTGTCAAATGTGATTCCAAATGTCCTGAATGAGTTTAGAGGCCTCGATGACCATTTGGTCCATATTGGACACATTTGACTGTGACCTTGATTTTCAGTGTGAGGTGAGTTTTTGAGAGCAGCTGGTACAAAGCATCTGAGTGTCTTAAAATTTCTGTTTTGCTAAATATTCAAAGCTCTTTTTCTGCAACTCTGGTGGGCTCCTTTTTCTCAACCCCCTCTGCTGCTCTAGCACTATTCATCAGCTCTCTTTTCCCTCAAGGCATTAGAAACATCTGTTGGAGAGTTTCAGAAGAAAAGTTGCAAGAACGATAAACCTTTTTTTTTTTTTTTTTTTTTTGCGGTACGCGGGCCTCTCACTGTTGTGGCCTCTCCCGTTGCGGAGCACAGGCTCCGGACACACAGGCTCAGTGGCCATGGCTCACGGGCCCAGCCGCTCTGTGGCATGTGGGATCCTCCCAGACTGCGGCACGAACCCGTGTCCCCTGCATCGGCGGCGGACTTTCAACCACTGTGCCACCAGGGAAGCCCCTGATAAACCTTCTTAAGAGATCATTTCTTCTGAAATGTCAACCCTTGGCTGTAACTGACAACAAAAGGCATCTGAGCCAAGTTACCTTATCCCCCAAATATCATGTGCCCTTTTGAGATTGACCTTAAGGGCATATGCTCAATTATGAAACTTGCAAGAGTTTCTTAACTTTAAAATAGCAGTTGGTCCTGAGTCAACAGGATTTCTTGTTCCAAAAATACAAAGCAAACAAAAGAACAAAATAAAGAAAATGGTGAAGAAGAAGGACAGGAAGAGGAAGAAGAGGTGGAGGGAGAGAAGACAGAAAATAAAGTAGAGTTTAAGTCATCTCATGTGTCTATCCATAGGGTAGACTTAAATTTGCTGCTGGAGCAGAAGTGGAAGTATCTTTTTACAATCATTGCATTTCTCTTTGTTTCCTCCCATTTCAATATGTAACCTGTAACCACAGCTTATTAGTTTTTCCCCCAACATTTGTTTTGAATGCATCCATTTCTTTCTGTCGTTATCCTGGTACAGGTTCCTTTCATCTCTGACCTGTAATTCAGTAGACTCCTGACCGGTCTCTCAGATTCATTCCTGCTCTTACTCCCCTCCCAGCCCTTCCCAGTCCATTCGCAGATGCGACCAGAAGGACTTCGTAAACGTGTGCACCAGATCACACCTCTGCTCTGCTTAAATTCATAATGACTTCCCATTATGCTTATAATGAAATACATAGTCCCCAACCAAGGCCTACATGATCTTCAACCATAGCTGCACATTAGAATGCATGGGAAGCTTTTAAAAATGCCAGGGCCTGGAATTTACCCTAGACTAATTAAAGCAGTATAACTGGGAGTTAGACAGTTCAGCAGTTCCTTGCAAAACTAAACATGCTTTTACATATGACCCAGCAATCCCATTCCTTGGTGTTTACTCAGATGAGTTGAAAACTTACATCCATGTAAAACCCTGACTGTGAATGTTTATAGCAGCTTTATTCAAAACTGCTAGAACTTAGCAGCAACCAAGATGTCCATCAATAGATGATAGATAAATAAACTATGGTATATCCAGACAGTGGAATATTATTTTGTTTGTTATCTTCCCAGGTGACTTAGGGGTTCTAATACACAGCTGGGGTTGATGGCCATGACCCAGGGGGACCCTGCCAACCTCTGCTTCCACCCATGCTGCTTCTCTCTTACTTGCCAAACCCCACAGAATCCCTCCCTGCCCTCCCGATCTAAACTATACTTGGCTATCTGTCCCTGTTTATTGTCTGTTGGCTTCTCTAAACTGCAGACATTTTGAGGACAGGGGCTGTGTTTAGCACTGTGCTTCTCAAAACATGTGTTTCATAGTTAGTCCTTAGTAAATGTTACTGAGCAAATGAACAGATGAATGGCTAGGTCTGAAAGTTTAATAGATCCCTCCTTGTTGCCCCCATAATGGCAAGCAGAGGAGACTATCAGGGAAAGCGGTGATATCTGGAGCTGGGTAAGATGAAATGTACACATACCCTCCTTCCACTCCTGAAGGGACCTACAGAACACAGAATAATTTCTTTAATCACCCATGGGCATTCCCCTCTGCTCTTTTTGCCCTCCAGCTGATGGCCTGGCTCTCCCACGTTTAAGTTAGGGAATGGATGAGTTAAACTTGTCTCTGTCATTTCCGTTTTCTTTCTCTGCAATAAAGTTAGTGATTGCTTGGTCAAACTGCAGTATAATGCAGTTAGGCTCGTGTGTTCCTATCTCCTTCAGGTGCCTTGGGAGTGACTTCTGCTACTGTAGGAAACAGCTCTGTAGTCAGTGAGCAAGCTGAAAGAAGAAAACCCAAAAGCCCTACCCTTGGCCTTCCAATGCCAGCCCCCTTTGCTGCTTCTTTCATACAAGGAAATTAAATTGCCTTTAGATTGTGAGCAAAGGGAAGAGTGATGTAGAAACAGGATATTCACAGGTGCTTTCTGAAGCAGGGATAATTGCAAAGGATTCCTTTAATCCTTGCTTAGTTGGGAGAGAGACACACATATACTGTTGGAGAAGCAGAGTCAGGAAGCAGTTAAGGATGTTTCTTGTCTCTGTTTGGCTTGAGTTCTAGCTCCCGGCATAATATCTGTACTTGTTTCCCTGCACATTCAGCAAATTATCTTCTAGCCAATGAGGAGTGACTGATGTCAGATTTATGGTGACGGACCCCGAGGGCAGGATAGCCTGTGAGCTCTGTTGAAGGATATAGAGAGGAAGGTAGGCAACTATATTTTTTATCCTCATGAGACTTAGGAAAAGAGGCTGGGAAGACAAGGCAGAATACTAGGAATTAAGGACCCAGTTAAAGTGGAGCTGCAAATAGTTACCAGCCCAGGGAGCCCCAGGCTGTGGTTGAAGAGCTCTGATTTCTAATCTTGGGTAAATTTCTAACTCTCTGAATGCCCTGAGCAAGTCATCCATACAACCTCCAACTGTATGGGGGGGTGGGGGTGGCAAGCAACGGAAAGCAGCTCTGTTTACTTAAGCATAGAGACTTTATGGGATGACTCAGGAGGATGGAAGAGCTGAAGACACAGGCTCAGAAAGGACAGCTCTGGGGATCTTGAGCAGTAACCTACCCACAGTCTCATCCGAGCATCCGCATCAGGACAGAAGGGCTCCAAGTGTTCGTCCGTCCTTTCCTCTCTCACTTTGACATCCATTGCCTCAAAGTGGCCTCGTATGTACCCCTCATCTAGGGAAGAAGAGGACACGTGGATTGACATTCCCTCCAGGCTGCACATGTTGGAGAGAGAGCTATATTTTGCAAGTGAGTCTAGGGGCTGATACCAATATGGTTTCTGGGTAGCAAAAAACAGCACATGTCCTCATCAGGGACCTCGGTATTCTCATCTGTAAGATGATTGTGGTTTTCCAAATCCTCTTTTAGCATCTGAAGCTTTCCTTCAGATAGAACCTTGGGCAACCCACTGTAAACACCAGAGGAAAGCAGTATTGTTCGGTTGAAGTAGGGGTGAGGAGGCCCAAAGCCCTGCCCTTTAGGCTTTCTCTTCCTCCTCCCCTGAAGTGGTCCTTGAAATATCTATTTAGAACCTAGAGATCCATGAATTGCAGTTAGGTACCAGTGGACTATATGATCTCCAGGACCGTTTTCAGCCCTGGCCTTTGCAGCGAAACAGAGCATCTAAGTCAAGGGCTCTATAAAGACTTGTGTAGAGGAGAGGGGGATTCAAGGAAGTGGTGACAGGGCTGAGCAGCCTCTGGTTTGCCTGACAAAGATGATGACCTTCGTGTGACCTGCTGCACTCATGCCCCAAAGCATGCCCAGAAGAGTCAGGACTTAGCATCTGTAGAGAGAAAGGCTTTGCCTTAGGGAAATGGTGCTAGGCCGGAGGTGTGTGGAACTTCTGGTTCGAGCCCTGTTTACATCTTGCCAGTCTCCCTGTGTTCTCTGTTTCTCCATCTCTGCTGGGCTTCTTTCAATTCCTCTAATGTAACAATCCCCCTTCTGCCTCTGGGCCTTTGCACAGGCTGTTTCCGTTGCTTCTTTTGTCTGTCTGACTCCTACCAATTTTTCAGATCCTCAATTAATATCACTCCTTCAGAGAAGCCCTTCTGAATTCTCAGGTTAGAGCTGGTCTCCCTGTTTTATATATAAGCTTCTGTTATTGGTAGCACTTAGTCACAGATTGTAATTATACATTTATTTCTTTTTGATATTTATCTTTTCCAGTATAAGCTCAGTAAAGGCAGGAATCAAACCTTATTAGATACCAAAAGATGTACGGGGAATGAAGAACTAAATATAGAGCATCATAGGATTTTCAAAGTGTTGATTCAGTTCAGTATTTACTGAACTGAACACCTTCTGTATACCAGGTCCTCTCATAGGTACTGGAATGGATCTCTAAATAAAGACATAGATCCAGCCCCTGAGTTGCTCACTCTCTTGGTCAGGAAAATTTTGCTGTTTCTCATTTAATCCCCAGCCTACCCCCAAGAAGTCAAGAGGTATAGACTGTAAGGCCCAGAGAGGTCAAGTGACCTGACCAGTGTCACACAGTGAGTTGGTGGCTATGCCAGGATTGAAGCCTGAACTTCCTGACTCCTGGTCTGGTGCTTCTCTGTTTCTCCCGTTCTTATGGAGAATAATGTAATTAGTGGAAATGGACTTTTTAAAATTTAATTTTTATTTTATATTGAAGTATAGTTGATTTACAATGTTGTGTTTCAGGTAAAACAGCTAAGTGATTCAGTTATACAAATACATATATCCATTCTTTTTCAGGTTCTTTTCCCATGTAGGTTATTACAGAATATTGAGTAGAGTTCCCTGTGCTATACAGTAGGTCCTTGTTCTTTTAGTTTTGGGGTTTTGTTTGTTCTTTTTTAAAAAAATTTTATGGGAGTATAGTTGATCCACAATGTGTCAGTTTCAGGTGTACAGCAAACTGAGTCAGTTATACATATTCATAGATCCACTCTTTAGGAGGTCCTTGTTGATTATCTATTTTATATATAGTAGTGTGTATGTTAATCCCAAATGCCTAATTTATCCCTCCCCGCCATATTTCCCCTTTGGTAACCGTAAGTTTGTTTTCAAAGTCTGTGAGTCTGTTTCTGTTTTGTAAATAAGTTCATTTGTATCATTTTTTTTTAGATTCCACATATAAGTGATACCATATGATATTTGTCTTTGTCTGACTTACTTCACTTAGTATGATAATCTCTAGGCCCATCCATGTTGCTGAAAATGGCATTAATTAATTCTTTTCTATGGCTGAGTAATATTCTATTGTATATATACACCACATCTTCTTTATCCATACCTCTGTCAGTGGACATCTAGGTTGCTTCCATGTCTTGGCTATTGTAAATAGTGCTACAATGAACATTGGGGTGCATGTATCTTTTTGAATTATGGTCATCAAAAAGTCTCCAGACAATAAATGCTGGAGAGGGTGTGGAGAAAAGGGAACCTTCCTACACTGTTGGTGGGAATGAACGTTGGTACAACCACTGTGAAGAGCAGTATAGAAGTTCCTGAAAAAACTAAAAATAGGGCTTCCCTGGTGGTGTAGTGGTTGAGAGTCCGCCTGCCGATTCAGGGGACACGGGTTCGTGCCCCGGTCCATGAAGATCCCACATGCCTTGGAGTGGCTGGGCCCGTGAGCCATGGCCGCTGAGCCTGCACGTCCGGAGCCTGTGCTCCGCAACGGGAGTGGCCACAACAGTGAGAGGCCTGCGTACTAAAAAGAAAAAAAAAAAAAATCTAAAAATAGAATTATCACATGATCCAGCAATCCCACTCCTGGTCATACATCTGGAGAAAACCATAATTCAGAAATGGACTTCTTAGCACACAACCGAAAGTGCTTTCCCCCAGGGAGAAAGTAGCCTTGGCTAGACAAGGATGAGGTGTGTGGGTGCAGAAAGAGGAAATAAGGGCAGGGGCTTAGCAAAGGAGGGTGCAGCAGCACATGTGGGTTTCTGCAGTCCAGATGCTCCCCGTGGTACCCAAGGCAGCTGAGGAATTGAGCTGGCATCTTAGAGTGCCATGCCCTCTGCCGTCAGAGAGAGAGAGAGATGTTCATTCTGTGACCTCAGGGAGCTTGCCTTCTCCTTTGCATCCCAGGTCCCTACCTGCTCTGCCTCACTTCCCCGTCTCTTTCCCAGCTCTCTCCTCCAGAAACGTACTCTGAAAGCAGCTCATGCTCCATCATGGTCCCAGTAGTGTTGTCCCCAAAACAGTGGGTCCTGATGTGGTACAAAGGCTGCATCAGTTCATTTTAGCTCTGCTGGTCAAAAAGAGCACCATGTTTCTGGGTCATTGAGACTCACCAGATCACGGCAGCAAAATGGGTACAAATCCCCCTTCTTCTCGCCTCGCCTCTCTTACACCCCATTTAACCTTGCTGGAGGCTGTCAGCAGCTCCCTATTAATTGGAAATAGCTGCTCATTCCCAGCTCTCTCTAAGCTGGTGACAGAGGGTGGTCCTGGTGAAGGCAGAGTCTTCTTTGACTGCAGGCAGAGTTTCTGCGATTGTGGAGCTAGTTGTATTATCTTCTTCTTGTCTAAGTGTATGAAACGTCTGCTTTCATTTTTCCCCCTTCCCTCTTGATCTTTGTCACAGAGTGACAGCTTCTCTAATTAGGCGGTTGAGAAGGTAACCGTAGCAACTCAGAGCTGGCAGTGGAGAAAGAGACAGGGTTCCAGGTGCCCCCCTTGCCCAAGCACTGGGCGCTCTGGGCGAGGCACGATTGCTCCCTGCAGACATTAGCAAACTCCAGACCTTCCCCACCAGAGCTGGCTCCAGAGCTGCCTGGCCATTCTCTGCTGCCTCTCTGCTGCCGCAGGAAATTCAGCCTCATCCTCGTCCTTTTTCAATCGGGGATTAAAACTCCTGGATGCAGGGAATTCCCTGTGTTTCCTATAGGGCAGGCAGAAGACTAGAGATTTATGCACTCTCGGTTGGCACTTCCCTTGCTGAGCTCCTCCCAACACTCCAGGATGTTCCTGCGCCCGTGGTCTTGATCAAGCAGTTGTCAATATCCCCATCCTCTCATCCTTGCATCTCCCCAGTCTGCTCTGTGCTCATCCCCTGCTCTGTGCTCATCCCCTGAACAGCATCCCCTGTGCTTTCCATCTTCCAAAGCTCTTTCTTGGGAAATCTAGTTACCTGCACTCCCCATTCACACATATTTCTCTCTGCCTAAAACTCCTTATTTAATAATGCTTATCGTCTGGACCACATAATCTAGAAACAGTTTGTTTAAAAAAATTAATTCTTTTATTCTTTGCACGACGTGGTTTTCTGGATCTGAGTCATGCTTTCCCATAGGTGAAGGGCTCACATATTCCCTTATATTCTTTTCACAGTTAGCATATTAATAGGCACCATGTGTGCTTATAATTCATGTGCTTACTGTGAAACAAAAGGAATGTTATGGTCTGTTTCCTGAAGAGGGGGCTTCAGAAAGCTTTGGAAATTACGAGAATTTATATAATGGGATTTATCACAGTGGGTACTCCGTGTACTGGGACTGAGCTATGGTAGTAAAGGAGGTGCTGAGATATTGTCTGTGGATGTCTTTCTTCCCATCTCTCTGTTCTCCAATATTCCCCAATTGCCTGTCATCCATTTTTCCATCTTGTCATCATACCACTGATTAATCCATCGGCCATCTACCCATCCACCTTCTGCCTCTTCACCTACCATCCATCCATCCATTCTCTGTGCTAAGAATTATGGGATTAGTATCCTTAGGGAGCTTTCAGGGCAGGAGAGGTTGGGGTAGGAGGGATGACGTAGGCTCAACTGTAATCCAAGGTGCAGTCTAATGAGAGCAATGAGATAAATGCCCTGAGTCTTCTGAGCAGAAGACTCCAAAGATGGGAGGGTCTTTAGGGATTTGTCCCCTTCAGCCCTCTAAGTGTATAATGTGGCGCCCAAGGTTCAGAGGAAGTGACGTGCTCAGCGTCACCTGTCAAGCTGGAGAACCAAGGTTGAATGGAAAGAACTGTAGAGCTGAAATAGATTGCTGACTTTGCTCTTCCCTTCTCACAGATGGGGAAAACAAGGCTCAGAGGTGGGAAGGGACTGGTACCATATTACTAGTACCATTCATCTGGCAGCAGAACTGACATTTGAGCAGAAATCTCTTGACGTGGTTAGGCTCAGTTGTGTGTTATGCTGAGAAAGGACCAGTGATTTGCTTAGGTGAAGGTTATACTGGGATTCACTTTTGTGTTTGAATCACCAGTCCACTTCAGTACTTTCTCCAATGAACCACACCACTCTATCCCCAGATCTCCCAAGACACCTTGAGTTCTAGGTAAAACTGGACTCCACAATCCATCCCTTTTCATGCAACCCAGCCTTGTCCTGTGTGACCACACTGTCTGCTCACCTTGAAAGGACCCCCATTTTTACCCAGTCCAGCCCTGCCTGGTGGCCCAATTTTACTACCCAGATGTGGACTCCTCTCCAGATATCCCCAGGCTTCCCTGAAGCTGGCAGCTGACGCCAGGTCCCAGGTGCCGAGGAGACAAGGTTCTTGGCTGTCAACGGGAGGTAAGTGGAGACGTAAAAGGTGATTTTCTGGCCTGTGAGCCCCTGTTTGTGGATTTCATCTTTGAATGGAAGTGCAGTAAATAAAAGCCGTTTTCACAATATGCCAAGCAACAGGTCAGAAACATCTGAGCCGCTGGAATTGATAGAAGGGAGCTGAGCGTAACAAATCTCCCCAGATTGCACCTGGCTCCACTTGTGTCAGCTTCCAGACTGCATCCCCCAGTTACTGTGCAAGGCAGTTACTTCTGAGCTGGAGCCTAAGGCATGTGGATGGGGGTATACTCTCACTGCTTCTCGCCAAACAGAATCGTTCACCCCATTTTTTGGTTAGTGTTTGAGCGCTGATTGAATCTTATCCCTGCTCCCCTTCAACAGTTTCTTCCCCACCTTGGAAGCTGAATTCATTCTTCAAGCCTCATTCAAATGGCACCTCTTCCATGCAGCCACTTCCTACCCGTCCCCCCCCCACTCCCGCCCCAGTGTTTCAGTTCAAAGCAATAGTGTTAAATTGAAGCTAAATTTACATACAATGAAATGCTGAGCTCTCTGTGTACATTTCAGTGAGTTGTGACAAAGGTCTACATCCATGTAACTAAGAACATTTCCATTGGGATTGACGTATATACACTACTATGTATAAAATAGATCACTAATGAGAACATACTGTATAGCACAGGGAACTCTACTCAGTGCTTTGTGGTGACCTAAATGGGAAGGAAATGCAAAAAAGAGGGGACATATATATATGTACAGCTTATTCACTTTGTGGTACAGCAGACACTAACACAACATTGTAAAGCAATGATATTCCAATAAAAATTAAAAAAAAATAAAAATAAAGAACATTTCCATCACTCTAGAAAGTTCCCTTGTGATCCCTTCCAGTCAGCCTTCATCCACCCATAGGCAGCTACTGGGCTAATACGTATCATTATTAGTTAATTTTGTCTGTTCTTGATCTCTTATAAATGGATACATGTAATACAGGGAACAGAACACTATGGCCTATGGTCCAAATATAAGCCATCACTTCTTTTTTTGTTTGTTTGTTTTTTGCGGTACGCGGGCCTCCCACTGCTGTGGCCTCTCCCATTGCGGAGCACAGGCTCCGGACACGCAGGCTCAGCGTCCATGGCTCACGGGCCCAGCCGCTCCGCAGCATGTGGGATCTTCCCGGACCGGGGCACGAACCCACGTCCCTTGCATCAGCAGGCGGACTCTCAACCACTGCGCCACCAGGGAAGCCCGATTACTTCTTTTTGTATGACTTATGAGTGAATTTTTTTTTTTTAGGGAATATAATAAACGTTTTTTTTTTTTTTTTGGCCCACGGAACAATATAATTTATGTAAATTAAAGTTAGTCATAGGAAGCAATTTGTGTTTTGCAAGAGCACAAATAAATGGAAGGAGCTACACTGTGATAGTTTCCTAGGGATGCTAGGAAATATCACAAACTAGGTGATTTGAAACAACAGAAATGTATTCTCTCACAGTTCTGGAGTCCAGAAGTTAAAATCAAAGAGTCAGCAAGGCTGATTTCTTCTGGAGGCTCTGAAGAAGAATCTGCTTTGTGACTCTCCAACTTCTGGTGGTTGCTGGCAATCCTTGGTGTTTCTTGGCTTGTAGACACATCACTCCAGACTCTGCCTCCGTCTTCCTTCTCTTTGTATCTGTGTCCAAATTTATTTCTTCTTTTTTTTTTAATCTTTTTTTTAAATTTATTTTTTATTGAAGTATAGTTGAATTACAATGTTGTGTTAATTACTGCAGTACAGCAAAGTGACTCTGATATACATATATATATATCACTACATTCTTTTTCATATTCTTTTCCATTATGGTTTATCACAGGATATTAAATCTAGTTCCCTGTAAGAATGGTTTTTACATTTTTAAATAGTTGGCAAGAAAATCAAAAGAAGAATGATATTTAATGATACATAAAAAATATATACAATTCCAATTTCGGTGTTCATATATAGTTTTATTAGCACCAGCCATGCCCGTTGGTTTGTGTGTTGTCTATAGCTGCTTTCAGGCTGCAATGGCAGGGTTGAGTGGTTGTGACAGATTGACCAAGGCCTAACCTGTTGATTATCTGACCCTTCACTCAAAAAGTTTCTCCTTGATCTATTATACACTCTTCTTTCTGACACCTTTGCTCAAGTTACTGTTTTTGCGATTCATCTATTGTTGTGTATAAGGGTACTTTACCAGTGGCTATTTCTAATTCCTTTAGCTAGAACGTTGTGTCTTATTCTTTGAACTCCCAGAGCGGTAATGGCAAATACGGTGTGCTTTCACCTCTTTCTGTGCCCATGGCTTCGATTCCTGATCACTCATGGTCTGTTTTCCTGCTGGCCTGAATTTGGGATCAGAATTCACCTCAAGCCAGTGCTACAGGCAGTCACTGCGAAAAGATCAGAGTTGAGTATCTGTTGAAGGTCATTTGCCATCCTGCTCTAGGAGCATTATAGTGTTGAGCAAAGGTGCAAAGAACTTTGGCATCAGACAAAACTGGATTTGAATTCCTGTGCCTCCACTTACCACTTCTTTGTATTTGGGCAACTTACTTAGCCTCTCTGAGCCTCAGCTCTCCTCCCTAAACAATGGGAGAATAATAAAACCAATCTCATTGGTTTCTTGCAAACATTAAAAGAAGTACAGATATAAAACGCCCTGTTCAGTTCTGACACATAGTAGATGTGTAGATGCTAACTAAATGTCACTGTAGAACAGACTTGTTCTACTTGCCCAAACCTGCTATTCCTCCTGGTTGGTGAACTCAGAATCCTCCCCATCATCCACTCGCAAAACACCAGACTCATAGCCTGTCCCCTCCATGTACACACGCCCACCCCCATCACCCCGTCTTGACCTGACACCTTCTCTTGCTTTGACCTGTGCAACTGGTCACCCTCTACACCCTCTCTGTGACTCCATCCAATTTATGCTGCCTAATACAGGCAAAGTGAATGTATGACACACATACAGCTCCCCACCAAAAGCCCATTATTCTAAGGATAAAGACTAAGCTGTTTAAAGTGGCCTAAAAGTACCCATGGTCAACCCCTGTCTACATTTCTAGTCTTAGGTACCATCATTCTCCCTTGCTCCCAACAGCCAGCCACATTGACCTTGACCAGTTCTCCTATGAACCACAGGACCACATCTCTCCTCCCACGGTGATCAATATATTTTCTCCCCTCTCTTGGGAATGATAATCACTCCCATCATTTGGGGTGATGAAATGTTCTAAAAGTTCAAAACAGCTGCACCACTGTACAATCCTACCAGCAGTCATGAGGGTTCTGAGTTCTCCACAGTCTTAACAAAACTTTTAAAAAAATAATTAATTTATTATTTATTTTTGGCTGAGTTGGGTCTTTGTTGCTGCGCACGGGCTTTCTGTAGTTGCGGCGAGCGGGGGCTATTCTTCGTTACAGTGCATGGGCTTCTGACTGCGGTGGCTTCTCTTGTTGCGGAGCACGGGCTCTAGGCGTGCAGGCTTCAGTAGTCGCGGCTCGCCAGCTCTGGAGTGTAGGCTCAGTAGTTGGGGCGCACAGGCTTAGTTGCTCCGCGGCATGTGGGATCTTCCCGGACCAGGGCTCACACCCGTGTCCGCTGCGTTGGCAGGCGGATTCTTAACCACTGCGCCACCAGGGAAGCCCCCAAAACTTCTTACTGTTTGTCTTTTTGATTATAGCCATCCTAGTGGGATGAAGGTGGTATTTTATTCACCTAGTTTTTTCTTCCTTGTCCTTTAGATCCAAATCAAATATCAACCCCTTAAGGAAGACTTCCCCCAATGGCATCACCCCTAACTAGAACAGGCCTTACCGTTCTTTCATAGCTTCCTGTGACCTTTTCCTCCAGAATCCTTATCATGCTTTTTGAATCGTGTATGTATTTTTATGATGTTGGATTATTCTGTGACCCCCACAGTCAACACTGAGCTCAAGGAGGGTAGAACTCATCTGTTGTATTTTGAGGGTCCCGCACACTGCCTTGCATGTAGTAAGTGCCCTACCCCCCAAAAAATCTGTTGAAAAAAACCATGACTCGATTCCTTCATCTTCTACTGTATACTCTCATGACCTGTGGTTTCTTGTTTTCTAAAATCTTTCACATTAACTTCTCATCTTTTTTTCGGCCCCTAGCCTTGCCATTTTTACCCATCATCCACAGAACTGTCAGATTGATCTTCGTAAAATACTTTAAAAAATCATGCCACTCGGAAAATATCCATGGCTACCTATTCTATTTCAAATAAAGTACAAAATGCTGAGCCATTTTGATGAAAGCCCCCCAAGGTGATATGTACTGTAGTTGAGCTCTTGATGAAATATACAGAAGAAAGGGCAGTTACTGAACTTTCTTTCTTCTTTACCTTATTTTTGAGTTTTCTCCCTTGTTTTAAGTTCGGTTGGCACACATCTTACTGCTCTAATGAGCTATAAGCTCCTGGAAGACAGGAAAGTATCCTATTCATCTTTGGTGTCCCACTATGCCTCACAAGTGCCTGGTTTAAAGGAACTGTCAGTAAATGCTTGTTCACTTGGATTAAATTTTATTATTCCTCCCAAGAGAAATATTTACATGCTAACAAAGGCCTTGGAAGATTTAACTGGAAGGATTAATGATGGAATTCCAGGCATCTAACGCAGGCTGGTTGGGGAGATATTCTTGGAGCCTGCCAATCACCACCACCTCATGTTGTCAAGGCCACATCTTTACATGAACTTGAAGCTAGTTCTCCCTGAGTCAGGTTAGTGACTGTCCTTCTTGCAAGCTGCAGAGCCCTGGGTGCCTTCTTTTCCTCCAAGGGGTGTCTAGCCTCACATGCCCCTTCCTGTGCAGACCCTCTGGCTCCAGACCCCAGAGATGGAGAAGCACATGGAACCCTTTGTTCCTGATGACAGCATTTTGACCCAAAGACCTATTTATTTTTTCCTCCTGATAAGTAGGAAGGATCCAAAGGCATTCAGAGAATTGTGGGGTAGGGGGTGGAGATAGAGGTGCACACTAACATATAGAGAATGTTTTAATGCTGGAGAAAAGGGAACCCTCTTGTACTGTTGGTGGGAATGTAAATTGATACAGCCCCTATGGAGAACAGTATGGAGGTTCCTTAAAAAACTAAAAACAGAACTACCATACGAGCCAGCAATCCCACTACTGGGCATATACCCTGAGAAAACCATAATTCAAAAAGAGTCATGTACCACAGTGTTCACTGCAGCTCTATTTACAATAGCCGGGACATGGAAGCAACCTAAGTGTCCATCGGCAGATGAATGGATAAAGAAGTTGTGGCACATATATACAATGGAATGTTACTCAGCCATAAAAAGAAACAAAATTGAGTTATTTGTAGTGAGGTGGATGGACCTAGAGTCTGTCATACAGAGTGAAGTAAGTCAGAAAGACAAATACCGTATGCTAACACATAAATATGGAATCTAAGAAAAACAAAACAAAACAAAAAAACAATGGTTCTGAAGAACCTAGGGGCAGGACAGGAGTAAACACACAGACGTAGAGAATGGACTTGAAGACATGGGGAGGGGGAAGGGTAAGCTGAGACGAAGTGAGAGTGGCATGGACACATATACACTACCAAATGTAAAATAGATAGCTAGTGGGAAGCAGCCGCATAGCACAGGGAGATCAGCTCGGTGCTTTCTGACCACCTAGAGGGGTGGGATAGGGAGGGTGGGAGGGAGACGCAAGAGGGAGGAGATATGGGGATATATGTATATGTATAGCTGATTCACTTTGTTATAAAGCAGAAAATAACACACCGTTGTAGAGCAATTATACTCCAATAAAGATGTTTAAAAAAAAAAAAAAAGAAGGAGAATGTTTTAGACTTTCTCAGTTGCTACCAGATGGGTCTAGGGTGGAGCAGAAATTCAAATCTGAGTTTTGAGACGCACTCAACCTAGTTGTCCCTGACCTTTTCCGGGAGAGATATCTCTCTGATAAAAGAAGGGGAGAGGATGAGTGACACTGTGCACCTTAGATTGGGACTCCAACCCAGCTTAAACCTAGATTGAGACTTGAACCGACAGTCTTTTAATTAGAATCACTCATCTGCTGTCTGGACTTACTGAGGCTCAGGTTCTTTGTGTCTCAGCGCAGAAGGAATTCAGCGAGAGGCAAAGTGATAGGCAAGAAGTAGATTTATTAATATAGGACACTTGTGAGAGATGTAAGTGGGCAGGCGAGTAGGCTCTGCCTCGAGGATTAAGTGGGCTACAATTTTGTAATCAAAGGAAAGTGGGGCCATTCTTATTGGTGTGAGATGATATCTCATTGTAGTTTTGATTTGCATTTCTCTAATGATTAATGATGTTGAGCATTCTTTCATGTGTTTGTTGGCAGTCTGTATATCTTCTTTGGAGAAATGTCTATTTAGGTCTTCTGCCCATTTTTGGATTGGGTTGTTTGTTTTTTTGTTATTGAGCTGCATGAGCTGCTTATAAATTTTGCAGATTAATCCTTTGTCAGTTGTTTCATTTGCAAATATTTTCTCCCATTCTGAGGGTTGTCCTTTGGTCTTGTTTATGGTTTCCTTTGCTGTACAAAAGCTTTTAAGTTTCATTAGGTCCCATTTGTTTATTTTTGTTTTTATTTCCATTTCTCTAGGAGGTGGGTCAAAAAGGATCTTGCTGTGATTTATGTCATAGAGTGTTCTGCCTATGTTTTCCTCTAAGAGTTTGATAGTTTCTGGCCTTATATTTAGGTCTTTAATCCATTTTGAGCTTATTTTTGTGTATGGTGCTAGGGAGTGATCTAATCTCATACTTTTACATGTACCTGTCCAGTTTTCCCAGCACCACTTATTGAAGAGGCTGTCCTTTCTCTAGTGTACATTCCTGCCTCCTTTATCAAAGATAAGGTGACCATATGTGTGTGGGTTTATCTCTGGGATTTCTATCCTGTTCCATTGATCTGTCTTTCTGTTTTTGTGCCAGTACCATACTGTCTTGATTACTGTAGTTTTGTAGTATAGTCTGAAGTCAGGGAGCTTGATTCCTCCAGCTTCATTTTTCGTTCTCAAGATTGCTTTGGCTATTCGGGGTCTTTTGTGTTTCCATACATATTGTGAAATTTTTTGTTCTAGTTCTGTGAAAAATGCCAGTGGTAGTTTGATAGGGATTGAATTGAATCTGTAGATTGCTTTGGGTAGTAGAGTCATTTTCACAATGTTGATTCTTCCAATCCAAGAACATGGTATATCTCTCCATCTGTTTGTATCATCTTTAATTTCTCTCATCAGTGTCTTATAATTTTCTGCATGCAGGTCTTTTGTCTCTTTAGGTAGGTTTATTCCTAGATATTTTATTCTTTTTGTTGCAATGGTAAATGGGAGTGTTTTCTTGATTTCACTTTCAGATTTTTCATCATTAGTGTATAGGAATGCAAGAGATTTCTGTGCATTAATTTTGTATCCTGCAACTTTACCAAATCCCTTTATTAGTTCTAGTAGTTCTCTGATAGCATGTTTAGGATTCTCTATGTATAGTATCATGTCATCTGCAAACAGTGACAGCTTTACTTCTCCTTTTCCAATTTGGATTCCTTTTATTTCCTTTTCTTCTCTGATTGCTGTGGCTAAAACTTCCAAAACTATGTTGGATAATAGTGGTGAGAGTGGGCAACCTTGTCTTGTTCCATCATCAAAAAATCTAGAAACAATAAATGCTGTAGAGGGTGTGGAGAAAAGGGAACCCTGTTGCACTGTTGGTGGGAATGTAAATTGATACAGCCACTGTGGAGAACAGTATGGAGGTTCCTTAAAAAACTAAAAATAGAACTACCATATGACCCAGCAATCCCACTACTAGGCATATACCCTGAGAATAGCATAATTCAAAAAGAGTCATGTACCAAAATGTTCATTGCAGCTCTATTTACAATAGCCAGGACATGGAAGCAACCTAAGTGTCCATCACCGGATGAATGGATAAAGAAGATGTGGCACATATATACAATGGAATATTACTCAGCCATAAAAAGAAACGAAATTGAGCTATTTGTAATGAGGTGGATAGACCTAGAGTCTGTCAAGCAGAGTGAAGTAAGTCAGAAAGAGAAAGACAAATACCATATACTAACACATATATATGGAATTTAAGAAAAAAAAATGTCATGAAGAACCTAGGGGTAAGACAGGAATAAAGACACAGACATACTAGAGAATGGACTTGAGGATATGGGGAGGGGGAAGGGTAAGCTGTGACAAAGCGAGAGAGAGGCATGGACATATATACACTACCAAATGTAAGGTAGATAGCTAGTGGGAAGCAGCCGCATAGCACAGGGAGATCAGCTTGGTGCTTTGTGACTGCCTGGAGGGGTGGGATAGGGAGGGTGGGAGGGAGGGAGACGCAAGAGGGAACGGATATGGGAACATATGTATATGTATAACTGATTCACTTTGTTATAAAGAAGAAACTAACACACCATTGTAAAGCAATTATACTCCAATAAAGATGTTAAAAAAAAAAGAAAGTGGGGGAGGGGGAAAGACGGCCTTCTTCCAGTAGACGTCAGGCTTACGACACCAGCTCCTCGTTTGTATCAGGCATGAGAGTGTCTGATCCTATTAGGTCAAACTAGGACTGTCATAGCGCTTATTCAAATCAGTAGAAGGGTGGTAACATTTTTCTCTCACCTAATGAAGTGGGGCATATGTCGTGCTTTTATTTATGGCCTTATAGTTAAGCAAGGCCGCTTCGTTCCACGATGTTGTAATAACTTTTTTTTTTTTTTTTGCGGTACGCGGGCCTCTCACTGTTGTGGCCTCCCCCGTTGTGGAGCACAGGCTCCGGATGCGCAGGCCCAATGGCTATGGCTCACGGGCCCAGCCGCTCCGCGGCTTGTGGGATCTTCCTGGACCGGGGCACGAACCCGTGTCCCCCGCATCGGCAGGCGGACTCTCAACCACTGCGCCACCAGTGAAGCCCTCCAGTAGCTTTCTTGAGCGATCATTAACTTACAATGGTCTCCCAAAGTTTCCTTGGTTTCTCTATCTGTAATCCCCTACTGGGACTTCTACAACTACCTGTATAACTCTCCTCTTCTATCCCCATCAGTGGCAGAGACAACATCCTGATTCAGGCCACTTACAGCACGCGTTCCCCGGGAGTCTCATAATAATTAAAGTTCTCCTGCTATCTAGTGGGAATGTTCCTTCATAACACGGATACCCAAGGAATCCAGACCTTGAAGGTGGTGGGAACAGCCCTGGACTGGGGTCCAGGAGGCCTGAGTCTACTCTCTGAACCCACCAAGTGACCTTGGACAGATCACTCCCTCAGTCTCTGCTCTCCCCATCCAAGAAATACAGGACTTGAATCCACCTGTTGAGCCTCTCCCCACTCTCATCAGCTGTTGAAATGAGCTTCATTTTTTAAATTTACACTTTTCTAAATTATATAAATAATATATAAAGCCATTCTTTTTGTAAAAATATAAACAAAATAAAATCAAACGGAGTAAAAAGTAACAGTCTGCCCTTGGCATCCCCCATCTCCCTTCCTACCTAGAGATAATCACCGTTTGTTTGGTATATATCCATCCCAATTACTTTTCTCTTTATTTACATCCACATATGTGAGTAAGTTCAAGTATATATCTGTGCTTTTACTATATGCAGGATTATGGCTCTTTTTTTCTGAGACTTGCCTGTGTGTGTTTTTCACTGAGAGATAATAGGAAGTTTTTCAATATCAGAACATTTGGATCGACCTCATTTCTAATGACCTCATTTGGTAGTATGGATATACTACGATTTATCCAGTGCGTTTTCCTATTGATGGACATTTATGTTGTTTCTAATCTTTCAGTATCAAAAGCATGCTACAGTGAACTCTTTGTATAGAAAGCTTTCTACTGTATGCGAGTATTTCTGTAGGTTAGATGCCTAGGACTAGTATTGCTAGGTCAAAGAATATGAGCATTTTCAATTTGAATAGATACTGCTGAATTGCCCTCCAAAATAGCTGTACCTGTTCACACTCAGATTGTCGAAGTGGAATTTTAAGGGCATCTTTGTGGGTCCAGGATGCTGTCCATCACCTTTCAAAACACCCTCTGCAAGCTATTAGTGATTCCGTTTACAGGTCAGGCGGGTCCTGCCCTGAGTGCCTTCTGCGTCTGGTTTCCTGCAGTTCAGCGCTTGCATGGCTTTCAAACAGGGTTTTAGAAAAGGCTTTCCAGAATGGGGAGGTGGCTTGATTAACCTCCTGCCCAGCTCAGAGCCCTGCGTTTCCTGAGAAGGCCTCAGTGGATGGCCACGGGCTGGCAAATAGCTGACTAATAGGGGCTGCGGCATCTGGCCTCGCTCAGAGATCAGCCAAGTCCCGAGGAGTTCAAAGGACCTCTCCAGCTCCCTCGCCCCTTCCTGACAAAGGCCCACCACCCAACGCCCTGAATAATGCATTGTGTTCATCCTCTCTTGGTCAGATGGATGGCTGCATTCTTCCCTCCACCTGCCTGCTTTTCCTCCTTTGTCTGCCTTGTGTCTCTTAAGCCTTCATCCACGCCTGGAGCTCAGGCAAGAGGAAGGAGTGGCTGTTTTTTAAAAGATTATTTGCACAGCTAGCGGTCTTTCTTCGAACAAAGCCCACTTGTCTTTGTTTCTTACTCTGAATCCTGAGTCCGGACAGAGAAAGAGAGAAAATTAAAATGCCCACGTTTATTCAACTCCTACTCTGTGTTCGATATAACATTGGGGAGGCACGTCATCAGCTCTTCCCAAGAAAACCTTGTTGTCACTATTTTCAAACGAGGAAACTGAGCCCAGAGCCATGACATAACCTACTTATAGCTGGAGTCAGGAGCTGGGACTTCAATCTGCAGCTGTCTGACTGCCTAGCCCAGGTTTTTTTCCCCACTGTGCGTGACTGCTGAGAGGAGGACTTTAAAAAATATATATTTATTTTAGTTTGTTTTATTTTATTTATTTTGTTACCTTTAGCTACAGGCATCAGCATTCAACTAACCCCCAAACATGTATTTCTCGGTATTTCCAAAGATGCAAAGCATCAGATCCTCCACAGCCATTTCCTGCCAACCCAGAGAATCACTGAGTCTGTCTTGAAACCTTCCCTGATGATTATTCATTGGGATTTGGCTGCCTCTCTGTTTGACTGTGCCAAATGGTTTATCTAGTTTTGACATTTTCCTGGAGGCTGTGTCATGGGAAGGGGGAAAAATGGACTTTGAAGTTAGACCGATCTGGGTTCAGACTTCCTTTGCCTTTGCCACTTGCACACATGTCCCAAAAGCCTCGCTTTACCTCTGTGAACTCCGGTGTCTTCTTTAGGACAGTGGACTTACTATTTATAGTTTCTACTATAGTCATGTGTGTGTCTGCTGTCCTGTGGTGTGCTGAATAACTCCCCCTCCCAGGATGTCTATATCTGAATCTCCTGACCTATGAGTGTGGTATGGCCTATGGCAAAAGTGACTTTGTATTAGATTGATTAACTCAAGAACCTTGGGATGGGAAGATTATCCTGGATTATCAAGATGAGCCCAATATAATCCTTTTTTTTTTTTTTTGCGGTACGCGGGCCTCTCACTGTTGTGGCCTCTCCCGTTGCGGAGCACAGGCTCCAGACGCGCAGGCTCAGCGGCCATGGCTCACGGGCCCAGCCGCTCTGCGGCATGTGGGATCTTCCCGGACCGGGGCACGAACCCGTGTCCCCTGCATCGGCAGGCGGACTCTCAACCACTGCGCCACCAGGGAAGCCCCGATATAATCTTTTTAAGAGTGAAGCACTAGCCTGAGAGTCTGAGAAGGAGATGTGGAGAGAGAGGCAGAGAGAGACTTTTACGGGGGAGGAAGGGGCCAGGAGCCAAGGTATGCAGCTGTAGGAACTGGAAAAAACAAGGAAGTGGGATTTTTCCTAGAGCCTCCAGAAAGGAAGGCACCCCTGCCAACACCTTGATTTTGGCCCAGTGAAACCTGTTTTGGACTTCTGACCTCCAGAACTGTAAAATCATAAATTTGTGTTGTTTTACGTCACTAAGTTCGTGGTGATTTGTTACAGCAGTGATAGGAAACTGATACGTATCCTCACTAAATGGTGGGCTTCTTACCATCTATAAGGCAGACAAGACAAAACGGAGCTTGAATCTCTCACTTCTGTACTTACAAGCTGTGGGTGACTTTATGCATCTCGGAGCCTCCCTTTCCTCACATGCAGTATGAGGTTAGTGATGACTCTTCATTAGGATTTGTGAAATTTGCATAAGACCACGTGCTAAGCAATACGCCTGGCACCAAACAGATGCTCAGTCATGAAAATGATTAATTTCCTTGACCTATGACCTAATTTCCTTGACCTATGACCTAATTTCCTAGCCATGAACTGGTGGTACAGATATGGGTGGTGGATGATCGTGGTGACCTGTGTGGTAGAGTGGAGAATACTTGGGCTTTTGTGCCAAAGAGATTTGAATGCCAGCTCTAGTATTTGCCAACTCTGTGATCTTGGACAATATGCCTAAACCTCTATGAAGGACAATGAATCTTCTGAACCTAAATTCAAGCAAGGTTCAATGAATACACTGTGCAAACCCTAGCTCAAACATCCTTGTCTAGCTTGAGCTTCTGGAAGGCGAGGCAAAGACTCCTGCCTTGTCCATCTCTCTATCTTTATGATCTAATGCAGTGTATGTCACATAATTGTTCATGGAGATTCTTGTTGCATAAACTGAACTGTGTTGGGAGGGAGTTTGGTTTAGTATGATCAGAGTAAATCCCACACCTTACAGATGAGTCTGGGTAAGGACTAGAGCTCAGGGAGATCCATCAGCAGGAAGAATTGGTTCTAAATATCAGCCTGCTGGTCAGCTGGAAAGGGCAGGGTGGGGACCACAGTGGTTAGGCAGGACCTGACATAATGGGCCTCCAATTCTGGGTTAGTGGTATTTGGTACATGCAGATAATCAGGCTTCTGTCCCGCCTAATTCCTCCTTTATGCCATGCCCACAGCTCCTCTTTTGTAGGTGCTAATGGTAAGAAAGGAAATATCCTTATCTGGACCTTACTTCTTCTGTTAACCCCAGGCCTCAAATGAGGCTCCGTTCAACAAGATTCCTTCACCCAGTCCTGCTGTGCATTACTAACCAGACAGGAGGATTCATAGAATGACATTGTGGGGGGCTCTGAGCTCCCCTAGCTTAGTGCCTTCCCTTGTATTTGAATTACTTCCACCATTATCCTTTGTTTACTGCCTTTGAGCTAATTTTTGAGTCTTGCAGTTATACAGCCTCTCCCAGTCCATTTGAATTAATTTTGCGGGAAATGTTTTTGAGTTATTGTGGTCCAGATTAAGTCATTTTGTGATCTTTTCATCCACTGTCTTCGTAATTCTGTTGAAAAGCTATCATGTTTATGGGCTGTGATGGGTGCTTTTTTTTTTTTTTTGTAACCCCGGCCTTATGCAGTCTCATAATTCCTTTGTTTCCAAACTGGGCTGTGTCCAATTTGTTAATCCTTGGTGTAGAAGGGCAATAAAAATGGTAAGACATGGGCCCTGCCAGAGCAAGGCAGAGACTGGGGTTGAATTCCAGCTCAGGCAGGGACGAGCGGCTGCCCTTGGGCAATTTGCTTCCGCCTCTTGAGGTCTGGTTTCCTGGTCTGGAAGATGGGAAGACCCCAAGCCTGGCTTGCAAGTGGATGATTGAATGAGATGCTCTGTCTGACAATGCCTGTCACATACCAGCTGGAGGTATTTCCCTCTTCTCTTAGTTCTTAAAACTCCTACTTCATGTATTTTTCCCTTCTGCCTAAAAGATCGACATGATATTTGATATTTAAAAAAAATTCAGTGTATGTTCTGTTGCTCTTCTACAGTGACTTTTCAGAAATAATTGTTAAGTGCTTCACTAACGATACCAGCTCTTCTCTGGAACACCTTAGGATACATGCTGTCCAACCTGCTGATTTGTGTTTTCCCCCAAATCGCTAAGTATCCCCTTAACTGCGTTCTGTCATAGCTGTTTCTGTGAGAACTTAATTACTTCCTAATTGTCCACATTTCTTCTCTTTCCTTTTTTTTTTTTCTTTTTCTGGCAAAAGACAGATTATCAAAGGCGGGTTCAGGATCTTTGCCACCTTAGAGTCATCGTTAATTTCCTTTCTTCCTCATTATGAAGGCAGGGATATGTTCCAGTTAGCTTTCTGATTTCCCACCTGGATTCCTTCTAAGAACTCTCGATAATCTCAGCCTCTCTGAAATCACATTTCCCCTTCAAAAGAGACCTTTCTGAGCAAATGCTTCTCACACTGTACCAGCACATTTCACTGGTCTGCATCCCACCCTTTGACCTTATGGTTTTTCACTGCAATGGGCAATAATTTACTCATGTGTATTAAATGCAAGGCACCATGTGAGATACCAGGGAGGCAGAAGTGAAGATAGCTCTGTCCTTGGTTTGAGCACCTCGTGTAGATAAACACATGCTCAAATAACAAACAGTAAAATGTTAAAGATCGCATTAGCAGCTAAGGGAATGCAAGCCAGACTCACAGTTTGAGCAAGTGGACATCAGAGAAGACTACAGAAGTGAGAGTTTAACCAGGTATTTTATAAGATGTAAATTTCCGCATCTATAAAATGGAATGATTAACACTAACTGTTCAGTTTGCACGTAAAACCGGGTAAATTTTTAAATGCATTACTTATGCTTAGCATTCGATAATTATGAATATGCTCCTTCACTAATAATAATAACAATAATAACAATGCTAGTGACAGCAACAAGAATGTGTATATCACCTTTTCCCACACTCATTTTATGGTGGCAGATCAGGAAACGCCATCATCCCCAGTAGGGAGATGAGGAAACTGAGTCTCAGAGAAGTTCAGTGACTTACCAGACATAATGCTACAACTTAGAAGGGTTAGAACCATGGGAACTGAGTGGAAATCTGTCTCCACATTCAAATTTTCACTTTATGCTTCTACCTTCCAGTGTGCTTGCAGACAGGAACCTGCCGGATGAATTTGCAAAGTATTCCTCCAGACAGCCAACATCAGCCAGGAGATAGCAGGGAAGGGGTGGTGAGCTGCAAGACCTTGGGATTTTGAGCATACATTAGCCAGAATGTATTTTTAAAAAATATTTTTTAATAATAGATAAAACGTATTCATTACCTACTATATATCAGGCATTGTGCTGTGTGTTTTGCATTTATCATCTCCTGTAATTCTTGCAGTCTTTTGAAGTAGATACTACTGTTCTTCCCAGTTTTCAGATGGAAAGACTGAGGCTTAGTGAGATAAAGGGAGTTGCCTACATTTCATGGCTAACAAGTGGCAGCACTAAGGATTTGCACCCTCCAAATCCAGGATCCTAGTTTGCGACTGTGGAAGCACCCCTCAACTCTCAAATGTCCATATGAATGGGGTTCGTGTTACAGCCATTGCACTGGAAGCCTTGGTGAGGGTTGCTAACTAGTACCAGTGTTTGATCAGCCACTCAGAAGCTCTCCCCTCCCCTCCTCACCCCCTAGGGGGACAGAGTCAATGAGCCATGAAATGACCAAGGGGCATCTGAAAGAGAGAGGAAAAGCCAGACACATGGCTACTCCACCAAGGACGTAATCAGCCTTCGAGTCATTGCATTGGCTGGAAGTTAATGTGCCCACACTGGCCCTGGGGACTGCAGTCTGGCCTCGTGCAGCTCTTGGATCGAGGGTGTTCAACAAGACGTTGGACATATCAGTAGCTGCTTTGCCAAGCAGCATTAAGGATTCCCTGAAAACCTCACTCGGCCAAGGCCAGCCCACCACTTCTCACAAGCAAGAGAGGGAAGCTCTTTGCAGGCGAGCGGTCCTGTGGGAATAGGAGACTTTGAGAAAAGTGTGCATTTGCAGCCAAAGACCCCCATCTGGGCACAGGAAGCCATCACTGGTTCTCTGAGTGTTCTGGAGCTGAGGTGGGAGGAGGGCCTTCCTCTCTCCAAACCTCAGTTTTCTCCTCTGCGGAATAAGAAAATTAGACGAGAAGACTCTGCAAGGGCCTTCCTGACTTTGCATCCTATGATGCATCAGCGCTTTGACATCTAGCGATGATAATAACAAAATTTTATGAAATGCTTTCCATCTTCCAGACACTGTCTAAGTGCTTCAGGTATTATCTCATTAATCCTTACAACTCCGTGGGGTGAGGTGCACTGTGATGCCGGTTTCCGGATCAAGAAACTGGGGCACAAGGGGGTCACGGGTCTTGCTCAACGTCATACAGCTATTCAGGGTGAACTGGGATTCGAATTCACATCGTCTGGCTACTGAGTTTGCATTTTTAACCACTGTGCCTCGTTGCCTTTCAGTCAGTCCTCCTTGGAAACATGGCTCCCCACCTCCCTGTCTGCAGGTGACAGGACACTTTTACGGGAACGGTACTAAGGGAACTTAAAGCGTTGCTATTTTTGTTCAAGTTTTGCTTGGAGGGGACAGGCAAGGCAGCGGGTGACATTACCATATTAAAATATACATAGGCCCTTTTAGTCCCTCTGCTGGGATGAGCTTGCATTGGAATAAACAGAATGCCCCCAGCTGGGCATGTGGTACTTGCAGCTGGATTTAGTCTTGGCTCTCCCTTGGGTCATGAGGGCCATTTGCTAACGTGGAGTTTAAGAGTTTGGCCTACGGGGTTCAAGGGACCTGGGTTCATATCCCAGCCACTTGCTGGTTGTTTGATATTGAGCACATTACTTAATTATTCCCGTTCCATTTCTTATTTATAAAGTAGGAATTCTAGTAGTACCTACTTCCAAAGGTGTTTGTGAGAATCAAATGACCGAATGTAGTTAAAATGGTTTCTAAACTGTAGAGGTTCCTTCGGATGATTGAACATGGACCGGACTGCAGTTAACCTTTTGGGTTTTTTTTGTTTTTTTTGTTTTTGCGGTATGCGGACCTCTCGCTGTTGTGGCCTTTCTCGTTGCGGAGCACAGGCTCCGGACGCGCAGGCTCAGCGGCCATGGCTCACGGGCCCAGCCGCTCCGCGGCATGTGAGTTCCTCCCGGACCGGGGCACGAACCCGTGTCCCCTGCATCGGCAGGCGGACTCTCAACCACTGCGCCACCAGGGAAGCCCTGCAGTTAACCCTTTGTGGGTCTGTTCCTTCTCTCTCCCACTGCTGCCACCCTGAGGACTGGCCTGCAGCTCAGGGGCCCTGGGCCTTTGGTGTTCACCGAGGCATTGCTGGGGCCCGGGAGAAAGAGTGGGATTGATTTGCTTTGCATTGACTGCGCAGGCTGAAAAGTGTTTTTTTTTTTTTTCTTCTCCTTTCTTCTTTAGTCCTGGGAATTCTATTTTTCTTAGAGTGTTTTTAATGGAAAGCACTGAACCAAATTCCCTCAAATTGAATTTGGCTGCCTAAACTGTCAGCTCTCCATCTACTACCCTCTGCATCCTCATCCACCCCCAAGCAGGAGCCTCCACGTTTATACCCACAATCACTCGTGGGCTTCCAGCCTGGGCTGAGAGAGAGACGGGGGTGTGGAGGGAGGTGGACAGTATACCTAGGCTTACGGCTGGCCTGCAGCTCCTGCCTACTGCTTGTCAACCAATGTTTCATGACACAGCAGATAGACATGTTTTTGATGCTATCAGGTGGCAGCCTGGCCCTGCGGATGGCCAATCACACCAAGAGTCAGAGGATTGAGGGTGGGGTCCTGGCACCAAGCACTTAACAGCTCTGTGCCCTTGGGGAGGTCGCTTCACCTCTTAAGTTTCAACATCCCTGTTTATTAACAGAGAACATATCAAGTAATCTCCTTGCCTCAGAAGAGATGTAAGAATTCACTCATTTGCTCATGTGTTCATTCATTCTTTTAGCAAATATTGGTCAAGTGCCTACAGTGTTCCAAGCTTTGTGCTAGGTAATGATGTTAGGAATCTGAATAAGATACGTTTCCTGCCTTCCAAGAGTGTTTAGTCTAAGAGGATGACAGATAATAGTTAACAAGTAACTTGAAGGTCACATGAAATGCCATATTTAGAGTGAAAATGGCCTGGATCTTGGGGTCAGGCAGGCAGGAGTTTCAGTCCCATCTCAGCCACTTACGAGCTGTGTCATCTTAGGCTGGTTATTTGACCTCTAAGGGCCTTGGTTTCCTCCCATATAGAACTAGTGTTACAACCTCCTTGTAGGGTTATTGTAAAGATTAGAGATATTGTGTTTACTGTTCACTGAACAGTGCCTGGACCCTAAAACGCTCACAATAAATGGTAGCTATTATTAGTAGTAATGATAATACTAATAATGGATGGAAAAGTGCTTTCCAAGCTGCAAAACCGTACACAAATATAATGAATCATTATAATCACGTTACATAGAGACTCATTTCCCAAGGGATTCCAAGAGCAATCAGGATCACTGGTGCCTAGAAAAATAAAATAATATTATTAACAAGAAGAAGAATGCTTTACGTTTGAATAGCACTCTTCCAGTTTTAACAAATAGCGGTGGCAGGGAAGAACACTTAGAGAATTCATTAATCCCAGCTGGCCTCTACTTTTGTTGGCAAGTATTATCCTGTGTGTGTTGTAAGATTTTCTGTCTTCGTGAGCAGCACTTTCGTTTCCCCCTAAGTAAACGATGGTTTATATAGATTTGCCCCATTTTACTTGACCTAAATTCAGCCAGGACTCTTCTGTGCCGACACCTGCCATCAAGGTTTGGGGCATTTCTTAAGCCTGCAGCTGATTATGCTTCCTCCCGTGCTAAATGCACAGTAATCCCTGGAGACTTGGCTGACTGTGCCTTTGTGATAATGGGATTTTATATTTATAAACCAACATGTTAAAAACCTGCGTTATTTTTATGTACAAGTTTTTCAGATCAGAACTCTTAAACAGCACATGACAATCATTACGGTCCCTGGGGAACCAAACAGTTCTATGGATTAGTGTAGACAAAAGAGAGCTGTTTACTTTCCTTTTCAACAGAGGGTTAGGATACTATCTCCCACCCACTTGTGCCCTGAACCCAGTGATCATGTGAAAACCTTATCTGTTACATACATTGGGAAGATTAATAAGGGAGATGGAAGGTATAATCATATACTTTCCCTTCCAAAATACGTGGCATTAGTTTAGTCTAAACCCTCTGGAATGAGGTGCAGGCTCCTAATGGAAACCATGTATGAGAATCTCCTTTGGCCGTTCTCACCACCAGGTGAAAAGAGGTCATTATTTAGTATATTGGCTACTTTTAGCAGGTTAAAAAAAAAAACCTCCTATGACTCTTGTTTTGTTTTTGTTTCAATGGATGCCTTCTTTAGTTTGTATTGGGTGTGATATTCATAACTGTGAATGCGCGTGTGTTTGTGTGTGCATATGCTCATGGTATTTTTTTTCAAACCCCTAAGAAGAATTCTAAATCTCTCAGATGTATTCTTGTCAATTCTTGTACTTTTCCAAAGTCAATGAAGAGTTACTACGTAAATATTACACTACTTGTGTGAATTCCTGATCCTTAGTTTCTGCTTAAGCCATGTCCATTCCCAGATGGTTAGCTACAGGAAAGGCATTTTTGATTCATTTTTCTTGTGGTCAGGTTGCTATCTGTTTTACAAGTGAGAAACTGAAGAGTTACAAGTGGAAGTTGTTTGTTAAAAGAGCACATACTGCACGCTGTGTAGAGGGATACTGTACAGAGTTCATCGTATGGAAATAAGACAGGGCATTTTGTAGAGATGACTTTTGCAAGTGGATGGGGCTGGCTTAGAGTCCTTTCTTCCTCAAGGTTTCTGTGATTCTAACTGAACCTAAAAATAACATTAGGTGAAAGCTAGCCAAGTTCTGTGTGTCTGAGAAGCAAGAGAGTCAGTGACTTGATAGATAAATATCTATGTGCACTCAATCAAGTCCCATAATCATTTCAAGAGTTGATAAGCAGTGACCGTAACCCAGGCCCTGTGTTACATTCTGGGGAATCGGCTGTGAACGAGCAGAGAGGACTTCAGCCTTTAGGAACTTCCCATCTAGAGGGAAGGCAGACAGGAGGAAATGACTCACGCACTCATTGTTTATCGTGAGCAGGGCCTGTGCAAGAGCTTCACATGCATCCTCTCGTTTATCTTTACAGCAGCCCGAAGAGGATGGGGAAATGTCCCTTCTTTTGCAGAGAAGCAATTTGAGACTTAGAGGTGTCAGCGAGGAGCTGAGGATCACAGGGCTCGTAAGTGGCAGAGCCAGATCTAGAACCAGATCCAGCTGACTCGTAGGCCTCAGGCTCACAAATCGTCACCAGACCGCCTTTCCCATTGCTTAATGTCTACAAACCTCATCGATGAAATGGGTGGCCCTGCTTCATCGAAAGCACTCTTCCAGGAGACGGTCCAGAGAAGCCTGTACAGTAATATGACTTGTTTTTATTGTAGTTGCTTTGTGTTTATCATTGTTGCTCTGAAACACACAAAATGGAGAGGTAGTGAAGTCTGTGTAAGCCCGAGCCTCCATTCTGCTCTGGTAATGTCCCCACTCATTACAGAACTCACGGAAGAAGATGTAGTTGATGCTATTTGTAGTTCAGAGCAGGTGTTCCCAGAGAGTGGGGGTTGCTGGAGCAGGAAGGCAAAGCCGGTGGCTGTGGTGGGGGCAGGGAGTTCACACACCAAGATCAAGGCCAAGGTCATAAGGATGGCTCAGGTGTCTAATCTGCACGATGCAGGGAAAGACTGAGTCCACTTATAACAGTAAGGGCTTATTCCCTTGTTATGGGAGGAGTTAGGGAGAGGAGAAAAATTCTTACGGAAAGATCATGGGCAAAAAGTGCCCAGCTCTAGCTTAACGAGCTAGATGACCTTGGGGAAAGTCCCATTCCCTCTTGGGAACCTCAGTTTCCTCATCTTTAAGATGCTGATGACAGTTTCTGCTCTGCTTTCCGCACAGGGTTAATGAAAAACATCAAAAGAGAGAATAAAGGTGAAAAGGATCTGTAAATTGGAAAGAACTCCATACATGTTATTTTCTTCTTAATGTTTATCATTAATATTATTAGCTGATCACTGCCATCGTCAGTATTATCATTGTATGCATTCATTGGGACATCCACAGAGTTGGCTGGGCTGAGTCCTGGAAGTCATTGTTTTTTGGAAATTTTGATCTGTTCGTTTATTAAACAAACATGCGGTGAGCGCCTCCAGTATGTAAAGAAGTATGCTAGATTTTCCAAGATGAGTCAGACAAGGCCTCTGCCCTCAAGGAGTTTGCAAGGGGAAATGAGCAGAGACCTGGGATAACTGCAGAACAGGGCTAAGTTATGTAACGCATCAGGAGCACAGAGCAAACAGAATGCCGTGTTAACTTGTTACATCCCGCCGAGGTGACTCTGTGTGCTGGGAGAGCGCTGAGGAGCTCAGAGAGCATCACACACGCGCAGCAGGGAGGGGATACCTACCATCTCCCAGGCTGGTGCCTTCCGCCACGGATTCAAGCTGCCTTCTCCCTGTGCTAGAAAGCTCAGCCTCGCATATCATCAGGACACGGCAGGCTTCCTGAGAGGTTCTGTTGGCCAGACTCTGAGTACTGTTTTGTCAAGGCTTTCTGATGCTTCTCCTTTCTGAGTTCATGCTAGGCTTGCCTGTCCTCCTGGCTTACTCTTCTTTGCAAGTCTCCAATAACTACGTTGTGAGTAGAAGTGATCGGTGCCACTTATGGGCCAGAGCCCATTTTACCTGCCAGAGGAAGCCCTGCAGAGCTCCCTTTCCTTCTCATGTGGAGATTGGCAACATTTGACCTGGTGGCTGCCCGCTCCGCCTGGGTCATTGAGAGACTAGTGAGTGGAGGTCCCCTGTTGACATTGGATGGACGTATAGTATAACATGAGTAGAACATCCACCGTGATCCCTGAGGTTTGGGGCTGAAACAGGCTGTAGCTAATGTTAACTGGTATAGGTTTGGGGCTGAAACAGGCTGTAGCTAATGTTAACTGGTATAGGTTTGGGGCTGAAACAGGCTGTAGCGAATGTTAACTGGTATAGGAGCAATGGCATAACAGAGGTGGGGAGAGTCCAGTGATGCCGGTTTTCTTATTTATCGAGCCTCTTCACAGGGTCCTTGATGCTGCGGCGTGGGGACTCAGAGTTCCTGATGCACCTCGTAATCCAAGTTTGAGCCCGGCCACATCTGTTAGTCTAGGGTGATTTTCTTGCGCTTCTCCAACTAGCATTTTTTTTCTTCTTCGAAGCTGCCAGAACTTCATTCCCTGAGGCTTCACTGCCTCCTGTTCTGCACCCCATCCCCTGGCTGTTTATCTTCTGTAGTCTTTTAGGAGGTACCTCGTCAACAGCATTTGGAAAAACTAAGTAAATCATCCTGCCTTATATTCCGCACTTGATTAAACTTGTCGGAGAATTCAAACAAGTTTATAAGGCTTGTGTTTTCCTCTGCTCACAGAAAGGAAGACCCACCTGATCTGTTTCTTGGTTTAACCTCCCATGTGTGATAGCAGATAGGAGTCAGCAAACTGTGCCCTGTGGCCTGCAACACAAGCCCTTGGGGATGAATTTTTGGTGGTGGTTGTCATATATTTTTTATTGATTAATTTATTTTTAAATTATATATGTATATATTATTGAATGAAAGTCTTTAAATTCTGTAGTGCTTTACAATTTTCAGAAGTTTCACACTCATGATTTCATCTAATCCTGTAATAACCCTTTTTTTCCCTTATCCCTGTATTGCCCCTCCTCCCTTCCCTCTCCTCACTGGTAAACTCTAGTTTGTTCTCTATATATGGAAGTTGGCTTCTTTTTGTTTTATTCATTAGTTTGTTGTATTCTTTTAGATTCCGCATGTAAGTGATATCATACAGTATTTGTCTTTCTCTGTGTGACTTACTTCACTTAGCATACTGCGCTCCAAGTCCATTCATGTTGCTGCAAATGGCAAAATTTGATTCTTTTTTATGACTGAGTAGTATTCCATTGTGTGTGTGTGTATATCTATATATGTCTATCTACATCTATACCACCTCCTCTTTATCCATTCATCTGTTGATGGTCATTTAGGCAATTATAAATAATGCTGCAGTGAACACTGGGGTGCATGTTTTTTTTTAAAATGAGTGCTTTTGTTTTTTTTGGATATATACCCAGAAGTGGAATCGCTGATCCGCTTCTGGACCAATATATATCGTAACTCAAGTTTTAGTTTTTCGAGAAATCTCCGTACTGTTTTCCACAGTGGCTGCTGTAAGGCCACCTGCCCCTCAGACCCAGTGTAACTTGCACAAGTAGGTGATGAACAGATGCTTGATGAATGAACGTGCTCCTGGACCTTCAGTGTTATTTATTTATTTAATTTATTTTGGCTGCATCAGGTCTTAGTTGTGGCATGCAGGATCTTCGTTGAGGCATGCGGGATCTTTCCTTGCGGCACGCGGGCTTCTCTCTAGTTGTGGCGTGCAGGCTCCAGAGCACCTGGGCTCTGTAGTTTGCGCGCAAGCTCAGTAGTTGTGGCACGTGGGCTTAGTTTCCCCGCAGCATGTGGGATCTTAGTTTCCCGACCAGGGATCGAACCCGTGTCCCCTGCGTTGAAAGGTGGATTCTTTACCACTGGACCACCAGGGAAGTCCCTGGACCTTCGGTGTTATATCATTCAGGGCCCAGGAAGGAAACAGACAGCTCCCTTCTGAACACACTCAGAAGAGGGTAGAGAGTTTCATGGAGGGTGTGGCACGGGTGAGGGGACTGACCCGGGGTCATGAGGCATTCTAGATTAGCATCTGGGGTGCCTCGGTCTCCTGGCAAAAGCAGAAGGGATTCCCACCCAAATCTGGTTTAGGTGTTGAGTCCGATGATCACACACACACACACACACACACACACACACACACACACACACACACACACACACACACACACACACACACACACACACACACACACACACACACACACACACACACACACACACACACACACACACACACACACACACACACACACACACACACACACACACACACACCCCTGAAGTCCTTGTGGTGAGCCGGGTAGGCCTCCCAACAGGTCCAAATGGCTTGCGAGCCAGCAAAAGGGACTGGCCTCAGTTTTGATTGTGGTTCAAGGTGGGGCTGGGGCGAGAGATCCCATGCATGGGCAGAGGCTTGCAGAGTTTGAATCTCCAGCCAGTGCCAAAAGGAGGGAGCATTCAGGCGTTCTTGTGAGCTTGTTCAGATATAAAGCACAGAGGCGAGACGGAAAGGTGAGGCTTAAAAACTGTCTGTGGTCAAACATCAAAAATAGGAGCCAGACTGCTCTTTTCGAGGGGAAAGATCCTGCCGCCCCAAAGGAGCCAGAAGAGGGACCCCGCTTACAGGGACCGGCCATATGGGGTCCGCACTCGCTGTGTTGAGAACACAGTTCAACAGGGAGCAAGTGAGGATGATTAATACTCTGACCTGCTGCTCACCAATCTCCTGCCAGTGTGTCTCCTGAGCAGAACCCACCTGGAAGCAGAGGGCAAGAGAACCTGGGTGATATGGTCTGGAGAGGTCAGTCAGCATCCTGGGGTTAAGGGCATCACAGAAAATGGTTTGGGGATGGGGCAGAGCACATGGAGGATACCCAGCAGATAGGGATCAAATAGAAACCAGTGAGATTCTGAATCTTTGCTAGCCACCATTTACTGCGCACACTTCATGTGCCAGGTGTCATACTTGATATGCAACTTTTTTTTTTTTTTTTTTTTTTGCGGTACGCGGGCCTCTCACTGCTGTGGCCTCTCCTGTTGCGGAGCAACAGGCTCCGGACGCGCAGGCTCAGCGGCCATGGCTCACGGGCCCAGCCGCTCCGCGGCATGTGGGATCTTCCCGGACCGGGGCACGAACCCATGTCCCCTGCATCGGCAGGCGGACTCTCAACCACTGCGCCACCAGGGAAGCCCATGCAGCATCTTTTTTAATCCTCACAACCTTAAGTAGATACTACTTTTCACAGATGAGGAATCTGAGGCTCAGAGGGGTTAGAGTCTTAAAGATGGGTGGAGCTAAAATTTACACCCAACACTGTGTAACTCCATTGCCGGTATGCTTTACGCTGTACTGTGCTGTTCCTTCTCTTCTTGGGCGCTGGAGAAGTCCCCACGTGAGGTGTCTGGCACCAGAGAGGTGGGAGCCACAGACACTTCCTGCCAGCTTTCCACAGAGCCCCACCTTGCTTTAGCTTTAGCTTCAGCTTCAGCTACTCTTCATTATGCGGCTTCGTTTTACCCTTATGGTGATTCCTTGAGGAAATGATAGTGGTTTCACTTTCCAGCAGGGGAAACCAAGTCTCAGAGCAAATGAAATCACTGGCCTGAAATCACACAGCTTCGAATGGGGTAGGGCTCCAGGTCAGCTCTGCATGGCCCCAGGTTTTGTGAATTCCTGCTCTGCCTGGCTTTGCTGGCTCCTTCCTTTTGAGAATGAGAAACGGAGATCCAAACTTCAGTTCCCTCAGTATGCTGGGGGCCTTTGAGATGTATCCAGAGGGAAGCTGTTTCTTTTGTCTGTTTGCAAATGCCCTACTTTACGTGTCTTTCTTTCCTTTTTTTTTTTTTTTTTTTTTTTGTTTCCTGCTTGCCTCCAGCCTGACTTGGTACAACATTTTCCTTGGGGCCGTGGAGGAGCCAGATCCCTGATGGAGGTCACAGGAGTGGCAGCCCCCGTTTATCTCCATGCCCCTGGGACTGAGAATTTATTTATGATGGCAGGCCGGGGCAAGATTTAGAATAATTGAGGGATTTAAGTCCTGAGGATATGAGAAATAAATAATGTCACCCATTCCACATAAAGGGGCCTAATGTAGAAGAAGAAGAAGAAAAAAAAAACCAACAACTATGATTCTATGAGAAGTTAAGAACAAATCCTAAAAATCGCTAAGTCATTCTGGAGCATAGTATTTTCAGTGTAGAAAGGTATAGATGGTGGTCTGGAATAGTCTCCTCTTTTAAAGATGGGTGAGTGTGGCCAGAGATGGGAAGTGCCTTGTTCATGGTCACACAAAGGCTACTAATAAAGCCAAGCCTTGAAATGAGGTTGGCTGCTTGGTCTCAGTGTCCACGGCACTATACCCTGCCCACCGTGGTTGCAGAGTCATGAGGTGGGAAGGAACTTCGTGTGATTCCGGTTGTTTGTACAGCTCAGACTACACTCTGTCCACTAGACTGGCAGTGTCATGAGGGCAGGAATCACATCTTAACTGTGTGTCTCCATCACGCTTGCTATTTCCTTTCTCTGGTATAGTTTCCACTCTTCTTTAACTGACTACCTTTGATTCATCCTTCAGTTCTAACTTGCACAGTGTTTCAGATGGGAAGTGCTCTCTGACTCCTGGCTAGGTTAGATGCCCCCTGTTGTATATTCCCATATTCCCTGGACTCTTTCCTGATTTCTACATTATGCTTCATTTTTGTTACCTGTTTAATTCTCTTACCCACTAGACCAGAAGCTTTGTGAGAGCAGGGATTATTTACTCATATTCATTTCAGTAAGTATGCTTAGCACAGGGCCAGACATACTCCATAAATGTTTGACAGATACGTGAAGGATGAAATTAAGAGGGTCCTAACCTCAGAGTGTAATCCAAGGATCTCCGAGTGCTGGACAACTACCCACATGTCCTGAGACTCAATGAGTCATAAAGACTCGTCAATTTCTACTACTTCGTGTTTAGCAATCAGTAAGAGCCAATGGGTTTGCATCCACTTTCTCTTTTCCCCTGGTTTATCCCTGCTGAGAAAAGCTGCCGTCCACCCTTATTGACTTCCTAACTCCTGCTTCTATATTTTGTTCTTCATCGAGTTGTCCTTGGTTTATATAGTCATTGCATCCTTCCCTCCTGACTTTCAGGGAAACTGAGGCTCAGAGAAGTAAAGTTACTTATACAGGCTCATATCAAGACAGGGAGGCCAGGTCAGAATTGAGTCTGTAATCCCTGAGTTCACTCCTCTCTCCTGCCTTTGATAGTTTAGGTCTAAGTTCCTGTCTTCCTTTTTCAACTTATTTTGCTCTCATCAGAGAACCTGGCCCAAATCTGTACTGCCGTACTAAAGTTTCTGTTCAATATTCATGCAGTAATTTCACAAATACTGACTACATACTGACACTGTGCTGGCTGTTAACCAAAAGACTCCCACTCTCCAGACAGGGACCCGTAGCTTTTAAGAACCATAGGATTCAGCAGTGTTAAGCCATATAGGCCAGTTCTTCGTATGGCGTTTTGATGGCATTCTAACTCTGGAACCTCGATGGGTGTGTAGGTATTTAATGGTTATCTTTTAACTCACAGCTGAATGACTGAACCCTTATCTCAGCATATAATAGGTACACCTGGAAGACAGCGTTTGCCTTTCTCGAGTCACAGAAAAGGGAGGAATATCGGCTTTGTTACTTTCTTTAACACACCAGTTGTTCCTTTTGGAGTGGTAGTAATATCATTCCTGGCATTTATATTGCATTATCATTGCCTGCAGTCATATTCTGCTTTCTTTTCAAAACAACCCATCAAGGTTTAAGCACTTTCTTCCCATTTTACAGATGGGGAATCTGAGGCTCGGTAGCAGGAAGGGGCTTGACCAAGGGCACAGCATTAGGGAAGGGGCAGAACCGGAACAATAACCAAGGGGTCCAGAATATAAGACTGATCCTCTTACAGTAGCCAGTGCTTATCATTGAGTCTGTGCCTTGCGTTACGTGGAAAAAAGGGCTCTGAACGACACCAGGGACCAACCAGGGTTTACTCACAGAGTAACTGTATTTGGGTTGAACTCAAAGCATGCTTAACTCCCCACTCCCCTCCCAGTTCACAGGTAGTGGAAATTGACTTGTCAGGAGCAGAGGAGTGGGAGGTGAGTTGGGGTAGGCAGGTTCTTGGAGAAAACTGGGATTTATGAAGGGAAGTTCTGAAGGATGGGTAGAACTTCAACAGCAGGTATAGAGAGAGGCATGACAGGATGAGGGAAGCAGAGGAAAGAGATCTGTTTGAGGAATTTGGGGGGAGGCTGTTGAAGTGTTGGATGCAACTGGAGGAGATTACGGTTCCTCAGCAGCCCCGAGAGCTTTCTTCATTCCCCTGCTCTTGGGACTAGAGAGCAGATGCTGAAAAACCACTTTCAGGCACTTCCTGTTGTAAATTACATGATAATTTCCACACTCCATGTCAGTGCCACAGGAGGCTGGTGGCCCGCAAGTTTGTGATTAGAGGTGGTGCCCAGGGTGATGTAAAGACAATTGCCCTCAGTTTAATATCGGCCCCTTTCTCATTCAAATGATGGGAAAGGGAATGGAATTTCTTATTCAGCTGTCATGCCCAGAAGGAGAGTTTTCAACTCTGGGTTGGAGGTATTTGTAATATGACAACTGAAGCAGGGGGTATAGCCATGCCTGCACCCCTATACTGCCCCCAGGTCTTGAACCTTGCATTGCCCCTGATTTACTCTGTGTGTGTGTGTGTGTGTGTGTGTGTGTGTGTGTGTACATGTGTGTATGTATTTGAGTGTATGTGTATTACCTAATCTGTCTGACCTTTACTGTCTCTCTGCAAATTCTTAGAAATGATACTGTCTGTGCAGAAACTAACAGGCATATCCTGACTTTTGGACAAACTAGATAGAAGAAGCTTCTTAAACACCAAACATGATAGATCCTCACTATAACACTGATTTTACTATAAGTGGATCTGTGATAGGATCATCCATGATATCCTAAATGTTCAGTATTAAAAGGTCTTTCAAATTTTTATATGCCTGTAACTCTCCTTTTTCTGATAGGGGAAACCAGGGTCCAGCAGGGGAAGTGACTTGCCCAGATCACACACACATTTACGACGGAATTGTTACTACAGTCTGTGTCTTCTCACTGCCATTCAAGTGTTCTGCCATTCAAGTGTTCTGTCCATTCAAGAGGTTATATACTCAAGCTTCCGGAAGGACATTATTAGAAGGAAATCCTTGCAACAATGCCAGGAAAGCAACACTTGCAGATTTTCACTCTTAAAAAGCAAAATTAAGGACTGTAGCTAGAATAGGCAGAGTTTGGGTTAGGCATGAAAGGCCTGCTTAGCCATTGATTGGGTATTGGTTTCAACCCCCAGAATCCCATTAGGTTCCAAGGACCCATAATAAGTGTGATTCTTGAAATGGAGAAAATGATAAAGCCAAAGGTAACTTTAATTTAGCCTCTTCCCAGCTTGGCATAGCCAAAGGCGAAGTGCCAGCATGAACCCAGGGACCCGATTGCAGTCCTCCTGGTAATGCTAGAACCTCAGCTCTGCCCATGGTAATTCCATGCAAGTGGCCATCAGAACACAGCCGAAAGCACTCTTCCCCAATCCCATGAATCCTCATCAGCTCAGTTTGGCTTCACATTCAATGGCCAAGGTTGTATAGTAACGAAGTCAGCATACAGGCAGCTTTATGACTTTTGAGGGACTAGGCACTTTTGCCTTTGGGGGCTGTTCCTCTATAACATTTAAAAAAAGATATCTTATTATCATTTACTTTAAAAATTGTACAATTGTGTTTGTATAAAGATGAGGATATTAACATCACAAATGGAGACATTTTCTTTGAACTAAACATTATTTTTGCTTCTGGTTTCAAGAAAAGTTAAAACATTTTTGTTGGTTCCTGAAAGGTCTGTAGGCTCCAGACACAGTGCCTGATGGATAATCCGCCCTGCCAGGACATGCTTCACATTCAATTCTTTATCTTTGCTGAGATGATATGAAGAGGGTTTTTTTCACCTTCTTTCATCTTTTCTCTGAATGCCCCTTTCCCAACCATTCTTGACATACTTCAACTTTGTTTTATTTTTTGAGCAACAGTACTTACATGAAGCCCATAAAAATGGGAAATCAGATTGAACAGACATGGTACCACCATTTCATTGTACTGCAGAGCCAGTCCCGGCATATTTCTTGAGAAAAGGTAAAGGAGCTGGCTTCCTGCATTGCTGTTGCTTCTCATATTCTCAGAGTGAAGTCTAAAGACCTTGGTGTGTTTTAACTGCTGGCCCTGCCTCTTGCAGTAAATGGCTTCGCCTCTCAGAACCTCACTCAGTTTCATCATATCAAACATGAAATAATAGTCCCGTCCGCACAGGTTGTAAGTGATGGCCCATATGGAGTGCCTGCTAGCACATAGTAGGTATACAAGAAGAATCAGATCCATGATCATCTTCCTGGGAAAATCCAACCCCTCTCGGTATTTAAAAATTTTGACTTTACGTTGGAGACGCGTGCTTTGGATTGATCACAGGGTACTTAGAGACAGACTAGGGCAGGCTTGTAACTCTTGTCTCAGCCTTACCTTTATACCCTATAACTTTGAGCATGACATTTCCCCTCTACCAGCCTAGGTGTGTGCATCTATAAAGTGGGCATTATAACACTGATTTCAGTAGGGTTTGGGGGACGACCTAATGAGACTAGAAGTTATATTACTTTGGAACCTGTTGCACACTCTGCAGTTGTAAGGGGTTGTTTCCATTACTCCTCTGTCCCCTGACCCCCAGGACAGGCTGCTCCCCTTCTCTGGGTTCTTGGGGGAAGCATTTTTTATTAGCAATGCTGTGAATGGGTAACTCTGTCATCCACCACTTTAGCTGTAGCCTGAAGCTGTGGTGCTCCTGTGTCCCCCAGCCTGTCCCCCAGCAGCAGGCCAGCCTCTGCCTCCAAATTTCCAATTCCAGCTGCTCAGAGGTAGCCAAAGGGTGTTTGATTGCCCACAGACTCTGGCATTACAGCACAATCCAATCAACTCTCTTTCAGAGAAGAATCCCCCTCAGATTGTAATCAGGGTCCATTCTGTCTCTCCCCATCTGGCTCTGGTCCCCAGGAATCAAGAGGGCTCATTTGCTTCTCTGTCGTGGCAGCTTCTCAGCCTCTGTTCTCACCCTGGGAGCCAGCAGCCTGGCATCTGGTTGGCTCCTCGCTCACTACGTTATACGTGGCAGGTCAGGTTCTCTCTGTGAACTCCATTACCCATTTCTAGATGTGGGTTTCTATCACCCAACACTGACATTACTGAAAGAATAAGGTGAGAGAGCATGCTTGAAAAATATTTGGTAAATGAAAAGAACTGTTGTCATCATACTCATAACATTATTTTTGCATACACTTGCAGTGGCGTCTTCAGTCAGAAATGCAAATGGTGCTGAAGAGTTTCTACCATGAAGGAATGGAATAATTCATTTATGCAAGGATTTCTGAACTTCTCATTCATTCGTTCATGCAACAAATACTGAGTTTGCTGACCACTCATTCTGTGTCAGAGACTGTCCTAGACCCTGGAGATAAAAGAAATAGAGTCATTTTACAAATAATAATTATCATCCACCCGGACCCTAGAGGGGTCTCTGGAGGATAGAGAAATTAATCCATTTATTCACATACATACTGGTAATGTCTGATATGGCAGGAACCATGGGTACAACTGTGGGGGTAAGAAAAAAAAGGACAACAGGGTAAGAAGCTTAAAGCCTGAAGAAGGAGATAAGAATTAAACAATTTTTAAAAATTTTTTTATATATTTTTTTGCGGTACGCGGGTCTCTCACTGTTGTGGCCTCTCCCGTTGGCGGAGCACAGGCTCCGGACGCGCAGGCTTAGCGGCCATGGCTCACGGGCCCAGCCGCTCCGCGGCATGTGGGATCTTCCCGGACCGGGGCACGAACCCGTGTCCCCTGCATCGGCAGGCGGACTCTCAACCATTGCGCCACCAGGGAAGCCCTAAACAAATACTTTTATAAGTAATTATTGAGACACATTTTTAGTAAATGCCTTGAAGGAGAAAGCATTGAATATTTTGAGAATGTATAACTGGGTGGTTTATTTTAGGCTGGGAAATCAGGGAAGGCTTCCCCAAGAGGTGGAGTCTGAGGTCAGTTTGCTGAGGTTTAGCTGGGGAGTGGTTCCAAGCAGAGGGAAGAGAGCCAGCAGCCAGAGGAGTTCTGGTGTTCTAGGATGGTGACAAGGCCAGTGCTTGGCTGGAGGGAGGGAGGCGTGATGGGGCCTTAAGAGATTGCCTGCGGCCAGGTCATGCAAGATCTGCTGGGGAGGAATAAGACCTACCCTGGAACAACTGAGAGGTTGTTAAAAGAGAACATCAGTAACAAAGCAAGGATAAAAACTGTGATATTTATTCAGTGCATGACCGGCAAAGGAAGGGGGTGTTAACTCAGTTTTCATGGCTCAGCAAAGTATTCAAAGAGGGGGATTCTGGTTTTTAAAAGATATGAGGGAGTCTACCGAGCAGCTCTAGTAGAGAGATGAGGAACATTCAACTCTGAGGGAATAGCATGTGCGAACATGGTCTGCGGGAGAAGTCGCTGGTGAGTTTAGGGAACTGGCACGTGGCGTGAATCTCCAGAGCAATGAGAAAGGGACTGGAGGAGAGGCAGGAGCCAGATGACGAGTGAATTTTAACGGTATTTTACCTTTCAGTGTTTTTTTTCTTAATTGACTTTACTTTTTAGAATAGTTTCAGGTTCATAGCAAAACTGAGCAGAAAGTACAGAGTTCTATTGACCCCCTGCCCCCACTCCCAGGATCTCTCACTAGCAACTCCCCCCACGAGAGCAGTACATTTGCAACTGAGGAACCTGCACTGACACACCATTATCACCCAGTGTCCATAGGGTACATTAAGATTCACTCTTGGTCTTGTAAGTTCTGTGGCTTTTGACAAAACATGTATCAACCATTATTATTCATACAGAGTAGTTTTACTGCCCTAAAAATCCTCTGTGTTCTACCTATTCATCCCTCCCTCCTTCCCTGAACCCCTGGTAACCACTCATCTTTTTACTGTCTCCATAGTTTTGTCTTTTCCAGAATGTCATGTAGTTGGAATCATACAGTATGTAGCCTTTTCAGATTGGCTTCTTTCGCTTAGTATATGTGTTGAAGGTTCCTGTTTAGTGCAGATTTTGGAAAGCAGATGACATGGTCGGGTCTGCTGTTATTAAGGCTGCTTTTCCTGATGGATTGGAGGTAGACGTGGACCAAAATCAAGGAGACAGGTTGGAGGCTGTGCTGGTTATCTTCGGAGCTTAAGTGGCTAGTATTTAGATTAATTAAATTAAATTAAGTTTTTAGTTGCTCAGGCACATTAGCCACATTCCAAGTAGTCAGTAGCCATATGTGGTTAGTGAGTACCGTATTAGATAGTGCAGATGTAGAACATTTCACTGTGGAAGAAAGTGCTGGATTAAATGGATTAAAACAGCAATGGATTAAATCTTTGAGGACCTCTTTATGGTTTTCTGGAAAGATTACAGACTTCAGAATCATAATAGGT